>NC_080421.1:108111136-108431262 GCF_029873635.1 Malania oleifera | reverse complement strand
AGAAACCAAATTAAAATGAAAGAACATTAGGCCCCAGGCTGAAATTTTAATCAGACTATCAAATGCAGGTATGCATGATTTTTATTTTTACTTTTTGAAAATTAAAGAATAATTTATGCATCACTGTATAAAACAATATGTCGATAAAGTTTCTCCTACAGTCGCATGTTTTCTTATAATGCTACAGCTGCACAAAATATGAATTGTAGGCCATTCGTTTTATAAAATAAAAAGCACAAAGTTCATTTCCATATCCCTGTAAAGATCTCATACGCCCATCATCTGAACAAAGAAAGAATCACAATCCACCGCCACCTACACCTCTCTTTTTCATTCATGCTCCCTTTTAAGATCATCTCCACTATCTATTTATGGATCAAACCCACAAGGGCATGCATAATTGAAATTATTTCTCTAATTAAAGGCCTGGTGAGAAAGGAAATTAAAAAAAAAAATGAATTAATTTTGACAAGTTGGGGTGAGTGCTTGCTTGATTATTCTGTTTTTTCATATCCACACGTCACATTAATTTCACTGAAAAAGTAATCCATCACTTGATGTTTCTCTTTTCACTAGAAATGGATTTTGTGGGTTCCTGCACACACCGAAAAGCTGGAACCCTTTCCTGTGCTAAGCCGTCCATGGTGAAACCCTAGCCTCATCATTTTGAGTGCACCATGCACCTAGCTATGTACTACTATCTACCTATCGATCCCCATCCAAATCAATGCACTTTCTTTGGCAACACAAACAAGGATGTAGGACAAATTAAGGGTCACAAGAATTAAGTTAGCCCAAAACAAAAAAAAGCAAAAAAGTAAATAAATAAAACTCTTATTGGTTAGTTTGAAAGCATAGAATTCAAGTTATCAAGAAATGGATTCACATGAAACTTGAAGAAACTTTTGGCAAAATTCAATACAATTTTGTACAGTTTTTATTAAATTTAGGCAATTTTAAATTCAAAGTTTGAAATCTGTGTCTGCGTTCAAACGCATGCTTCCAAACTCATTAAAGTTAAAGTTTAAGCGCAGATAATGTGTAGAAAGTAAGAAAGAGCCAATTAATATAAGACGACAAACTTTATTTGTTTTCAATTACAACGGCCATAAATGCCAATTAATATTATAAATTGACACAAAAAAGTTTGAAAGACGATCGATGATCCCTATGAACTGGTTCGTTCTTCTGCAACAACATTTTCCAGTTATCGATAGCTACATTTGATTATTTAATTGAGAAAAAACATAATTTTATTTTTTCACTTTAAATTTTAAAAAATTTTAAAAATATATATCATAATTTTTTTTATTATTCTAACATTTACATGAAGCATTGAATTTTTTTTTAAAAAAAAGTGAAAATTTTTATAATTTTTGTTTTTGACAACCAAGTATCCCAATGCAAGAAGATAGAATTCAAGCAGCAAGTAGCGACTAATTAAGATTTTTTTTTTTTTTTTTGAGTAATGGGGCTTTCATCTACATGCAGTTAGCTTGCTAGCTCATCGTCTCACACTCTTAATTAGTCAGCAAAACAGAAACAACATACATACATACATTTATATGAAGCTCAGTAGTACTAAAAATGTTCTTCTTCTTCTTCTTCTTCATCTAGCCTTCCTTCCTCATGTTAGTAGGGACAATGTCCTGAAGAAGCCCATGATCTCTGAGCAAATCCGACGTAGTTGTCGGAACACTGGTGCCGGCCAAACTACCATTCCTCCAAGCAAAACTACTCAACAACGGCAAGTTACCATTGAAGTACATCATTTGTTGTTGTTGTTGTTGTTGTTGATGCTTCAGCTGTAAATATTGGTTAATTTGGTCATCGGAATAGGGCAGCGCTCTCACTTGCACCCCCGGTGCCGCCGCCATAGCGTAGGCTGCGGCGGGGGAGATGCCGGAGCTCAGCCGTGGCGGCGGAAATCCCGCGGCGGCAGAGCGAGGCATCCCGGTCGGGCTCACTGGGTGGGTGTGTTGCCCTTCGTAGGTGGTGACAACAATGCTTGGATCACTGAATGACCTCTCCACCCTCTTCTTCACATTACATGTTGCAGTGGTGCACCTGTAGTAACTCCTACTCGATCCCCACATCCCCCCCAAAAAGACAATTAATTATACATGCATATGTAATTATTTATTAACCCTTCAAAATAATTAATTAATTGAACAAGAAGAAAATCTTAAAATTAAATTTTAAAAAAGTAAGATAGATTATATATATATGTATACCTAGGGAAAGGGCTGTTCTTAACAGCCTTCTGGCCATACTTTCTCCATCTGTAGCCGTCTTCAAGCTGATCAATCTCACTTTTAGTCATGAAAGCGAATCTCGGCTCTCTCTGCCTTTTCTGGTTCATCTTCTTTGATTTCAATCTGCTTTCACACACACACATATACATATTTATAAGACCTAAACGAAATTAATTAATACCCAAAAGAAAAGAAAAAGAAAAAGAAATTAATCCATCCTTTTTTATTTTTTAAAATGGTCTCTTGACTTGTTCTTAAATGGGTCGTTGTTTGATTTGGATCTCTTCCAGCAAGTGCAATCTCAGATTAACATTTAAAGCAAAAGCATTTAGCTTTTTTATGTTAATTAGTTTAATCTAATTTCTCAAATGGAGTAAACTGAATTATTGACTCACTGTTTGTTAGTGACCTTCTCTGCTTGCTCTCCTTCTTCATAGTCATGATCATGGTGAGCTGCCTTAGCCCGCGGATCGCGATCATTGCTGGAGGCCGATGATATCGAGGAAGAGTTCGGCGTGGCCGGGAGATTGAGGACCTCGGACGACGACTCCGGGGCGGTGGAGGTGGGAGTGGGCGCAGAGGGAACAACAGCCGTCTGATCATGATGATGATGGTAGTGATGGTGATCAGGAAGGAGCGGTGGTGGCTGAAGCAAATCAAAGAGGGAAGGAGTGGTGTAGTCTTGAACACCGAGTAGTTCCATAAACCCTAGTGATGATGAAGGGCCGATCTTCTCTTCTCCCTCGCAAAAGTCAAACACCTCTGACGGTAATGGGCTGCAGCTGGCCGGAACCTGATCGGAAAATGTCAAAGATCCGATTGGACCCTCCATTTTCGCAGCCTCTGTCTTCTCCATGAGATGATCACTACTGCAAATTCTTCATCAAAACCCTTGCCCACACACACACACACACACACACAGAAAGAGAGAGAAAGCTAGAGAGAGAGTGCGTATTTGGAATTCTCAAGATGAGGCATGAGCTGAGAAAGTGATTTAGAGAGAGAGAGAGAGAGAATAGGGTTTGTTTGGTATAAAAAAGAGAGAGAGAGAGAGAGAGAGAGAGAGAGAGGGTTTGTTTGGTTAAATAATAAAGTAAGCTTGGGGAGTGAACAGGGAAGCATGGAGTTTTTGAAGATGGGAAGTGCAGTGGGCGGGGGTGTGGGGGTTATTTTTTTCAGTGACTGGAAATTGTCGGTCATTTTGTACGGACATGCACAGTGCCGGTGTCATTTACTGCAGGGGCCAGAGCTGGTCAGAGGAGTGGTCGACGCTTTCAGACTTGAGCTTTGACCGGGTAACCGGTTGAGTTCTTGAGTGTGAACGAGAACCGGCTACACGTGAGATGATTACGGCGAAAAGGCTCCTAAATCTCGCTCGTGTGCATGTGAATCCCTCCAAAGATATTCCATTTTTTTTTTTTGACCTTTTCCTTTTTAATTTCTTTTTTTTTTTTCTTTTTCCCTAATATTTTTTTTAAAATTTTAATATAAATAAAAAATGCTGATAGATTTTGTGCTGGGCCAGGATGATGCATGATCAGTTTAATTTGCTTGTCATCAAAGTAATAATATATCAAGGGTGGTTCTGAAGGCTTGAACAGATATTATGTTTATATTACCATACATTAATCTCATTCTATAATAATCTTATTTAATTTCCTGATATTTAATATTTCTGAAACAAATATCTCCTAACTCTCAATTAAAGCGATATTTTGATAAGTCTAGCTTCTATATTTCATGATAGCTACGCTCCCGAGTCGAGGAAGAATCTCTTTATGCGTATGGTTTGGTCAAAGCCATTCATTCTCAAGCTTTACATTTTTCAAAATCCAAAAATAGTATTTGAAAGAATGAATTTTGGGTCTTAAATTTGAATTTCTGTCGTTTTGGATGAAAGTGATAAAATTTTGTGTTTTGTATTCAAACTCCTAAAAATAAGAAAAATGTTTGGTGTATAAAATAGAATGGATTGATTAATATAATTGTACACATTTATAGTATACCATTTCATCTCCAATCCATTTTAATTGAACCCTGACCTATAATAATTAATAAGTTAGCGTTTGGCTCGACTCTCAACCTATGTAAAATTTGTTCTTCTTTTATTCGTCAACATCTACCTAACTTAATTACAAGGTTGCCAACCATTTAAATTGGAGTTAAGTTGCATAATCCAAAATTACGTAATTTGCACGAAGTCATTTTTAGTATGACAGACTTTCCTCCTCAAAAGCTTTATTTTCAAATATCAAAGATTATTAACTTTAAACTATAATCCTCGCATGCTTCATTGAAAAAAAAAATCTTATAATTAATTCCTTGAAATTAGTGGGCTTATTTTTGTACTTTGAAACATGTTGCAAAATTAAAATATGTTGAATATTTATTTCTTCAATGAAATATATAATTTGTTATTCTGTAGTCCAACATTACCTTTGGTATGCAAATGAAAAGAAACTATATTGTATGTTTAAATGTTGAGTTTTGGATGAAATACAAAAAACTTGTTAGTCTATAGTTGAATATTAAATTTGGTATGCATATAGGAAGGAATGAAAAAGAAAAGAAAAAGGGTAAGTGGAAAATCTTTCACGCTGGATGTAACACCCCGACCCCGAGGGGCCTGGGATATTAACTTTTTACTACTGATTTACAGCGGAAGCAAATAAACTCAATTTTTATTAAACCAGAGTACTAATATTCCATATTACAATCATTTATTTCAAAAGAAGACAAATTACACAAATATAAATATCTGAAACCATACTAATATTTCTAATAAATCTTCATTTTTTCTAATCCCCACCCGCATGCTTGCTAAGCCTGATTTCTGACATATCCTTCAGAGTTATCTGAAATAAAATATGATTGGGGTGAGACGACGCTCAGTAAGTAAATAAGATTATTATTAGTGTGTGGCCAAAATGAGTTTTTAAAGAATTTCGTAAAACAATAATGAATACTATAACTTCAAGACTGCTTTTAGAATAAACATAAATTTAAAAATTTCTGCATAAAACTTTTGTCATCAATTTCAACAGTAAATTTTTAAATCATATACTATAACTGTTAAATTAAACTTTTAACTTTAAAACTGTAAAAATATTTAATGATAAACATACATATACTTTTCCTTATACGTTTTCCTTAGATCGTCATATAAGCACCAAAATGATCCTTTTCACGTAAACTTACACTTTTCCTTCAAATTATCAGTAACTTTGTACACGTAATTAAATATGTATAAACATATATTGTAAAAACCCACCCTTAGGCCTGTTTGCCGTAAGTCATGTTTACCCCCATGACTGGGTTGTGCGGTCCGAAGACTGGACTTAGCTGGCTGGCCGACCAAACTAAATCAACGTACGTAAACTTTAAGTGAGATTTTCCTTATTAAGTCCTGGTCCGGAACCAGGTGTGCACTCAGGAGAAATCCACTAACATAAATAACCACTCTGTAAACAGTGTGGGTGCACTCTGATCCGTATAAACTTTAAGCTGTGGTACCGAGCATCTGTAACTTTGAACTTTCGTTGCCATAAGGGGTTTTAAAATCATCTTATTATAATTTATGCAATTTAAAAATAATATCATGAAAATCTCATCTTTACTCATATTTTCATAAAAATGCAACGTAAAAATAAACTCATGCCACACAATTTTTGTGTTAAAAATATATATAATTTTATTTTTGAATAGAAAGAAATGCTGAAAATTTACCCGAGGGGATTGGAACATTTTTTAACCCAAAAATAGATGCAAGTATATTAAAGATAGAACTGGTATAATTAAATATGCGTAAAAATAAACTCATGGAAATTTTGTGGAACTAAGTAAGATAATTAAAATTTACGTACAAAATAAACTTGGGTATGAATTTAAAATAAAAAGAAACTAACATAATCAAAATTTACTTACCTTCTTCTTTTACCGTGTGCTACGAACACAATAACTATCTTTAAGATATGAGATCGGAAAGAGTGGGTGAGTGAGAACTTACTCAAAATTCTCTCTCCACCACAAATTCTTTCACTCACTAATCCTTCTCTTCCTTAGAAAATTGTTGTGAAAAATGAAGGTTGAGAGCTCCCTATTTATAGGAAAATTTTGGAGAAGAAATAGAATTTATAAAAGTGTGGGGAGATGGGTGAAATTATAATTTTTTAAAATTAAAGAATGGGCAAGGTATGAGTTGAGTATGGGATGGGGATGGAGGCCATGTGGGAGTGCTTGCCACCATTCCCATTAAATAAATTTTTAATTAACTACTTACCTAATTAATTAATCAATTAGTTAATTAATTATTTTATTATTTTATTATTTTTCTTAATCATTATTATCATTGTTATTACTTTTAAACCATTTTTAGTATTTATTTATTTTATTATTTATTTTTGAACAAGAATTAAATTTAAAATTTGAAAACTCATGTGGGCCCCACATGGTCTTGTGGGCCCCACACAACTTCGAGACCCGAATGAATCCTACATAACTCGAATAACTCTTATACGATTTTATGCATCCTACATAACTTTGAGACTCGTGTAAACCTCCATACGGCTTCGGGACTCATGTGGGCCCCACACAGTCTTGTGGGCCCCGCATATGATACTTATATTATTATTATTTTATCATATATTTCTACAAATTGTGTCAGTCAAAACATTATTTTATGTACTTATTTACGTATATAAACAGTGTCTACCTTGTTTATCCTATGAAATTCCATTTTGACTAGGCCGACCTCCAGGGAGCGACTAAGCCGCAATGGTCTCTAAGCACTCGCTTAGACAAGGTCTTTCTTAGGCATCAAACATGGAATCAAGGATCCTAACAGAGAAACACTTTCTTTTTTAATACTAACTATTATTATTATTATTCATTTTTTTTTTCTTGGGTTATTACACTGGATCATTCGATCGTAATCTCATAAGAAAAATTTTTTCTTAATCCTAAACTAATAAGTGTAGGATTTTTAAGTCCTCCTTATATCTATCATCATAACTAACAGAGTCTTTGTTTGTATACATTTCAGTTAAAGGTTTTATCTTGAAATTTGTATTTTTTAGACTATGTCATCATATACTAACTTTGAAAATTGTCTTATGATTCATGCGGGATATTATTTATTTTAACTTGCAAGCCTCTCAAATTTGCCTTTAAGAGGCATCTTAAGTGAGTAGAATGAGCCCTGATCATATAAGTTAGAATTTTCTTTTGACTCTCAACCAATGTTATTTTTAGGTGTTCATTCTATAAATCATCTTTTATCTAATTTATTTTAAACTAAGTATCAAATTACTCATCACTTAATTCTAAATTGATTTGTCTTGTTCAAACTTTTCAATTCATATCCCTCATTTTTACAATTTCATCCGAAGTCATAAATTTCCATTCCAAAAGTCATATTTGAACCATCACTTATTGTTTTCTTTTTCTTAAGAGGCAAAACAGAAAGTAACAAAAAATTGGTTTTTAGTAACGAAAGTATTAGTGACGGTTTGAATTTCATAACTAAAAGTTCAATATTAGTGACGGTTGACGGTTTTTAAAAACCGTCACTAATACATAAACTTTTAGTGATGAAATTTAAATAGTCCATATTACTGCACTTTTAGTGACGAAATTTAAATCGTCACTAATACTTTCGTCACTATAAACTAGTTTTCCCGCTCAAACTATCGCAGGAAACCACTTTTTGCGCTCAAACTATTGCGGAAAAATATTAACGACGTTTGTTGGGGTATTAATGACAACTCTGAAGTGTCACTAATAATTGACTATTAGTTACGAATTAGTAAAACCATCACTAATAGTCTTGTATTAGTGACGGTTTAAGAATCGTCACTAATAATGTATTTGTTGACTAGGAAAAAGGTCAACAATATTAGTGACGGTTGATGAGAACCTACTAATAGTCTATTATTAGTGACATTATATGAAAACTGTCAATAATAGTCCATTATTAGTAACGGTTCTTATAAACTGTCACTAATAGGCTTGTACTAGTGACGGTTTATAAAACCGTCACTAATAATGCATTTGTTGACTTTGAAAAAGGTCAATAATATTAGTGACGGTTCTCATAAACCGTCACTAACAAATCTGTATTAGTGAAGGTTTGTAGAATCGTTACTAATAATGCATCTGTTAACGGGGAAAAAAGTCAACAATATTAATGATGGTTCTCATAAACCGTCACTAATGGTATTTTATTTATTTAAAAAATATATAATTTTTTTATAATTATTAGTGATTGTTTGTTAGAGTAGTAGTGATGGTTTGAAATTGTCACTAATACTCTAAAATGTTAAATCCCTAGCCCACGTGGATTTTCCCCATTTTTTCACCAAAAACTCTCCTCTCCCTACTTTCCTCCTCCTCCTTGCACGCGTCATCTCTGGCCACCCCTCACCATTCTTTTTTCTTGCCACCGTCGCAGCCTAGCTTCCCTCTTAGCTCCCAGGTTCTTCTTCTTTCTTTTCTTCTTCTTCTTCTGCAAATGGCCGTGTGAGTTGCTCTCGTGTGTGTGTGTGTGAGTGTGTGACAATGTGTCTGTGTCTAAGTGTGTGTGTGTGTGGTTCTATTTTCTTGTTTTGTTCTTATCTTTGAGTTGTTTGGGTTGAACTACATTCTAGAGATAGTTCAATTTATCATTTCCTTTAATAATTAGTATAATAATGCTCTTTAATATTTTGCTAGTATGAGATGGTTATACATTCCCTTATATATGCTTGTTTGTGTTGGTATATAATGTTGAATAATTTCTGAGATTTGTAAAAATAATACTCTTGTTGTTGTGAACTTGAATTCTCACAATATAGAAGCTTGCTTTTTCTTTTTCTTTTTCTTTTTCTTTCTTTCTTTCTTTTTTTTTTACCCATGAATTTGTTGGGTTATTTCCTTCCATGTGGAGGAAAGCCCAAGTGGGATTTTATTAAAAGCCCAAAGCCCAGCCCTTTTAGTGTGAAAAAATCTAAAGGAAGTTATAAAAAGAGAGGGGAGAAGAGAGGAGCCATCACTTCTCAAAAGAAAGAGAGAAAAACGTGATTTTTCTCATGCTGCCCATATTTCATTAAGACTCCAATCCCGCTTCGTCTGTGGTCCGATCGAGTTGAAATTTGGAGGAGAGGTTCAAGAATCAAGGAGCTACAATCTGAATGGTGGAGATCGGATTTGGATTGGGAGTTGGGGTTTTTGCCCGTGAACAGTAACCGCGAATTTGGTATATTCACTCCAATTCTCTTTGTATTTGCCAAGATTGTTGATATCTTGATGAGAGATATTTATATCCTATAATTACGATTAGAGAAGACTTTATGTACCAATTATTTGATTGATAATGGAGATTTTAACTGGACTAGGTCCCATGGTTTTTCTTCCTCACACTAGGGAAGTTTTCCACATAAAAAATTGATTGTGTTCTTGTGGCTTGGTGTGATTGATTATTTTTCTTATTATTTCCAGCATGTATAAAAGTAGAGATACACTATATTTGCTTGCATATAGGGAGAAGAATTATTCCGCTGTGGTTGTTTATTGATATCTCTCCTAACAAAGTGGTATTAGAGCCCGGTTAACAGATTGTCAGGTTGGCAGTTTGAGTTATGGAAGCAAATACTAGTAGAATGATTAATCTTAATGGTTTAAATTATCACATATGGAAAGGAAAAATGGAGGATCTTCTTTATGTGAAAGATTATTACCTACCGGTATTTAGTGTTGAAAAACAAAAAAAAAAAAGTCTGATGTGGAATGTACTTTGTTACATCGACAGGTGTGTGGGTATATCAGGCAATGAGTAGATGATAATATTTTGAACCATATTAGTGGAGAAACAAATGCACGTTCTCTATGGAATAAGGTTGAACAGTTATATGCTAGAAAGATTGGAAATAATAAGTTGTTTCTGATTAAACAACTGATGGCTTTGAGGTACCAAGATGGGACTCCTTTATCTGATCACTTGAATACATTCCATGGAGTTATTAATCAGTTGGTTGGAATGAGTATTAGGTTTAATGATGAGATACAAGGGTTATGGTTGCTTGGTTCATTACCGGACTCGTGGGAGACGCTTAGAGCTTCATTGTCTAACTCTGCTCCAGAAGGTGTAATCACAATGGATATGGCCAAGAGCTGTTTGCTAAATGAAGAGATGAGAAGAAAAATACAGGGGTCCTCTTCACAGTTAGAGATCTTGGTTACAGAAAAGAGGGGGAGAAGTAAGAGCAGAGGTCCGAAGAACAGAGATAACAGCAGAAGCAAGTCCAACAAGTTTGCAACTGTTGAGTGTCATCATTGCGGGAAAAAAAGACACATCAAGAAATATTGCAAGCAATTGAAGAGAGAAAACAAGAATGAGAAAGGGAAGGGAACGAAGAATGGAGATGACAAAGATGGTGATGATAGAGTTGCTACTACCACTCCTGCAAAATTCCTCATTGTTTATGATGATGAGATGATAAATGTTGCATATCATGAGACCAGTTGGGTGATTGACAGTGGTGCCTCTATTCATGCTACATCTTGGAAGGATTTCTTTACATCCTATAGATCTGGTGACTTTGGAATAGTAAAGATGGGAAATGTTGGCTTGGTTGAAGTCATTGGAATTGGGGAAGTGTATTTGAAGACAAATAATGACACGAGTTTAGTTCTTAGAGATGTGAAGCATATTCCTGACATTTGTTTGAATTTGATTTCTACAGGTAAACTTGATGACGAAAGTGATGACCAGGGGAAGCTCACCAAGGGTGCTATGGTTGTGGCTCGAGGCATGAAACACTTTACATTGTACATTCTGCAAACAAAGATCTCCAACGACATTATTAATGCGATGGAGGATAATGGTATAGCAGAGTTGTATCACAAGAGACTGACTCACATGAGTGAGAAAGGATTAGCTCTACTAGAGAAGAAAAGTCTACTATGTGGACTAAAAAGTAAACTTCTGAAAAGGTGTACTCATTGTTTGTTAGGGAAGCAGAGTGGAGTTTCCTTCAAGAATTCCCCTCATTTGAGAAAGTCAGAGATACTAGATTTAGTACATTCGGATGTGTGTGACCCTATGAAGACGAGAACACTTGGTGGCTCTAGATACTTTGTATCATTCAAGGAAGTTGTGGGTATATATCATGAAGTCAAAAGACCAAGTGTTGGCTGAGTTCAAGAAATTTCAAGCCCTAGTTGAGAGACAGACTAGGAAGAAACTGAGGTGCATCCGAACTGACAACGGTGGAGAGTATTTTGGTCCATTTGATGAGTATTGTAGATAGTAGGGTATTCGGCATCAAAATACTCCTCCGAAAACTCCTCAATTGAATGACATAGCAGAAATGACGAATAGAACACTGCTTGAGAGAATGAGATGTTTGCTTTCACAAGCTCGGTTGCCAAAATCCTTTAGGGGGGAGGCATTGAGCACTGTTGTTCATGTGTTGAATCTTACACCCTGTGTTCCTCTACAGTTTGATGTGCCAGACCAAGTTTGGACAGGTAAGAATGTTTCCTATAATCATTTGCGTGTTTTTGGGTGCAAAGCATTTGTGCATATTCCCAAAGATGAAAGGTCCAAACTTGATGAGAAAACGCGACAGTGTATATTCCTTGGCCATGGTCAAGATGAATTTGGATACAAGCATTATGATCCAGTTGAGAAGAAAATTGTGAGAAGCAGAGATGTCGTGTTTGTTGAAGATTAGACAATTCAGGATATTGAGAAGGTAGAGAAATCTATGTCTCAACAGGGTGACAGTTTGATTGATGTGGATCTAGTTCCTTTGAAGAATTTTTCATCTCAGGTTAAGAATGATGTTCAGGATGACCACCAGGGTAGAGGTGATATGGATGTTCCCTTACAAGTTCAGGGAGATGTTGAGACCGATGAGCAGTTGACAGTGCCAGAGATTCCACCAGAGATTCCATCCAGGAGGTCAGCTAGAGACCGACATCCTTCCACTCGGTATTCAGCAGAACAATATGTGTTATTGACTGACGAGGGAAAGCCCCAGTGTTTTGCAGAAGCCATGGAATATGAACACAAGACAGAGTGGGTTGAGGCCATGCAAGATGAGATGCAATCATTGTATGATAACCACACCTTTGAGTTAGTGAAGCTACCTAAAGGAAAAAGAGCTTTGGAGAACAAGTGGATTTACAAGAAGAAGTCAAATGAGTTCTCTTCATGACCACGATACAAAGCTAGATTGGTTGTAAAAGGGTTCAGTTAGAGAAAAGGTATTGATTTTGATGAGATCTTCTCTCCAATTGTAAAGATGTCATCGATCCGTATAGTACTCGGTTTAGCAGCTAGTCTTGACTTGGAAGTTGAGCAGATGGATGTGAAAACTGCCTTTGTTCATGGTGATTTGGAGGAAGAGATTTATATGAAGCAGCCAGAGGGTTTCAAGTGAAAGGGAAAGAGGATTATGTGTGCAAGCTGAAGAAAAACCTATATGGTTTGATACAAGCACCGAGACAGTGGTATAAGAAGTTTGAGTCTGTTATGGGGGAGCAAGGCTACAAGAAGATAACTTCAAATCACTGTGTATTTGTTCAAAAATTCTCTGATGATGATTTTATTTTCTTACTGCTTTATGTGGATGACATGTTAATTTTTGGCAGGAATGCTTCAAGGATTGACCAATTGAAGAAGCAATTGAGTAAGTCATTTGGTATGAAGGATTTGGGGCCAGCAAAGAAAATTCTTGGCATAAGAATCAGTCGTGACAGGAGTGCCAAGAAATTATATTTATCACATGAGGAGTACATTGAAAAAGTGCTTCAGAGGTTTAATATGGACAAAGCTAAAGTGGTTAGCTCTCCTCTTCCTACCCACTTCAGACTAAGTACAAAGGAATGTACTTCTACAGATAAGGAAAAGGAAGACATGGAAAGAGTTCCTTACGCCTCAGTAGTAGGAAGTTTGATGTATGCAATGGTTTGCACAAGATCAGATATAGCCTACGCAGTTGGTGTAGTTAGCCGGTTCTTGTCAAATCCGGGAAGAGAGCACTAGAATGCAGTGAAGTGGATCATGAGGTATCTTCGAGGCACTTCTATTTTGAGACTTGGTTTGCGAAACGGACAACCATTGTTAGTTGGCTACACAGATGCAGATATGGTTGAGGATGTGGACACTCATAAGTCTACTTCGGGTTATTTGATAACTTTTGCAGGTGGGGCTATAGCTTGGCAATCGAGACTTCATAAGTGCATTTCTCTTTCTACGACAGAGGCAGAGTTCATTGTAGCAACGGAAGCGACTAAAGAGTTGTTATGGGCAAAGACGTTCTTGAGAGAACTTGATTTCGAGCAGCAGATGTATGTGTTGTTTTGTGATTGCCAGAGTGCTATTCATCTTACTAACAATTTCAGTTTCCATGCAAGATCAAAGCACATTGATGTACGATAACATTGGATCAGAGATGCATTGAACGATAAGTTATTGGAACTTGAGAAGGTTCACATTGATGATAATGATTTTGATATGTTGACAAAGACACTACCAAGGGAGAAGCTTGAAGTTTGTTGTTCGATCGCTGGGATGGCGATTCCCTCCACATAGTTGGAAAGGGGGAGATTTCCCTACAAAAGAAAAATGAGCAATTAAGCAGACCAGCATGATCAATTGTTATAGTCGAATGCGGTTGGACTGGCTGGTCTAGCCTGGGTTTCATTGTTAGAACAGAATGCCTAACGTTGCAAGGGTATAAACTTTAAATCTACCATACCATCTTGAAAACAAGATTTTAAATTGACAAATTTTAATCATGCAATTGTCCTGTTCGTGGGTAGTAAATCCCAACCTTCTTCTACTTTGATTTTGCATCAAAAATAAGAAATCAAAAGGATTTCTTGCAGATTTTTTTTTTGGTATTTGAAGATACAACCTCCCATTGGTTTTTTTTCCCCCCTGTTTTCTTTAATTTGGAGTAAACACCACCTGATCTACAAAATTTTTTCACTATTAATCTAAAAGCAATTAATTCCTATTTTTTAGATTTATTTTTTATTTTTTCATTTTTTTCCAAAATAATTTATAGTAAATAACAGTAAATTATATTTAGTTAGTTACTAAATATGTAGTTAAAGTAAACTATATGTAGTTAGTTACTAAATATTTTTTACTCATTTTTAGCTAAAATATACATATTTGCTAATACTAAAAACTTATATATTCTTTTTACTGACTAATGATGTAGTAAACTAGTCATCAAAAACTATTTTTTCTTAAACATTATTTAAAGATAAATATTAACTAAATTTATTTTTTACTAACTAAGCCTTTTGCTAAGTTGCCAAAATTAAATTTACTAATGATCATATTGCAACGAATACACATACCAGAGTACTAACATCCATATATACAAGTCAACCACAAAAACTTTAGGGGAATCTATCGGCTTTGGTGTATTCCCAGGAGGGGGGTGAATTGGGTATTTAAAATTTTGTCCTAGGTCAAACTAATCCAACAACTAGTATTACACAAACCTAGGGTTTGTCTATGCAGTTCCAATATGCACAAATAAATATAACATGTGGAAATTAAATCATGCGCAGCATTCACAATATAACATACACGTGCGGAAATATAAATTGTAGTAATATAAACAAACACAATATATGTTATCGGGGTACGACCAAAACTGCCTATGTCCCCGCCTAGGCACATACACACAAGGATTACACTATATGCTCACTTAACGGGTGGAGCGGCACCGGCTACAACCTGGTCAATTAGTGGGGCAGACCTCAGCCTACACCTTGTCAAGATGGTGCATCTAGCTTTCCTAACCAAGTCTAAGCCAATCCGGAACTATTCAATAGAGCTAGTCTCCCTCTTCAGGCCCACGCCTGGAATACAACAAATATAAAATTTACGTACACGAAAATGCTTCTTACACAAGCTAATATGTACCACTAAGCACAATTGCAAATCAATGCATACCAAACATGTAAGAACGATAAGCTCAGTGGTGTATATGTGCAATCTACACTCAATACAATGATAATCTTAAGTATGCACAAGAGTGTTCAAACAAACTAATCTTTGAAAGCAAAGTATATCAAATTTCAATATCAGATTAGTGTTTCAAAGATGTTAGCAATAATATTCAAACGAACTCAAAAAAATATTTTCTCAAATTGTATCACGTATAAGAGTTGTTTGAAATCAAGATTTATAAAATATTTTGCACACAAAAATTATTACTTAAGGAATCTTGCAATGACAATGCAAAGATCCTCAAGCTAATGAGTTTTCCTAACACTAGATTTATCAAGTTAAATATGTGGGAAGAACCCTAGCCAAACTCTCAATACAAAAATCAAACAATACAAATTTCAATGAGAGCATAGGGCTATTTAGAATGAAGCACTAATAATCTAAACACTCTCTCTAAGCTTGGATGATCAAAGAAAATGAAGTAGGAGAGTATTTGGGATAGTATTTGACAAAATAGGCTTTTTAAGTTTGAGAGGATTTCTTGCTAATGATTTTTGCTAATGTGTTCTTAATTTTCACAAATAAGCCCCTATATATAGAAAAGGTGAATATTAGAACCGTTGGGGACATATATGACATTTTTGAAAAATTTTAAGTGAGGTTAATAATATTTAACAGTGTTTTAACCTCGGTAATTTCGGACAACTCGAGAGGACTAGTCGATTGTCTTAAGAGTTCGGTTGTTCGAAGTGCTAAGTTTGGTCGACCAGGGACAATTTGAACTATGTGTTCGGTCGGCCATTCATAAGGCGATTCCTAAACCTCCGAGGTTTGGTCGACCGTACTGGGTTCAGTTGACCGAACTGTACAAACTTTGGTTGACCAAGTTCTTTTGAACTTGGAGGTTCAGTCAACCAGACTGTTGGGACATCCCCCGAGGTGGTTCGGTCAACCAGAGCGTTGTAGTTCATTTTTAGTTGGTCGATTGAAGAGTCTACTTGTTGACCCTAGGGAGGTTCGGTCGACTAGGACATTGGAGTAAATTTTTGGTCGGTTGACTAAAGGGTAAAAAATGTTGACCCGATAAAGGTTCGGTTGACTGAATGCTTCTGTGCATTACAGTTCGGTCGACCAAACATGCTTTTTTTGAGCATTTCGGTCCTAGTCCCTTTATAAAATTATCCCTATTCATATGATGATTAAATTTAATTCAATAGGGCATATTTTAATGCAATCATAAGGGTCCTAAGGTCAGTCTAGGTCTTTTTGAGCTTATTAGAACTTACATGCATGATATGTAGGGATTATTACAGACCTTTTTCTTATGTTACTATTACAGACCCAATAATAGGAATTACAATAAACAACTATGCCGAGGTCTTCATTCTTCTTCAAGTTGTCGCATGCCATCAATATGATCCTGCACACAAACTTGAAAGCCATCAAATACAAAGAGTATTTGTTATTATCAAAATTGGGTATGACCCATAGGGTCAACAATCTCTCTCTTTTTTATGATGACAAATACTTACCTACTTCTCCCCCTTTTGCAAAAAAACAAAAAAGGTCTAGATAAACATTTAAGTATATATAGGCAAATAAAAGGAGAATATCATTCATATACAAGATATGGTTTGGAAAAATTTTAAGAAAATTCGGAAGCATGTTGTTTAAAACTGGAGCATTTTCCAAAAACATGTCTCTATACCAGTGACTTGATTGAGTAATATATTGACAATATATCCACGACTACTTACTTAAACAGTCCAGTATTTGTCAAAACATAAAACAAAAGTATTATTTGCAGCATCCAAAAAGATAATATGATCATACAATGCACAGTGAATGACAAAGTATGAAGTATGAAGTATAGCAATTGAGCATACCAACAATATAACTAGTCATTTAAAGATTTAAATAACATGAAAACAAAATTAGACCATAAATATGCCCAAACCATTGAAATTGAACATATCATAAGACCCATGAAAGATATGAGTTTAAAGCACACGACATATGATGGCAAATAGTTGGTTTGAATACAAACACAGTCTAACTAGTTCGCATGCATTTTCATATGAAGTTACTGAACCAGTTATGCAAATTTAGAAAATATATATGTATATAATAAATATATATCTCCCTTATGATGTTTGCAAAAAGGTACTAGGGGTAGCTCACTGAAAAGAGATCTTTTAAAATAAGGCACAAGCAAGCATCAATGTTCATGACTCACTCTAAAAATGAGCAGTTTGGAAGCCATCCCAAGTATAGGAGTTCTGTTGTATAATATTTAACCCAAAGGCTCGATCGTCTCCTCAGGGAATGTAGTTTAATCTCAAATTTTACGTAATTCCAATAAAAAAAAAAAGAAACAAAAGGTATTGAACACAGTTCAGATTCGGCTTTCTAGATTGTTTGAGATTTCTTTTGATAAATTAAATGAACATGCAATTTAAATCCTAATTCCTAACACGCACTGAATTTAATAATGAGAAACAAAAAACCTATGTTAACATCCGAACAAGAATTGAAACACGCATTGAACTTCAGAATAAAACTAAAGATGATAACTTTCCTACATAATTAAAACATGCAATAATAAAAACTCAATCGAACACAAACGCGAATAAGAAAAACCAAACTTTTAACAAAATCAAGAACCTGAATCAAGATAAAAAATTAAATGCAAACAAGAATTTGATCAAAAATTAAAGCTTTAATAACTTAAACAATAACTAAACACGATAAAAATGGGAACTTCAATAAGATTAAACCTAAACTAAATCGAACTTCAACAAAAAAAATTTAAAATTTAAGGAAAACTATTAATTCAACTTCTAATTTTTTTTTATTTTATTCTTTTTTTTTCTGGAAACAAAACCGAGCCTTAATCAAATAACAAAAATGAGGTCAAGCAACACTCAAATCTAAATAACTTGAGCAATAATTAAATCTAAAGCAAAATTTAATTGAGCGAGAAAGAAAAATAAATAAATAAGCTTTAATAATAATAATACCCAAACAAAGATTCAAAGTTTAAAACTTTAACTAAAATCAATTTAAAGTTAACAATACTCAATTAAATATTTAAATCAAGAATAAGACAAAAACTAAATAAAAGAAAAAGAAAGAAAAAAAAAAAGAAGGGGAAAAGAGAGAGAGAGAGAGAGAGAGATGCTCGGCTATGGCAGCAGCCAAGTTGTTGCTGGTTCGTGAGGTTGAATTGTAGGCAGCAAGGGGGCTGGAGTTGCAGGTGGCTGGCCACAGGGAAGACTGGCCGCAGGGAGGCTAGAATTGAAGGTGGCTAGTCGTAAGGGAGCTAGGAGGCTTCAACAACGAGCAACAATAGCACAGCAGAGGGCTCGTCTCTCTTCTTCAGCACGGCAGCCGGGCATAGGAGCAGACTTTGGGTCCTTGGAGCAGTAGTAGCAGAAAGCTCCTCGGCTGGCAGTAAGGGAGCTTTAGCTGGACAGCAACAAGGAAGAAGGAGCAAGAAGGCCTCTTGGCAAAGCAGAACAGTAGTGGGTGGATGGCCGTAGCATAGGAGAGCTCGGCTGAGGGAAAATGAGCAGCAAGGATAGGGTAGCTTTGGGTTGTAGCTAGAAGGAAAGAAAAAAAGAAAAGAGAAGAGAAAAGGGAGAGAATGGAAGAGAGGAGAATAGAGGAGAAAGAGGATAGAAAGAGAGAGAGAGTTGAGGAAAGGGAGAAGAGAGTTAGAGGGCATGAGGGAGCTAGGGTCGAGAGAAAGGGAAAAGGAAGAGAAGGGAAGAAGAATTAGAAGAGGGAGTTGAGGCTCCTCCAAAGAAGAGAAAGAAATTAATATATAGAGGGAGAGGGGGGAATGCCCTACGCCAACCCAGCAAGGGATCCAGACTTGGCTGCATGGCCGGGTCACATCAAGGTAAATTTTATATATATTTCTTTTGCTTCTCATTTTCTTCTTTATTTTGTTTCCCAGTGAACGAGGGCAATTTTGAATGTCTTAGAGCTTGAATCGCTCAAAGCTTAAAACATGGAAGTTGTAGATAATTTTCTCATATTTCTTTATAATTTCGTATCATCTCGATTGAAGTTTGGACGAAAAAAATTATGTGCAAATTATGAAATGGTGCTTGTTTTAGTTCCCGATAATTGCCTTGCAATAAAAAAATACCAAAAATTCATAAATTACTCAATAAGACGCAGATATTATAAATAGGACACCGTACTAAAATATTGAGAGCAATTAGGTATTTAATTAAAAATATAAGCCTCAATACATAAATTAAAGTACCTAATTACATAGTTTAAGCGTGTAATCACACCCCCAACTAATGTTTTGCTAGTTTTTAGAAAATTATGTGAATGAATTCCAAGGCGGTATCCACAACCATACCGTTTCACATACATGAATATAACCAAATTTCACACTAGCTCGTTCATATTCAATGCACGCAACTCCGAAGCACATCGCTCATGCAAGTTTCATCATTATATAGTAATTAATAACAGTATGCTCACATGAAGTTAACTAGTGGTACATTTTAAAGTTAATGCGGTCATATAAGTTCGAGTATAAACATGTGAAATCTCGAGGAATGTGTGATGTGTGTGACTCATTACAATTAGGATACCAGTGGACACCTATAGAACGGTCGTTTTGACTCGGCCTAACTAGTATACCCTAAAAAACACTCAAAAAAGATAGGTTCACTCATCATATGTGAGGAGGAGTGTCGCGATCAAACATCCCACATATTGCAAGGAACAAATGCTAAATGTATGGAATGGACTAGTTTGAAAAGGATCTAACCTATTCGTGAGGTGTCGGGTCCTTCACCCTAGCATCTTCTCACCTACTCGCCATATCCAACCAAGACCACCCTAGATCAACTTATTCAAAAACCAGGCGTGAGTACATCTGAGGCATTAAGCGATTGAAGAATCTTCATATGTGGAGAATATGTGTCATGTCCTTGACTTTCTATAGTATTTATGTGGAGTAGGTATTAGCCTTTCATTTCACGTGCATTTCTATTTTACTTATTCTTTCTTCTGCTCATTCTTCATTTTTTGTCTTTTCTTGGTCAATTAGGACAATCATTACACTTCTTTTATTGTCTTCATACCACCAATGAGAATTAAGTTCGAACAGTAGTTCATGAACTAAGTCTATTTCTAGGGGTGACTTAGCCTTCACATCTTGAGTAGGCTACAAGACCTAGGTTTCTATCTCCTCACTAGATGTCACCTCTAGGCTAGCAAATCAAAAACATAGACTAGTGTACAAAGAGTATCCAGAAAAAAAGGAAAGTTGAGTTTCATGAACTCTGAACTGATGTCAAAAACTCAAAAGAACAATAAATGGCTCAATAGTACCTCACAAGGTGTCATAGTCGCCATGGGCGCTCTCTCAGTGCTCACAAGGAACCCTAAGTGCTACAAGTCACGTGAACGTGTATTTTTGGCCTCATGAAAAATCATGTAAATACAATAGTTTATATAGCCAGATTAACACGAGTGTACTACTAGTCAACTTACATAAAGTTACAATATTATATAAAGAGAAACTACACATAAATGACTCGAGTGTGTAATTCTTAGGTTATATACAAGTATGTGAAGGGTATATGTCAATGTTAATTATGACATAAGTCAGTGTAATTCCTTAATACTCTTTCTTTCTTTTTTTTTTTTATTTTTTTTATTATTAATTAATATAAAATCCAACAAGTAGACGTGCATAGTGTCACATGCAAATTATCACCCCCCAACTAAAGTGGAACATTGTCCTCAATATGAAAGTATAGGGGAGATAAAAAAGATGTGCATGGGAGAAGTAGAGCGTACCTGGGTAGAAAAGTAATAAAAAAAAATGAAACTACAAAAAAATATACCTGAAAATTAACTAAAAATAAAATAAAGTAAAATAAAATGAAAAAAAAGGGAAAGAAAAACATCACAGTTGTCTGGTGGAGGCTTTGGAGGAATTTCGTCTGGTGGGTGCAGGTTTATAAATTGAACTAGCGGGTCTCCAAATTTGAGCCACCACAAAGAATCAGTCTTAATACATGCACGAAAGTCAGCCTCAAATGAATTAATACTCTTCAAAATATCAGACAATACATGTGCATATTGACTTTCTTGTTTTAACAAGAAAGGATCTTTATTCAGTATGTTTTCTAGGAAATTTACTTCTTTACGAATTGATTTTTGAGGAAAAGTTATTGGAACAGTTACCTTTAGTTATTCAGAAGCATTAGCAGTAAAAGTTTTACTTAGTTCCTTGAAAGTTAAATTCTCACCATTCTGCTCACCCTCTTTATCGGGTGTACCAATCATCTCACCACTGCGGGGATTTGCTTTAGCATTGGACTCCTTGACATTTATTCTAGTCGGGAGTGACGGTTCCATGGCTGCCAAGCTCTGATGATAGGGTATCACAGGTTGGCACTCCTTATTAATCTCAGCCTCCTCATTAACTGACTTCTTCACTTCTAGGCCCACTTCTTCTGATTTTTCTTTGACTTCATCTGTCTCAGCAATAAATTTAGGTGCCGAGACAACTGGTTGTTTGTCAATGAGCATCTCAGGTTGGGAAACTTCTTTCCCACTTATCAAAGTAATAACGGCCTTCGCTATCTCAAGAGAAATATTATGTATTTGTTGCTGTTACTGCTAGTATTCTTAAGGACTAGGTTGAGGTTCTACCAAAAATTCTTCTTTTTCTAAGATATCCAACTGCGTGCTCATCGCATTAGCGGTATCCCATAATTCATTTATGGCCTGAGTATACTGATTGTTAGTTGTGATTTGAATATGCATGAACTACTGAAAAGCATCCTCAAGTGACATCTCCGGTGGAGCAGGTGCTGTATTAGATTGAAATACTGACAGCACATAGCTCTAAGGGATTTGTTGCGCTGATACTGAAGCGGAAGACTGTTTGGATAATATATTGGCTTATATTTATCTCCACTATTGATTGCGCTGATAGGTTGTACTATCATGGGTGCCTGATTTTATCGTGTAGTCCATTGTTGGACACTTTCAGCTAAGTAATCAAAGAATGATAGTGCTTGATCTAGTTCCTTGCTCAAGAGTTTTCCATTGCACATGGTCTGGACAAAGTGTTTGCAATCACGAGTAAGAGCTGTATAGAAATAATTAACTAACCTCCATGATTGAAACCCATGATGTAGACAAGTACTTATAAAATCCTTGAACCTCTCCTAGCAAGCCCGAAAAGTCTCATCACCCTTCTGCATTAACTGAATGATCTATTCCTGCGAAAATTGAGTTCTCTGTAAGGGAAAAAACTTATACAGAAATTCACGCTCCATATCAGCCCAATTAGAGATAGACTGAGGTCTCAAAGAATTAAACCACATCTTCGCCCTATCCTTCAAAGAGGCAAGAAATAAACGAAGTCAAGTAAATTCATCAGTTCTGGCACGAGAAAAAAAAATATTGCAAGTCAACTCAAACTCCGTTAGGTGCCGATAAGGACACTCAGATTCCATCCTGTAGAACTGAGGTATCAATGACGTCCTCCCGCGTTGCATCATGAAATGAAGTTCGTCATTAGGTAAAACAGTGTAAGATGGTGCAGTGGTGTATGTAAGCTACAAAAAATCCATAAGCGTGCGTGGTGTAGATGCAGCCACATTTTCTTCAAAGCTCAATTTTTTTTTTATTTCTTTCTTTTCATGAGAAAAATTAAAATGACAAGAAAAATACTAATTTGAGACTAAGACTGACATTCCCCGATAACGGCGCCAAAATCTTGACTCATTCTAAAAATGAGCAGCTCGAAAGCTATCCCAAGTATAGGAGTTTTGTTGTATAATATTTAGCCCAAAGGTTAGATCGTCTCCTCAGGGAATGTAGTTTAATCTCAAATTTTACGTAATTCCAATCAGAAAATAAGAAACAAAAAGTACTAAACACAGTTCAGATTCGACTTTGGATTGTTTGGGATTTGTTTTGATAAATTAAACGAACATGCAATTTAAATCCTAATTCCTATCACGCATTGGATTTAATAACGAGAAACGGAAAACCTACATTAACAACCGAACAAGAATTGAAACACGCATTGAACTTCGGAATAAAACTAAAGATGATAACTTTCCTACGTAATTAAAACATGCAATAATAAAAACTCAATCAAACACAAGCGCGAACAAGAAAAACCAAATTTTTAACAAAATCAAGAACCCGAATCAAGATAAAAAATTAAATGCAAACAAGAACTTAAACAAAAATTAAAGCTTTAATAACTTAAACAATAACTAAACACGATAAAAATGAGAACTTCAATAAGATTAAACCTAAACTAAATCGAGCTTCAACAAAAAAAATTTAAAATTTAAGGAAAATTATTAATTTAACTTCTAAAAAAAATTATTTTTTTTCTTTTTGTATTTTATTCTTTTTTTTTTTTTCTAGAAACAGAACCGAGCCTTAATCAAATAACAAAAATTAGGTCAAGCAACACTCAAATCTAAATAACTCGAGCATTAATTAAATCTAATGCTAAATTTAATTGAGCGAGAAAGAAAAATAAATAAATAAGCTTCAATAATAATAATAATACCCAAATAAAGATTCAAAGTTTAAAACTTTAATTAAAATCAATTTAAAGTTAACAATACTCAATTAAATATTTAAATCAAGAATAAGACAAAAACTAAATAAAAGAAAAGGAAAAAAAAAAAAAAAAAGAAAGAAGGGGAAAAGAGAGAGATATGCTCGGATATGGCAGCAGCCAAGCTACTACTAGTTCGTGACGTTGAACCGTAGGCAGCAGGGGGGCTAGAGTTGCAGTTGGCTGGCCACAGGGGAGATTGGCCGTAGGGAGGCTGGAGTTGCAGGTGGCTAGCCGTTAGGGAGCTGGAAGGCTTCAGCAATGAGTGGCAACAACACAACAAAGGGCTTGTCTCCCTCCTTCAGCACGGCAGCCGGACACAGGAGCGGACTTCGGGTCCTTGGAGCAGTAGCGGCTGAAAGCTCCTCGGCTGGTAGCAAGGGAGCTTCGTCTAGACAACAATAAGGAAAAAGGAGCAGGTAGGCCTCTCGGCAAAGCAGCACAGTAGTGAGTGGATGGCCGCAGCACAAGAGAGCTCGGCTGGAGGAAGAGGAGCAGCAAGGATAGGGTAGCTTCGGGTTGCAGCTAAAAGGAAAGAAGAGCAACAAAGAAAAGAAGAAAAAAGAAGAGAAAAGGGAGAGAAGGGAAGAAAGGAGAGTAGAGGAGAATAGAGGAGAAAGAGGATAGGGAGAGAGAGAGTTGAGGAAAGGAAGAAGAGAGTTAGAGAGCGTGAGGGAGCTGGGTCGAGAGAAAGGGAAAATGAAGAGAAGGGAAGAAGAATCAGAAGAGGGAGCTAGGGCTCCTCCAAAGAAGAGAAATAAATTAATATATAAAGGGAGAGGGGGGAATGCCCTATGCCAACCCAGCAAGGGATTCGGACCCGGTTGCATGGCCGGGTCACATCAAGGTAAATTATATATGTGACAACCCGAAGAATAATAGTATTTAATTAATAATGAGGGAGAGAAATGGAAATAGAAATAGAAGGAGGCAGTAGGCTTCGTCGATGAACGCTTCGCGTTTGTCGACGACATTGCATTTTTAGGATCTTGTCGACGAGGTCCCTTTTTGTCGATGAGAAAATACCGAGCAAAGGATTTAGGCTACTCTGAATTTCATCGACGAAGGGTAAGTTTCATCGACGAATTTACTGAAGGACTCATCGACGAGGTGACGTGTCTCGTGGACGAATCTGACCCTTTAAATAGTGCAAACTCGAATTTTTATCACACTTTCAGTGCTCTCTCTCTCTCTCTCTCTCTCTCTCTCTCTCTCTCTCTCTCTCCTTTCTTTCTCCTATGGTCTCTCTCCATTCTCTCTTTGATTTTGGCCCCGCCAGTCGTTGGATCGATGATTTGAAGCCACCACTTCTCTGCAAGTCTGCCGGAGCGGATCGTTGGTGAAACGAAGTTGGATTTCATCCCAAATTCAGGGTAATGCCTTTTAGTCCATTTTTGGCCTTATGACAGTTATAGGAAATGATGTAGGCAAGGAAATACTGATATTTTGTTCTGGCAAACGTTGTTTTCAAGATGTTGTGTAGGAAACCCTGCGGGTGTTAGTCCAGTATACCATAGGGGCTTTCCAGTAGTTAGGTGAGGGAAATATGCTATGTTAGGTGATTTTAAAATATTAAACAGTTTATTAAATTATGAATATTATGTATTAAAGTATGGTGTGGCTTGAGAATATGACTATAGTATGGAGATATGTTTTACGAATCTCAGTAGCATAATTATACGAATTTCAGTATTATGATTATGTAGTTTTCAGTGTTATGATTATACAGTTATCAGTACCATGACGTATGTATTACAGTTACAGTTTATTCAGTATCATGGTTATTACAGTTATTTCAGAATTATAGTAAATCAGATAGTAGTATATAGAAATATATTATATAATATCAGACCCTGTTGGACTATGCAGTTACAGAGCACGGTACTGTTGCTACAGATATTTATGTTATGAGTGCAACCACCTATTTAGATAATACGTGGTAGTAGGTCGATCTCCTAGGCCCTTGATGTGGACAGGCTCCCCATCAGATATGGGTTGAGGTGGGCAGATCAGACCAATGGAGTATAGTGATTTACCTTGGTCGGCCAGCCAGTGTAGATCCTGCCTACGGGCCGCACAACCCTGTCATGAGGGGTTAAATCATGACACACAGTTATCCACAGGGAAAGTTTTCAGTTACTATTACGTATATACAGATTTACAGAAGCCGGGAATATATTTATATACATTAGAAGTATTTTGAATAGTAACCTACAATATTGTTATGTTAAGCAACATGGAAAGGGTGGTGGATTTTATCACTTGTACTTTATTTACATATTCAGTTATACATGATTATATGAAAACATATTTTCATAATATTGTAACTCAATTGCCACACACTAGTAATAACATATTTCGTCTTACTGAGCATTGGTTCATCCCAGTGTTGAATCATTTTTCAGGTGATCCAGGTAGGCGAGCAGACTAGGCTCGCAGATAGAGGGACTTCTGTACTGCCCTGTCAGTAGATAGTGGGTATGTTTCTAGTGAATTTTTGTATATCCCAGCATAGTTGAGGGTATTTTGGGAAATATGTAGTACTTTGGTATTGTATGGTATTGTATTGTATATATTTTCATATGGTTATGTTTATGTGATTTTTGCTTCTCACTGCTTAGGTTGATGATTGGGTTTAACCCAGTATGGTATCAGAGTATGTTAAATGTCATAGAAAAAAAATATGAAAATTAAGCAGGTCGTTACAATTTTGTATTAGAGCCTAGGTTGTTAGGTTCTGTAGACTTTAGAGTGCAGCAGAAGCAATACCAGAGTATAGGAAAAGGATTTGGGATTTGTTCAGTGTCTGGATACAGGATTTCCGTGGTGGTTTCTGTGCTTTTCCTGGGGTGACGATTTCAGGAAAACAATAGTAAACTATCGTTGGGTCATGTGTCTAGGTGACAGAACTAGATATTGAGTTAAGATTAGGGAAGGTAATTAATTTTGAGTTGGTACAGGATAAGTACGTATAGAAGATAAAGTGCTTAAGTGTGTTTCTTGTTTTCAGGATGGACCCAGGAAGTAGTGGCACGAATGCTGGGGAGGATAGTCTAGGACCTTCCAGCATAGGTGTAGGAGATACAGATGCGGTATTGCGTAGCGTCACTCAGTAGGTGATGGCTGAGATGGCCAAGAGCTCTAGGGAGCGTGACCGTTCGATTGAGCAATTTACGTGATGAAGCCCCCATCCCTTGCTGGAGGTGATGACCCGATTGTAGCTGAGAATTGGGTCTAGGATATCAAAGAAACATTGGCAGTGCTTCCATGTACAGATGAGCAGACGGTAGCATTTGCAGCATTTAAGTTGACAAGGGAGGCGAAGCGCTGGTGGAGAGCAGCACGTCTGATAGAGGAGCAGAGGTCGGTTCCAATTCCAGTGACATGGGACTAATTCAAGGATCTGTTCTTCGAACAGTATTTCCCTGCTCTCGTTCGGAGTGTGAAGGTAGCAGAGTTTTTGCATTTGGTACAGGGGCAGATAATTGTATCCCAGTATGCGGCTCGGTTTGTCGAGTTGTCACATTTTGCTCCACATCTAGCACCTGTTGAAGAGAAAAAGGCAAGGAAGTTTGAAGAAGGACTGAGGCAAAATTTGTTTGAGCAGGTGATTGGTTTTAGGGCTCAGACATTCACGGAGGTTGTAGATAGAGCTGCAATTATCGAGAGTGGCATTCAGAGGGGTGTAGCAGCTCAGAGTCAAAGGAAAAGGCCTGCACCTCTAGGTTTCCAGGTTGGCACCAGTAGGGGTCCATGGAGAGGGGGTCGCGATAGGGGAGACCAGAGGCAGATGACAGGACCTCGTGAGAACCAGGGTGCGCTGACTTACTCGGTGTGTCAGACGTGCGGGAGACACCATTTGGGGGAGTGCCGGGTAGGTAGAAGTGTATGTTACCATTGTGGGAGACTTGGTCACGTGGTACGTGAATGCCCAAGTCAGCCAGACTAGGTCCCAGCTCCCAGGCCCTATCAGGGAGGACATCAGGCAGCTCGGGGAGGATACCAGGTACCTCATGGTGGCCAGCAAAGGAATGTGGCCCCAGCGCTAGTTTATGCCCTGACGCCAGGTGATGCAGAGGCTGCTACGGATGTGGTGATAGGTACATTTACTGTTTTATCACATCCAATCATTGTTCTTTTTGACTCGGGTTCTACTCATTCTTTCATTTATGCACTGTTGGTAGCTACACCATCAGGATTAGTGATCAGATGTTAGAGGGTACTTAGGGGCTATCCGATAGAAATTCAGGGGAAAGTGCTACCAGCAGATCTGATTGTGTTTGATATGTGTGGGTTTGATATAATATTGGGCATGGATTGGTTGACTGTCAATCACGCCAGCATTGATTGTTTCTAAAAGGAAGTAATTTTCAGACCTCCTAGAGAGCAGGAATTCAGATTCGTTGGTCCACGAGTACGTTCTCCAACGCAGTTGGTATCAGCTGTGCAAGCGAGCATATTACTCTTGGACGGAGGTCAGGGGTTTATAGAATTTGTGAAAGAAGTATCTAAAAATGAATTGAAGATTGATAGCACTCCAGTAGTACAAGAATTTCTAGATGTTTTTCCAGAGGAGTTACCTGGATTGCCTCCGGTACGTGAGGTAGATTTTCCTATAGATTTACCTTCAGGGACTGCACTGATCTCTAAGGTCCCGTATCGTATGGCTCCAGCCGAGTTAGGAGAATTAAAGGAACAGTTGCAAGACTTGCTGAACAAGGGCTTTATACGACCCAGTGTATCGCCATGGGGAGCTCGAGTGTTGTTCGTAAAGAAGAAAGACGGGTCTATAAGGATGTGTATTGATTACAATGAGATAAATAAAGTTACTATTAAGAATAAATATCCTCTACCCCGTATAGACGATCTATTTGATCAGCTCCAGGGTACACGGGTATATTCCAAGAATGACTTCAGATCCGGGTATCATCAAGTGACAGTAAAAGTGGAGGACGTCGCGATAACAACCTTCAGGACTAGGTACGAGCACTATGAATTTCTCATTATGCCGTTTGGTTTGACGAATGCCCCGACCGTGTTTATGGACTTGATGAACAGAGTTTTTCACTAGTATCTAGATTAGTTTGTAGTAGTTTTCATTGATGATATACTGGTATACTCGAGGAGTTTTGAGGAGCATAAGGTGCATTTGAGGCAGGTGTTGCAAACACTTAGAGAGGAGAAGCTTTACGCCAAGTTTAGCAAGTGTGAGTTCTGGCTTGAGAAAGTTGCATTTTTAGGCCATGTGATCTCAAGAGACGGTATAGCAGTGGATCCTAGCAAGATTGACGTGGTGGTGAATTGGGCCAGGCCGAGGAATGTGTAGGAAGTTAGGAGTTTCTTAGGACTGACAGGTTATTACCATCGTTTTGTTTAGGGGTTTCCAGCTTTGTCAGGTCCTCTCACGCGGTTGACTAGGAAAAATGCCAGATTTGTGTGGGATGAAGAATGTGAGCAGAGCTTCCAGGAATTGAAGCAGCGGATTGTCACTGCACCAGTTCTGATGATTCCATCGGGAGGCGATGGTTATGTTATTTACAGTGACGCGTCTTTGAAAGGGCTTGGTTGTGTGCTGATGCAGCATGGTAGGGTGATAGCATATGCGTCTAGGCAGTTGAAAGAATATGAAAAGAACTACCCTACTCACGATCTAGAATTGGTTGCGGTTGTACATGCACTAAAGATCTGGATACATTATTTATATGGTGAGAGGTGTGAGATATTTTCTGATCATAAGAGCCTAAAGTACTTCTTTACACAAAAAGAGTTGAACATGCGACAGAGGAGATGGTTGGAACTTATCAAGGATTACGACTGTACCATCAGTTACCATCCAGGTAAAGTAAATGTGGTAGCCGATGCACTGAGCCGTAAATCAGGAGACACAGCACAGCTAGTAATGGTAGTTTAGGATCCGATTCAGATGGGCTTAGAGAGACTCGGTGTGGAATTAGTGGAAGATGATCCTCAAGTGTTTATTGCTAGTTTGATTGTACAACCTACACTTTATGAGAAAATTAAACCTGCTCAGAGGGATGATCTGAAATTGGCAGAAGTAATAGCCAGAGTACAGGATGGTTAGGGGGAAGAATTCAATATTTCTGATGATGGGACTTTGAGATTTCACATCAGATTGTGTTTGCCTACAGATGACAGCATCAGGAGGACGATTTTAAGAAGGCACACAGATCTCTATACATTGTTCATCATAGCAGTACGAAAATGTATATGGATTTGTGAGAGTATTTTTGGTGGAGTGACATGAAAAGAGAGATAGTAGAGTTTGTGCAGCAGTGTTTGACGTGCTAGTAGGTTAAGGCTGAGCACCAGAGGCTGGCTGGTCAGTTGCAGCCACTATTCATTCTCGAGTGGAAGTGGGATCATGTATCTATGAATTTTGTTATTGGGCTGCCGCCAGCGTCGCATGGTCAGAATGCTATCTGGGTAATAGTTGATAGATTGACGAAGACAGCGCATTTTCTGCCCATTAAAGTTAGCTACCCTATGAATCGGTTAGCAGAGATTTACATACAGGAGATTGTTTGATCCCATGGAGTGCCAGTATCCATAGTCTCGGACTGTGATCCACGTTTCACATCGCGGTTCTTGAGGAGTCTACAGGAGGTACTAGGGACTCAGCTAGCATTCAGCACAGCTTTCCACCCTCAGACCGATGGTCTGACTGAGAGAACAATCCAGGTATTAGAAGATATGTTTCGTGCTTGTGTGCTAGACTTTGGAGGCAGCTGGATTCAGTTTTTTCCGCTAGTTGAATTTGCTTATAATAACAATTGTTAGACTAGCATCGGCATGACACCCTACGAGGCATTATATGGTAGGAGATGCCGATCTTCTCTTTTCTAGGATGAAGTAGGTGAAAGACGAGTTTGGGGTCCAGAGATAATTCAACAGGCGTGTGATAAAGTCCGATTTATTCGAAATAGGATCAGTGCAGCGCAGAGTTGGCAAAAAAGCTACGCGGATACTCGCCGCCGAGAACTGGAATTTGAAGTGGGTGATCATGTATTTCTGAGAATAACTCCATTGAAGGGGATCTTGAGATTTGGGAAGAAGGGTAAATTGAGCCCTTGGTTTATTGGCCCCTTTGAGATATTTGAGAAGATTGGGCCAGTAGCCTATCGGCTAGCTTTACCGCCATCTCTATTTCAAGTTCATGATGTATTTCATGTTTCTATGCTAAGGAAATACGTCCTAGATCCTTCCCATATCATCAGCCATGCGGAATTAGAAGTTAGTGAGACTTTAGCATATGAAGAAGCTCTAGTACAGATCTTAGATAGGAAAGAACAAGAATTGCACAACAAGAAGATACCACTAGTAAAAGTTCTATGGAGAAACCACGCGATTGAAGAAGCCTCATGGGAGCTTGAAGATGAAATCAGATGGAAATATCCCTATTTATTTGATAAATTATAGTATTGATGTGTATGCTAAGATGGTAATTTTATTTTGTTGAGTCCAATGTAATTGTAATGTAGAACATAGGTTAGGTAGTATTTTGGTTTTGGGGGAAATTTTCATTTATGGTTGTAATATCCCAGAACTACCTATGTAACCACAATATTCCTCCGCTATAAGTGAGGGCAGGTAATAAAATAAGTAGACCCTTTTCCTTTTACTGAATGATGGAGAGTATAGATAAAGATACAGATAGTAAATTTCGAGGAAGAAATTTTATAAGGAAGGGAGAATGTGACGATCAGAAGAATAATAGTATTTAATTAATAATGAGGGAAAGAAATAAAAACAGAAATAGAAGGAGGCAGTAGAAGCGTTCGTCGACGACATTGCATTTTTGGAGATAAAAATTTCAAGAATTTCAAGGTTTCATCAACGAATATAGGGATTCGTCGACGAAGGTCTTCAGGATCTCATCGACGAGGTCCCATTTAGTCGACGAGAAAATACCGAGCGAAGGATTTGGGCTACTCTGAATTTCGTCGACAAAGGGTAAGTTTCGTCGATGAATTTACTGAAGGACTCGTCGACGAGGTGACGTGTCTCGTCAACGAATCTGGCCCTATAAATAGTGCAAACTCGGATTTTTATCACATTTTCAGTGCTCTCTCTCTCTCTCTCTCTCTCTCTCTCTCTATCTCTCTCTCTCTCTCTCTCTCTCTCTCTCTCTCTCCCCTACGGTCTCTTTCCCTTCTTTCTTTGAATTCGGCCCCACCAGTCGCCGGATCGACAATTTGAAGCCACCACGACACTCCTGGTGAAGTTCTCTGTAAGTCTGCCGGAGCGAATCGTTGGTGAAACAAAGTTGGATTTCATCTCAAATTCAGGGTAATGTCTTTTAGTCCATTTTTTGCCTTATGAAAGTTATAAGAAATGATATAGGCGAAAAAATACTAATATTTTGTTCTGAAAAACGTTGTTTTCAGTTATCGGTTTGTATATGTCATGAACGATCCTGGTATGTATATTTTATGTTTTCCGCATTATAGATTATACACGTATGTAAAGATCATGATGATGAAGATCATGTGTTTAGCTAATAGCAGCATATAGATTTTTTACATATGAGAATTAAGGAAAGCCTCCTTAGTACAAAAAGTATAAATGTCTAATTTTCATTCCATGATTTTGGAAATAGAAAGGGGCAAAAGAAGTAAAACTAACTAGAAAGTCTTTTTATCTTTGGCACTATAGTAAATAAAGCCTAAAAAAGTAAAAGTAAAATAGTTCTTCTCTCCTACTTAAAATCATTTCCTTTAAAAATGGGAGAAAAATGGATATGATTGAAGAAAGTCATCTACCATTAACTATTGAATTATAATTATTAGTTTTTTTTCCTTCACTTTTCCTTTCCTTTCCTTTTCGTTCGATCATATAAAAAGAGGAAATCAAAAAATAAAATTCATTTCACTTCTTTTTTTTCCTATTGTTTCTTGTCCTCATTTTCTTTTTTTCCAAACATAACTTTAGGCTAGACGTAAAATGATAATGTGCAAAATTATTTTTCATTTTTCAAAAAAAAATCACCGATAGAAATCATCTAATACAAGCTAGCCCTAACTTCAATGAGATCTAGAGCAATGAGAAATTATTACATGTACCATGTGTATACATCGTAATATGATTTCGCCATATATATAATATGTATGTATTTTAATTAAATAAGACTTTTTTAATATGTAGTAAAATCATATTAGATTTGGTATATACACTCGGCGTACCTAATACTTTCTCCTAAAATATTACATGGGGATAATGTTCCTCTTTATCGAATGAACTGATGTTGCTTTGGAGAGTATGAATTTTAGAATTTATATTTGGATTTGAGTGGATTTTGGATAAATTTAAATATAATTTTATATTAAATCTTATCTAAACCCAATACAACTCCAAATTCAAGACTTCTCCAAACATAGGATGAAAGTAATTTCGAATGAACAAATAAATTAACGTACAAAATATTGAAATTAATTAATTATGTTAAAATTTTAACTTAATTAATTATCGATATTAATGAATAAAATGAAACTTCATGGGAGAAAGAGAGAAAGTTAGGCAGTCACCTTCAAGGATTACTTCTTTTAATTTGTGGATAAGTTTTGCTTAACTTGTATGTGGAAAAACATGTGACTAATGGAATGTAACTACAAATGGAAAAGCCATGCCTGGTTGGCTCAAGTGATAACGTCAACTTGTGACTTTGGCGAACCTAAGATCACGGGTTTGATTCTCCCTTGAAAGTTTACCACGATAAATTACCAGGGATGCGTCAATGGGTGAATGACTTTCAACCCCCGGATTTGGTGTCGCACCATAGTGGCCGAAGTGGTGCGATGGTGGCTGGAGTCCCGAGTTATCAAAAAAAAAAAAAAAAAAAAGAATTGCAAATGAAAAAAATTGATTAATTAATTAATTAAATTAAATTAAAAATTACTTAATTATGATTTTGATGGGGGAATAAAACGTGACAAGTGTGCACCTAAGCTAAAATGACTCACATGACATGAGATATGGTCTTCAACTTCTGTCAAAGCTATTATTTTGTTTTTTTGAATTGCATATACTAACAAATGTGAATCACACAATTGCTTTAATGATCTCCTCCCATGTTTCTTTAATTATTCGTATATTGCTATCATTGTATAGTGTGATGTTTAGGCTTTGATTTTGTGATGCGTCAAATATTTCAAAGGGAGAAAAATGAGATTGGAGAAAGGAATTAAGGTCCATCAGTATTTAGACTAGTTGTCATTTTTGAAGCATATAAAAAAATAAGGTATGTATGTATGTATGTATGTATGTATATTATATTGTGGATGTGTCATTGTATTTACAAGAAATAAAAATAAAAACAAAAAATCAAAGGAAGAAGGAAAGAAGTAATTAGAGATTAACTTTTGAAAATTTTTTTTTTATAACCTGGGGACTCTAGTCATTATCGTGCCACTTTGGATACTATGGTGTGACACCAAATTTAGGAAGAAGGGGGGTAAAAGTCGTCTGCCTATTTACGCACCCCTAGTAATTCATTAGGGTAAACTCTCAAAATAGTATAAAAATATGGTGCAACACCAAATCTGGGGGGAAGGGGGGTAAAAGTCGTCTGCCCATTTACGCACCCTTGGTAATTCATTAGGGTAAACTCTCAAGGTAGGAAGAAGGGGGGTAAAAGTCGTCTGCCTATTTACGCATCCCTAGTAATTCATTAGGGTAAACTCTCAAGATAGTATAAAAATATGGTGCGACACCAAATCTGGGGGGAAGGGGGGGGGGTAAAAGTTGTCTGCCCATTTACGCACCCCTGGTAATTCATTAGGATACACTCTCAAGGGAGAATCGAGCCCATGAGCTTGAGGTCACCAAAGTCACAAGACGCACCCCTAATAATTGGGATTCATATTTTTATACTATCTCCGCATATCCCTTACCTATTGGGTTGATCTGTTTATTTATGCACAGATCTAGCTTAAAGTATTTGGAAAAAATGAATATTTTTTTTCTTACTATTTATATATACAATAGGATCTTAATCGAATAAGTGTATATTGAATCAATTTTATTTCATTTTTACGTGATAATTAAAATGTGAATGGACTATTATGCTCTAAAATACTCTAAAAATGAAAAATAATATGAATCCACACTTAACAAATGAACATTGTTGGTTTATGGTATAATCATAATGCACGGAGCCCCAATCTTATGGGTCCCGTGTGAACCCGCTTTTGTGTTTTTCCCCATTAAATAATCAAAATCTATGGCGATACCTTTCATCCTTAAATAATCTCGTAGAGCCATTTACAAATTTTAAGTGACTTTCTTTACTTCTAGTTTCTTTTCGGGATTACATGATGTAATTTTTTTTAAAGAAAAATGCTTTGTTTTATTTCTTTTTTAGAAAGTAAAGATGCTAATTGTCAATTAGCATGTGGGCTGCCAAAATTTAGGGAGGAAAGTCATCTGAAAAAGCATATTGATTCTTCAATTTGAACCAAAAGGATGAGCACAATTATGTACTCACATATTATGCATACACATGCTATTATTGACGCACCCCTAATAATTCATCGGGGTAAACTCTTAAGGAGGAATCAAACTCATGACCTTAAGGTTTCCAAGGTCACAAGTTGCCCCTACCAGTTAAGTCAATCTGACATAATTGTTAAATTTATGAATTTATTGAAATTGGAAATTTTTAAATTTTCACTTTAAATAATATTTCATTGTGAATGAATACCACATTTGTTTTGTGTGGGCGTATGTGTTGCTAAGGTATTCAGACTATGTTGGACCAGATTAATTAGGTTATGATTACTATATATAGTCTATCAATTGGGAGTCCTATATTAAATTTGGGCTACAGAAAGAGAAATAGTTCATCTCTTATTCCATCTATGATCACTTTCCACATCTTGAAGATTCCAATTGGAATCCTGTAACAAATATATTTTAAGTTTTTACTACTATATCTTGAGAGATCGAAATGATATCATAATATATAAGGCAAGCAAAAATATGTCATGTCCAAGCAAGTGCTAAGTCTAATTTATGTGTTACACACGGAAAAAAAAAGAAAAAAAGAAGTCTAATTAATATGTTGTACTGAAGTATCTCTTCAAAGAATATGACTATTTTAAATTTAAATTTATAGTTAATTCTAGTAGTTTGCAATTAATCCTTATTATAATATTTTATGTTTTCCACATTATAGATTATACATGTGTATGAAGATCATGATGATGAAGATCCTGTGTTTAGCTAATAGCAACATACGGATTTTTTACATATGAGAATTAAGGAAAGCCTCCTTAGTACAAAGGTATAAATGTTTAATTTCCATTCCATGATTTTGGAAAGAGAAAGGGGGAAAAAAAGAAGTAAAACTAACTAGAAAGTCCTTTTATCTTTGGCACTATAGTAAGTAAAGCCTAAGAAAAGTAGAAGTAAAATAGTTTTTCTCTCCTACTTAAAATCATTTCCTTTAAAAATGGGAGAAAAATGGATATGATTGAAGAAAGTCATCTACCATTAACTTTTAAGTTATAATTATCAGTTTTTTTTCCTTCACTTTTCCTTTGTTCGATCATATAAAAAGAGGAAATCAAAAAATAAATATTCATTTCACTTCTTTTTTTCCCTATTGTTTCTTCTCCTCATTTTCTTTCTTTCCAAACATAACTTTAGGCTAGACGTAAAATGATAATGTGCAATATAATTTTTTATTTTTCAGGAAAAAAAAATCACCAATAGAAATCATCTAATACAAGCTAGCCCTAACTTCAATGAGATCTAGAGCAATGAGAAATTATTACATGTATCATGTGTATACATCATAATATGATTTCGCCATATATATATATATATATATATATATATATATATATATATATATATATATGTATTTTAATTAAATAAGACAGTTTTTTAATATATAGTAAAATCATATTAGATTTGGTATATACACTCGGCGTACCTAATATTTTCTCCTAAAATAATACATGGGGATAATGTTCCTCTTTATCGAATGAACTGATGTTGCTTTTAAGAGTATGAATTTTAAAATTTTGATTTGGATTTGAGTGGATTTTGAATAAATTTAAATATAATTTTATATTAAATCTTATCTAAACCCAATACAATTCCAAATTCAAGACTTCTCCTAACATAGGATGAAAGTAATTTCTGAATGAACAAATAAATTAACGTACAAAATATTGAAATTAATTAATTAAGTTAAATTTTTAACATAATTAATTATCGATATTAATGAATAAAATGAAACTTCATGGGAGAAAGAGAGAAAGTTAGGCAGTCACCTTCAAGGATTACTTCTTTTAATTTGTGGATAAGTTTTGCTTAACTTGTATGTGGAAAAACATGTGACTAATGGAATGTAACCACAAATGGAAAAGCCCTGCCTGGTTGGCTCAAGTGATAACGTCAAATTGTGACTTTGGCGATCCTAAGGTCATGGGTTCGATTCTTCCTTGAGAGTTTACCACGATGAATTATCAGGGATGCGTCAATGGACGGATGACTTTCACCTCCTGGATTTGGTACCGCGCCATAATGTCCAAAGTGGTGTGATTGTGGCTGAAGTCCTGAGTTATCAAAATTAAAAAAAAAAAAACTACAAATGAAAAAAAATTGATTAATTAATTAATTAATTAAATTTAATTAAAAATTACTTAATTATGACGTGAGATATGGTCTTCAACTTTTGTAACAGCTATTATTTTGTTTTTTTGAATTACATATACTAACAAATGTGAATCACACAATTGCTTTAATGATCTCCTCCCATGTTTCTTTAATTAATCGTATATTGCTATCATTGTATAGTGTGATGTTTAGGCTTTGATTTTGTGATGCATCAAATATTTCAAAGGGAGAAAAATGAGGTTGGAGAGAGGAATTAAGGTCCATCTGTATTTAGACTAGTTGTCATTTTGGAAGTATATAAAAAAATACGGTATGTATGTATGTATATATATATATATATGTATGTATATTATATTGTGGATGTGACATTGTATTTACAAGAAATAAAAATAAAAACAAAAAATCAAAGGAAGAAAGAAAGAAGTAATTAGAGATTAATTGTTAATATATATTTTTTGATAACTCGGGGACTCAAGCCACCATCGCATCACTTTGGACACTATGGTGCGACACCAAATCTGGGGGGAAGGGGGGGTAAAAGTCGTCTATCCATTTACGCACCATTGGTAATTCACTTGGGCAAACTCTCAAAATAGTATAAAAATATGGTGCGACACCAAATCCGAGGGGAAGGGGGGTAAAAGTCGTCTACCCATTTACGCACCTCTGGATATTCATTAGGGTAAACTCTCAAGAAAGAATCGAACCCATGAGTTTGGGGTCACCAAAGTCACAAGATGCACCCCTAATTATTGGGATTCATATACTATCTCTGTATATCCCTTACCTATTGGGTTAATCTGTTTATTTATGCACAAATCTAGCTTAAAGTATTTGAAAAAAATGAATATTTTTTCTAATTATTTATAAATACAATAGGATCTTAATCGAATAAGTGTATATTGAATCATTTTTATTTCATTTTTACGTGATAATTAAAATGTGAATCGACTATTATGCTCTATAATACTCTAAAAATGAAAAATAATTTGAATCCATACTTAACACATGAACATTGTTGGTTTATGGTATAATCATAATGCACGGAGCCCCAATCTTATGGGTCCTGTGTGAACCTATTTTTGTGTTTTTCCCCATTAAATAATCAAAACTATGGCGATACCTTTCACCCTTAAATAATCTTGTAGAGTCATTTACAAATTTTAAGTGACTTTCCTTACTTCTAGTTTCTTTTCGGGATTACATGATGAAATTTTTTTTAAAGAAAAATGCTTTGTTTAATTTCTTTTTTAGAAAGTAAAGATGCTAATTGTCAATTAGCATGTGGGCTGCCAAAATTTAGGGATGAAAGTCATCTGAAAAAGCATATTGATTCTTCAATTTGAACCAAAAGGATGAGCACAATTATGTACTCACATATTATGCATACACATGCTATTATTTAAGAGAAGAAAAGATAATTTTTAATCACTTCTTCTTTATTTTTGAATATAGATTTCTTTTACCAGTTTAAAATTTACAAAATTTTCAACTAATGATTAAAATAGTAAATTAACTATTTGTGATATCCTTTTAGAAGAAGTAAAATCTATTTATGTCCTCACAAGTTTCTAAAAATGACTTTGTACCCTTTACACTTCTAAAAATACCTAGCTAGAGATCGAACTTTATAAAGCTAATGATAAAAAAAAAAAAAAAAGTTATATTAGACAACTGTTTTTTTTTTTTATAATCCGGGAATTTCATCCACCATTGCACTACTTTGGACATTATGGTACGACTTCAAACCCCATGGGGGAGTGAAAGTCGTTCGCCCATTGACGCATCCCTAGTAATTTACCGGGGTAAACCCTCATGGAGGAATTGAACTTGTGACCTTAGGGTCACCAAAGTTACAAGTTACCCTTACCACTTAAGTTAATCCGGCATAATTGTTAAATTTATGGATTTATTGAAATTGAAAATTTTTAAATTTCACCTTAAATAATATTTCATTGTGAATGAATACCACATTTGTTTTGTGTGGGCGTATGTGTTGCTAAGGTATTCAAACTATGTTGGACCGGATTAATTAGGTTATGATTAGTATATATATTTATACATTCGATCAATTGGGAGTCCTATATTAAATTTGGGCTACAAAAAGAGAAATAGTTCATCTCTTATTCCATCTATGATCACTTTCCACATCTTGAAGATTCCAACTGGAATCCTATAACAAATATATTTTAAGTTTTTACTACTATATCTTAAGAGATCGAAATGATATCATAATATATAAGGCAAGCAAAAATATGTCATGTCCAAGCGAGTGCTAAGTCTAATTTATGTGTTACACACGAAAAAAAATAAAAACAAAGAGTCTAATTTATATGTTGTACTGAAGTATTTCTTCGAAGAATAGTCTTAGATGTGTGACAAGGGTTTAAGAATAATCTCAACTCCACCAATTATTTTCATAAACCATTTTTGGTATGACATCGAGCCGCCTAAGTTGAAAGTTTCCTATCTCACACCTAGCTCGACTCCCTTAGAAGTCAAATTTAGTTATGTAAAAACTTGACTTGACTTGCCTAACTATGCCTAAACATACATAAAAATTTACAAGTACTCCTATTTCTTTTTTGGCATATACAAAGTACTCATATTAAGTACTCACACACATATAAATATATAATATTGAACATATAAGCATATATGCACTCATACATTATGTATTCATGCAAAATAAATAAACTATAAAATATAATATTTCAAATCAACAATATAAAATTAGAATTTTTGTTCAATTGGGTTTGCTCACGTAGTAAGGATGAAATCTTGTCCTAGTGACTCTAAGGTTTCAAGTTCCATTCATCACTTGTAATTTATTTGGTGAATTACTAGAAATACGTCGATGAACGAATGACAAATATGAAAGATTTGTGCCCAACCGAGTTAGTTCAACTGGTAAGGGCAAACTTGTGACTTTGGAGATTCCAAGATCACATGTTCGATTCCCCTTTGAAGCATTACACTGGTGAATTATCAGGGATGCGTTAATGGGTAGATGACTTTCATTCCTGGGGGGTTCGGTGTCGTACCATGGTGTCTAAAGTGACGCGATGATAATTTAAGTCCCCTAATTATTAAAAAAAAAAAAATGAAATATGAAAGACTCGTGTGTGTGTGTGTGTGTGTGTGAGAGAGAGAGAGAGAGAGAGAGAATTTTATTGTTAAGCTTATGAAATAAAAAAAAATTAAAAATTTATTAAATATAGAAATGCATTATTATTTGAAAAAAAAATGGAGAAATTGTGTAAATTTACTCAATAAAAAATTGGTGCGGAGGTTGACACACGTGGCAGTAGGCATGCTATGACCACAGATTAAAAAATTTCCCTAATTACGTGAAAGACATTGAGCCACGATAGGCGGCCCAGGCGTCGCCATCGCTCCGCGATTCGATGCGTGACCGTTGGCTGTCGGTTTCGTCCTTTGGACACGTGTAGCCGTCTTATTCCGTCCACCCTGGAGCGGGCCCCACTTCCTCCATACGTGTCACGCGCAGGTTTCAAAGCACGTGCCGTTTTATGCGGTTGTGCATTTTGCGTGTGTATGTTTGCTTATTGCTGCTCTGTCACTCCGCATTAGCATCTGCGTGCGTGGCAAAATAATCTAAAATCTATATTACTTTATAAAAATAAAAACTCTTTTTATTAGTTAAAAAATGTCTATTTATTTTGAATATCACAATTTTTTTATTTCACTGTTATTTTTTTAATTTTAATTTTGTTAACAATCCCTTCGAAATTGGAAGAGTCTTGAATGGAAATTTGAAAGAAAAATTGAAATTGGAATTGAATTAAAATAAATGACTGAACTAAAAATCAATCAACTATTTTATAGAATACAAACGAATAAAATTATGTAAAAAAAATAAAATAAATTGAACCCAACTGTAAAATATATTGAGTCAAATCAAAACATCATTTAACTATTTTTTTAATTCAATTTAAATTTAAAATTTCAATTTTTCGATTGAAGGTTTGATTTTGGTTCGACTTATTCAAAAGCCAAAGCTAATTGGGCAAATCAAAATATTATAAAAATATAAAAATACATATTCTATAATTATATATTGTATAATATTATGCAGCTTAAATAAGAATTATTTCCCAGTAATTTAAAACTTAAATTCATTACTTTGTCCTATATTTGGAGACACATTAGATTTGGATTTGGATTTGAATTTGATTTGAATGATATGTAATATAAAATTAGAAATTCAAATCTAAGATTAGAAATCCATGCGCCCAAATGTAGCGTTTATGTTAATTTTCTAAAGTTACAGTTTGAATCATAAATTTGATTTATGTTCAATTCATGGTGAATGTTTTAATTAATATATGAATTTAAATTTTTGAATAGATTCTAATAGAAGAAAAAAATTATTTAACTAGGAATCACTTAAATTTTCAAATTGAGTCTAGTAATTTACATTAGTTAATTATTAGATATTGACATAAAAATTGATTAATTAAATTTTAATTAAATGTTTCAAACAATTAAGTTTCATAATATGCTCAAACTTTGATTTAGTTAATGACTAAAAGGATACATAAATTCGCCCAGCCAGGCTTGCTCAAGTGGTAAGGTTGACTTATGACTTTGGTAACCTCAAGATCATAAAGTTTTGTTGATATGAATGCGCAGTGGAAGACCTCGCAAAAGAATCAAATCGGAACAAGTAATGCAAGTATTCAACAATGAATATACGAAACGAACAATCACTCACAATGAGAATAGAAAAGCAGACAAAATCAAAGACACAAGGATTTACGTGGTTCAACAATTTGCCTACGTTCACGGGAGCGAGTAGCTGCTTTTCTCTATCACATGTGAAACTTACGTCAAGCTTATCATCAAGGATTACAAAATATAATTTAAATACTAACCTTATGTGTACAGAAGACTTATACTATAACTAAAACACTTATATAGCAATCTCCGGAGGTAAATCCTCTGAAATCTCCCAATCAGTATAACCAATTCAAAAATCCGTGACTTGCACCGAGTGAAACTATCACACCCCGAACATGCCAGATGGGGCCCGGGATATGATGAAACCATTCACCATTTCTAATACCATTCATGCAACGGAGATAATAAACAATCTCAAATAAAGTACCAGAGTGCTATATACAACCCAGAAAAAAGTATAGCAAATTCTCCATGTTACATCACCAGAGAAATATAAAAAACATAAAATGTACATATAACTGTTCTTCCCACCACTCAAAATTACCCAAACTAACCCTGCCCTCGGAGCCTTCTAAGCTCGATCACTTGAAGAACCTGAAAATGATAATAATACGTCGGGGGTGAGACACCTCTCAGTAAGGAAGTAAACTATAATAGTGTGTGGTAAAAGGGTTTTTAGTAGATACAAAATATATTCATTAATTAATCAACAGAACTAGCAAGGCGCATACAGACTGTAGTCATACAAACATAACCAATATTTATAGCGAAAGTTCCCAAGAATTGGGGAGTTTACACGCCCATACATGTAACGCCCCTTTGCTCTGATACCGTTTTGTAACCTTACCCTTTAATTTGGGCACAACTACAACTAATACTGATTAGGGCACTTACCTTACTCGGTAAGCCCTCGGATGGAGAGTTTTACTTTGCCATAAATATTCATGCAATTAAATTCACATACCAGCATTCACACACAATCCAATATCCATCACATTCCACATCAATCATCCACACATGAATCACATATCCACACAAGATACCACACACTTCATTCACACCCACACAAGGTCCATGTTCACACAAGATGCACAACCACACAGGTTATCATTCCACACACAACCCTGTTCATAGTAAATCGGTAAAACAAACTCCTCATTCCATTGCCAACGTTTTACCCCCTTTATATCAATGATCATATAACGACCTCCTCATGCCACTGCCAACGTTATATGGTGGTTTATATTAGTTACGATATAACGACCTCTTCATACCACTACCAATGCTATATCGCAATTTACATGAACCACATCACACATCCAAGACATTTATAACATTATTCACCACCAGATAGTATTTACAACCACATAGAAACCACAATTAGGCAGCATTCTCAATCAAGCAGTATCCACAATTAAGCATTTTCAATTGAACAATATTCACAAGCAACAGTATTTTCAACCAATAGTTATTAACAACTAGTTAATTATAAAGGATTTTTTCATGCCATACAGTTTTTCCCATATATATATATATATATATATATATATATATATATTATAATTAAAACCTTTATTTTTCAATTGCTAAACTGTTCAAAAAATCATACTATAAATATATGACTTTTATACTCAAAGGTAACCGGTTCAAATTAAAATAAAGCCTAGTATAATTTATTTCTCCTTACCTATTCCTCGAAATTCTACCTAAACTGAACGGAAAACAAGACCCTGTATTCCAAAAATCCTAACTTAGTCAGTTCAACCTCAGAATACCTAATATTTTAATATTTCCTAGCCCATACTGTTAAATAATTAATAAATCTCAAAAATAACTCCTTTACCCTAGTTTTGGAGTGGTGCTCAAGAACTCAAAATCAAAATTCTGCTCTAGTTAACTTAGAGAGAATCACCCTAGGAACCTCGTGATGGTTTTCAATCGTCGAATCAGGCTACAACGAAGCTAAAAACTAAGAGAGAAGGTGGGCTAGCCGTAACCTAGAGAGAGAAAGTGATGGAGACGAAATTTTCGCAAAAAGAAAGTGTTCCAAGACCATTTATAGGTTGGCGTTCATCGACGAGTCTAAAAGGTTCGTCGACGAACCAAAGAAGGACATTTGTCAACGAGAACATTAGGTTCATTGATGAATCAATTAAAACCTAAAATTTTTCTGGTCTCGGGATCTCCTCATCGATTAGCACAGGGTACTCGTTGACAAGGCCCTGCTATGCTGCCCTGGAATTTTTATTTTATTTATTTTCCCTTTCCTTTTTATTTATTTTTCTTTCATTTTCTAGATATAGGTTACTATAGAAACCATTGACGATTTGATATCGAGACCAAACCGAATCTCATATCATCGACCAATTCGTCGACGGTTTGATCCTGCAACTAGCCTCCTTGTTCTTTGCATTACTATGCTTTTCTCGGTGCATGCGTTCCACTCAAATATAAGTCACATTGCCAATAATCTCCACCTTGGCGAATATTCACCACTTAGGAGAAACCTAAAAGCATAACCCCGTTGCTTTACCCGAGCCAGTAGATTGGGACCGCCTCCTGTCTGACACCTTAAGATGTAAACAAAGTACAAGCGATGCTTGAACTTTTCCGTGGTAACAGGAACTCCACCTAATTGAATACCCAGCTCCTTGAACGATCCTTTAAACCACAATGCTACTTACCTTGGCAACCTCAGCCACTGCCAAGTACTCCGACTCAATTGTTGAAAATGCAACCTAAGACTGAACCCTGGTCTTCCAACAATTAGGCCTTCCCACAACATACCCTATTGTAGATCTCCTACAATCCAAATCCCCTTTGTAGTCTACATCCATGAATCTCACAACTGATGGATCGTTCTGTTGCCCACCGAAGCACCCCCATTGCATTGGCGTAGGAAACTTTGACATGTCCCGAACATCACTGTCTGTCCTTGGGTACTGAGTGGTAAATAGTTTACTTTGATTCGCCACCCGTGTACCACCCTGAGATGACCACAATCTCCATGCAGTTATGTCAACAAAGCCACCCTGAGATAACCCCAATCTCCTTGTAGCTTTATAGTTGCAAATATCTAACCCAAGAATCCTCTTGGCCGCACCCAAAACCTTTATGTCAAATTCCTTTCTCAAATAAGTTTCCAACTGATTAACCTCAGTCATAATCTTCCTAGCAATTGGCATGCTATTCACAAAAAACATCAGAATGATTACCCACTTGCATCCTATCACCCTCTTCCCTTCTGGAAGTTCCACCAACTCCCACACCTAATTCTTATGTAGTAACTCCATCTCCTATACCATAGCACTTGCCCATCTATTTTTCACTTTGCTGTGCACCACATCTTGAAAAATAGTAGGAAGCTTACTGGTAGTGATGAATGCATAAAACATCAGGTTATCAAACTTATACCTGAGCGGTGGCCTGATAGTGCACCTGGGCTCATTGTTATCCTGCTGGTCTCCTGACTTAGAAATCCTTATAGTATGCCCTGAGTCTGCAACTCCACCTGCATCACAATCTCCTTTCCACTCTAGTTTATGCTATGATACTACAGGTCTCTTGAGCTAGAACATCCTGTACTTTTGCCCCGAGTCTCCAACTCCACCCGCACAATATGCTCGTTGCTCCTGTAGCTTTCTAGTACTTGTTTCTATTCATCTACCTGAGTATGTTGCACCATGACTTTAACATCAAAAACCATGTCTCCATCGATCACCACCCTATTTCCCATTGGATCACACAGCTTGAACCCATCTTTCTTATACGTAAGAAAGATGTACCGTCCGGACATTGCACCAAGCTTAGATCTCACCTCACTTGAAACGTGCATAACTGGACCTCCAAACTCTCTCAAACCAGAGAAGTCTATCGCATAACTTGCCTAAACCTCTCCTACAACTCTCCCATTTAGTGATACCTTTGGCAATCGGTTAAATGAGAAATACACTATACTCGTTGACTTTACCAAGAAGTTCATTGCAAGCCCTGCATACAACCTATCATGCTCACAAAACTCCTTGAACACCAGGGTACTCAGCTCCAATGTTTGACCTAAGGAATTTTCTCTTGATCTAGTATTCCCCCCTAGCCACAAGTTAAACCTGACAAACATCTCCAACTTATGCCGCATGAAGTACCCCCCAGACCTTTCGTGATAAACTCACAAAGTACCCATGTCTAACCTGTGATGCTAACCTCACCGGTTCCCAAACATCCAAAACAATGTAGTTAAAAATACCCTCCATTTTGTTTGTGGTTGTTTTACACAAAACAATATTATCTAACTCAGAACTTTTAGCTGCAGCTCTAGTACCTACAATTGTGTTACCCATCAGTGCATAGGGATTTCCTACTAACCTCTGTCCTTTCATCACTATCAAGACGCCTTTACACACCTTCATTGTCGCAGTTTCAGACTTGTAACTATACCTGTTACAATCCAAAGTGCCCAATGATATCACATTCTTTCGTAGATTAGGTACATACCTTACACCATATAACATCCTTACCACACCATCATACTATTGATTCTGATATCCCCCATTTCAACAAATTTGCAGATCGCATCGTTTCCCATTAGAACGGAGTCAGAACATACCAAGGGTGTCATGTGAAAAGAACATCTCGAGTCTAGGATCCAAGAATCCGTGAGGCATTGTGAACCTGATGAAACAGAAGGTGTAGAAACCCAAACCCATAAAATAAAGGAAATAAATAAGAAAATAAGAAGGGAAATATCAGAGTGTTGATGAAGGTTGTTTTATGGTTCGTCGACGAAGTTCAGAGCGTCGTCGACGAAGAAATCCCGAGCAACAAGAAAGTATCCGATTTAAGGTTCATCGAAGAAACCCGTCCTTCGTCAATGAACAGTCTTCTGTGATTCGTTGACAAAGGTGCCAATTTGTTGACGAAGGTGACCGAGTCAATGACTTATAAAAGGGTTTTTGGGTTGCTTAATCATTAAGAAATTTATTTTTCTCACTCACTCACTCACTCTCTCTCTCTCTCTCTCTCTCTCTCTCTCTCTCTCTCTCTCTCTCTCTCTCTCTCTTTCTTTTCGGTTTCTTCGTTGTTCGTCGCCTAAATCAATGATCGGAAGTTACCACGAGGATTAAGGGGAAATTCTCTACAAGTCTAGCGGAGTAGATTATTGAATGGGATCTTTCTAGGCACCACTCCAAAACCAGGGTAAGTAGGTATTATGAAGTTTGAATGTTGTTTTGAAGTATAGGGGGACCCAGGAAGCATTTAATGAAAAGTACTCTATGGGTTAGGATGATTAATTTGGGAAAAATGTATTTCAGGGTTTTTGAGCTTTAAACGCCGTAGGGCGTGGTTTAAGGGTGTCATAAGGCTTTCCAGTAAGCCAGGTAAGGGGATTAAGTTAAGTCAAAAGTTTTATTAAAGTTGAACCTAATAAAATGCTATATATGTATATTTATGTTTTCAATTGTTGTTTTGAAAATCAACCGTTCAAATGGTCTTTTCAAACCTAGGATATATGATATGATATTTTCAGTAAAAAATGAACGGCGGAAAATATAGTTTGACGTCATAAATTGGATATACCACTACAAAAAAACAGATTATATACTCACAAAATCGTCACTAATAGTATTAGTGACGGTTTTATGATTATTAGTGACGTATCTTTATTAGTTGCTATACCCGCCGTTACTAATACTTATTAGTGACGAATATTTCAAATTGTCACTGATAATAGAGTATTAGTGACGGACTAAAACCATCACTAAAAACCTACCGAATCGACCAAAAATCGTTACTAAAGCCATAGTATTAGTGACGGTTTTAAAACCGTCACTATTTCTCTATTATTATTCACGGTTGTAAAACCGTCACTAATGCTCTATTATTAGTGATGGTTTTAAGACCGTGACTAATGTTCTATTATTAGTGACGATTTTACAACCATCACTATTACTCAATTATTAGTACGATTGTGAAACCGTAAGTAATGGTCTATTATTAGTGACGATGTTAGAATCGTCACTATTGCTCTGTAGAGCTATTAGTGATGGTTTGAATTCCTTTACTAAAAATTTTTAAAGGGTATTAGTGACAATTTTGAAACCATCACTAATACGTAAATTGGAAAATTAATAGTGAAATTAATTTTGTTTCCAATTATTAATTCCTGTAAAAATATGTAATTAAATTACATTTTCTTATACATTCATAATTGTAATAAAATTCATAAATTATTCAAAATTCTAATTCAAATTAAAATAAAAATATGTTAAACAAATTCAAATTCAAATACAAATATATTATATAAATTCAAATTTACATACAAATACATTATATAAATTCAAATTCAAATACATTTCATCTGTTCAGATAACAAAGAAAGTGAAAAGCTGCATCTGTAGTGCATGAGTCCTGACGTTGTCACAGTTGCAAACCCTACAAATTAATTAAGAAAGTTTAAAAAAATTAGTATACGCTTTTTGAAAAAATTTGGTAGCATTTCTCCTGTAAATATGACATTTTCCATAGAGATACTCCAAACCCTAGGTATTTACGATAAAAAGTTCACAATAATCCAACTAGTAATTAATTTTGCAAGTGCACTGGAGCTTCATATAATAAGCATTAAATAATGTAACGTGTTCATGCATCCCATAAAACACATATATCAGAATATAGTGGATTATCCCCATAAACAACATATTTCATAGAGTAGACACAGTTGGTATGAGATTCACTATAAAATGAAAATCCCAAGAAAGAGAGCTCCTCTCCAAAGAAAAGAAAGAGATGATACGTGCATTGTGAAGAGTGAAAATATTAAGAAGATGAAGTATCATCTACTCCAACGACTGTAACCAGGCCAAGCATCCTCCCAAAATCAAACCCTATTGCCATTAGCTACTCTAAAATGAGTGGGAGGAAGGAACAAACAAGCAAAATGGGAAACAACTTTCTACAGACTTGCATGGGAAACAATGTCATTTCCTCTAGTATTACATCCATTATTATGGACCGTATATTACTTTTAATCTCCTTTTTTGGAAATTAATAATTAATTTTTTGTTGCACATAAATTAAACTTAAACCTTGAAACATAAATAACAGACTCCAACAAAAATTAGCATAACCACCAAGCAAGCAAGAAATCAACAAAAAATTATATCACATAATCCAAAATTGGTCTCATGAATTTTTCTTTCCTTTTCCTAAAATTTTTAACAAATTTTTGGCAGCATGCCGTTTATAAATAGAACATTTCCCAAACCTACAAGTCACAAAAGCATGCAATTCACAATATTTTTGCATCATACAGATACCATTTAGATTAAGACATGCAACAACCTAAAAGTATCTACCAGCAGGTAATACACATCACTGCATCAGCCATGTAGGTGGTGTTCCAATCAAGCATGCAGTCCTAATGTCCACTACCAGCAAAAGTTCACAAGATATATCAATCCAAGCATGCAGTATAGAAGTTAAATCATCTATTAAACTGAAGTTAGATATATACCAATCTCTAGCTGCAATGAAGACATGGATGACAGAGAAGGACGACGAGGCCGTGGATGGTGGTAGCTGCATCAACGATTCTTTATCTAGCTTACCCGGAGTTTCTTTTCAAAATTGATTTGAAATGTGATAACCCTGCCCATGTAAACAAAATGAATTTTTGCCTTTCATCTGATAGGTTGTCGCTTATAGTTAAGGTATGATTTAAATATTAATTTTATTTCTCTTAAATCTTGATATCCTTCTTGTGGATGCAATATTAATGACCGCAAGAAGGACATCAAGATTCCAGCGAAATAAAACTAATATTTAAATCATACCTTAACTATAAGCGACAACCTATCAGATGAAAGGCTAAAATTCATTTTGTCTACATGGGCAGGCTTATCGCATTCCAAATCAATTTTGAAAAAAAACTCCAGGTAAACTAGATAAAGCCCCGCCATTCATTGTATACACATTGCAAATGATATGTCCACTATCAAAAATAGAAGTTATCAAAAGAAGACCTAAAGGTTAATTAACAAACCCTTCTCAATGATGACAAAATATAAGGAAAAATAAATATACTTTTTAAATTATTTTTTAGTCATTCAAAATACTAACTTAAATTCATTAAGTACATAAAGCCAAGAGAAAGTTATAAAATTGCAAAGTTCATATTACTTTCAAGATTTATGATACACCTCCCAATTATTCCTATATTGTTTCCAAATCTCATCCAAATCCCAATTATTCCTATATTGTTCATATTACTTTGAAGTTTGGAGTACTGGACTTTGAACCTCCTCCTTAGTAATACTATTTCTTTTGCACAAAGTGTTTTTTGTAGGAGAGAGGCAGATTGTGTATGTTATTTTTAGTAGACATTGAAGTGATAGGATGTTCGTTGTGCAAAGAAAAAGGGCATTGTGTTCAAATTAGATTTTCTTATTTTTAGAAGGCGTGTGATTGAGTTAGTTTGGAGTTCTTGGATAGAGTGCCTTTGAGGAAGGGGTCAGGTGTTATGTGGAGGAATTCGATAGGGGGTTGTTTATCTAATGCCTTTGTGAACCACCAATATGGATTAGAATCTCTAAAATCAAGCAAAACTAATATAGAAAACAACCCACCCTAAACATATGTGAACCACCAATATGGATAATCTTTAAAATCAAGCAAAACTAGTATAGAAAACAACTCAACTAGTCAATCCTTAAAAGAAGGTCCGCTTGTGTCCCAAATCATAATTTGACTGTTTGATGCACTCGAAAAGGGTTCTTAGATTCTCATCTGCTTCTAATAACAGACTAAATGTAATTAATAAATTTTATTTTCAAAATTATTTTCTTATTTTTTAACATTTATATGAAAATATTGAAAATTAAACAAAAGTGACTTTTTCAATTTTTGATCCAAGTGTTATAAGAACTAGAAAACACTACAGTTTTACTTGCTCGGACATGGAAAATGTTTTTTCTCATCATTTCAAAAATATTTTAACATTAAATGACTAATCCTATCTTTCATTTTTGTTTGGGAAAATTTTAACGCAATTTCGGCTGCATGCCATCTGTAAATTGGACGTTTTCCCATAAAACCTGCACCTGATAGGTTCAAATAGAGCATTTATAAGAAGTTGAAGGCACACGAGAACCTATATCCACTACTAGCATGCAATACACATCAACTGCATCTGCCATGCAGAAGGCATTCTAGACTAGCATGCAATCATGTATCATATTCACGACATTAATACATGTAACCATATCTTAAATTCAGAATATAAATAGCAGAGAAGATGCTTAAGTTTCCATTTGTTGGATGAGGAGCAGATAAGGCAGTGTCATCAATGGGGAAGGAGAGAATGAAGTGGAATTGGACTAGTGGGTAAATGGGTATGTCTGAAAATGTGACATGTTTGAACTCAGCTTATGTAAAAACGTCTGTTTTTGTCAACTCATGATATGCTATGCTCATTTGGCAGCCACTCAGGTGGGACAATTCATGAAGTTTGAAGAAGCATCCAAAACATCTTCGAGATATGGTGGGATGACAATTGTAGGGCAGCTCTTGTGCCTCAATTGCCAAAATTACAAGAAAATGTGTACAACTTCATGCTCTTATGTTGAATGGCTTGGTTAAACCCTTTTTTTTTTGGGGGGGGGGGGTAAGGATTAAAATGACTGAGCACAGCATGCATGACTTCTGTATAGTTTCTAAATTTTGTTCCGTGTGTTGGACAACTTGAATCTTTAGAAGTAATAGTCGAGGTAGTAGTGGTGATAAGCAGTAAAATCTTAGTTACAGTCAGTTGTTTTGAAAAACCTGAACATATTTTTGGCAATTGAGGCACAGGAGCTGCCCCTGCAGTTGTCATCCCACCATGTCTCGAAGATGTTTCGGATGCTTCTTCAAACTTCATGAATTGTCCTACCTGAGTAGCTGCTAAATGAGCATAGCATATCATGAGTTGACAAAAACAGACGTTTTTACATAAGCTGAGTTCAAACATGTCACATTTTCATACATACCCATTTACCCACTAGTCCAATTCCACTTCATTCTCTCCTTCCCCATTGATGACACTGCCTTATCTGCTCCTCGTCTAACAAATGGAAACTTAAGCATCTTCAAATTTCATGAATTGTCCCACCTGAGTGGCTGCCAAATGAGCATAGCATATAATGAGTTGATAGGTTCAAATAGAGCATTTATAAGAAGTTAAAGGCACAGGAGAACCTATATCCACTACCAGCATGTAATACACATCAACTGCATCCGCCATGTAGGAGGCATTCTAGACTAGCATGATTTAACATGAAACTTAATTTGTCATAATACCTTATAATCAATTAGAGGAGCCACCCGCATCATCTTGTCCAGATCGGTGCATCCTTTCCTCTAACCACGCGGTCCTATCCATCATGGCTTGCATCTGGGCTCGAACGGTGGAGAGGTCCGATCTCAATTCCGCGTTCTCCATAGTGATCCTCTACATCTGTCGAGCCATCTTCTGCTTATCACACTCGGCCTCTCGACGCTGTCGTTCCATCTCTGCACGAGCCGTAGCACCCATGGATGATGATGTTGTTGGGGCGATGTATCCACTTCCAAGACCTTTCGCCCAGCCTCCCGCCTGTTGCCCAAGCACCTGGGAAGTGATCTCGAAATCTGTCATGTATGGACTCCCCTCTAAAATAGGTGCATCCCTCAGCTTGACCATCTGTGCCAAATTTCAATCATGAAAATGATAAAAAGGAATAAGTAAGACTACAATTTTGATGTTTTGAATAAAGTAATAAACTAAATCTTTTGCTTCACTTACATGTCGATCCTGCGCACCCTCGCACCACTCCCCCGATCGATGTTGGTGTGTTCTTTGATACAGATCCGACAGTGGCTTCTCTGTGCCAGTCTCGGGATCAGGCTACATTATCGTATAAGTCATCATTACTATTATGTCATGTAATGGTCAGATAATTTTATATATAGTAATTACCTGGCGATGATTTACAAATAGCCTCGATCCACCGCAATGCGTTGTAAGGAGTTTGCTGCGGTTCGCAGCATTTGTTTCATATATGGCCTGCAAGGAAGATGTCATGACGACATATTAGTGACATCATTGTGAAAAATTAGTGATTGGAATACAAACACATCACCTGATAGTACAGAAGATGAAGAATGTTATTTATTATCTCTAGTACTATTATAAAGGAGATTGTCATACTTTGGTTTGGTCTTTAAGATTATGTTTGGTTTATGAAATGCTTATTCCTAAGAATAGATTAGTTTTAGTAAATTAATTATAACTAGTTACATAATAAATTAAATTATTGTTATAAAACAAATAAGAATGTGAAATATTTAATGAGTTTATTATAAGGAGTAGACAATGAATAATTATTCATAAATTTTGCCATGGGTGTCTATTCCTTTCTCATTATATATTAAATAAAGTAATTAGGAGATATATGAGGAATAACTATTTCCTTAATTTTCAAAATTTAAACTATATTCTATCTTATTTTAATGAATAGTTATTCTGCTGAATCAAACCAACCATAAATTTTGAGAAATATCCCCATTAAGCTCATGCAAAGTTATATTATTATTTCCATTTACCTCCTTATTTTTTCATATTATGATGATATGAAGCATTTTCTTCAATCGTTCTTCTTACTCTTACTCATTCGACTTACTTGTGAGATTTGTTCCTTGCATTCTTAATGCAATTTATTTATGTATTTTTTTTTTTCATTATTTTCTGTCTGTTTATTCATTGTGTTGCACTATTTCACTGAATAGTTAGGCCCCGTTTGGAGGTGGCAAAACAGATTGCCACCCGATGGATGATCCATTATCCACTCATTTGTAAGTGGGTCAACTCAAACCCAACTTGTTTTATGATTCTATCCAAAATGACATATTGATCCATTTTATCACCCCTAATTGCATCTTTTTTCTACACCCTCAAGGAAGTTCATGAAAATTTTGAAACCTTAAAGGGAAGTTTGCATCTCTGTGCCTTTTTTTTTCTTTAATCTTTCTTTGGGCTTTTTTTTGTACCTGTATTCAGCATAACAGTAAGTTAAGGAGTCACAATGGTGGCCAAATGGGTTTGGCTTGGCATGAAGTGAGCTATTTGTTATTGACGAATCAGGTGCCTCTTATCCCCACCTAATACTTTAGATGAATATCTGTATTGTTTGGACTTATGAACTAGAATAGAAAATAATTTAATGAAAATCACTTCTCTGTTTGGTTAAAGAGAAAAGTGAGACTAATTATGCTATATATTTTTTTTTCCCCATGAGATCTTATTTAAGTGAAATGAATTTTCTATTATTAACTACTTTGACTAAAACAAGATAAGGGAAGGGAGGTTTAGTTGGTTGGGTCATTTGAAACATAAGCTAGCCTAGTAGAACACTTGTGAGGATGATTGAGTTAGTTATTATTTCTGATATGAAATTGGGTGAGTTGGTGGAGAGGAGCGCATGTTAGGCCTAAAATAATTTGAAATGAAGCAGTGAGTAGTAATTTATGTCTTTGATTTAGTGGAGAAAAATGTTTTGAATTAGATGAATTGGTGAAAAAGAATTCATATAACCAATCTCACCTAGTGAAACTTAAGATTTTTTGTGGTTATTATAATGATTTTGACCGTAGCCATCAAATGAAGGAGACTAGAAAATAAGGATTTCACGGGTTCAAGTTTTGATGAGAAAGAATAAAAGTCCCTCAAGGAAAGGAACACCTTGACTGGACAAAAAGCTATTCCTTTTCAAAGTTTCACATCAACGTAACCGACCTTGTTTTAGTCAAAGTAGTTAATAATTAATATTTAAAACAATTGAGAATATATATAGTGCACAAAAGAAATAAATTGAAAGAAAGCATATATAAAAAAAGAAATGTGTTTACAATCATGTGTCTACGTCTCATTATTTTACTAATCAACTTATGGTTTTAACTCTTCATATTTTCGTTCTCAAGTCGTTCACCAAACTCAAAATATCATAATACTGTGCATAGTTCTTGCTTACACATGTAATATTAATAAATATAAAATTAATTTGTCACATACCTAACATTTAAATTCCGGGTACATAGATACATGGAGGAAAGAGATTTCCTATATAATTTTTCAAATAGTAGTTTTATTTTCCTTTCCTCTCGACATCCCTCTCCAACTTATTTCAAACAAGTTGTCACCCCAATAAGTTGTCAAAATGAAAGTAGGGCATTGGTGATTAGATAACATGAAGGTTGTACGATTGACCACGTGTTCAATGTTCATTGGCAAAAAATCATATTCTCATTCGTTTTGTCTACTGAAAAATAAACTTGGCATATACAGTCGCACAACCTTACTCAAGCTTTTCTATACTCTCTTCATAGCTCCATTCCACTCTATAAACCAACCAAACTAACTCATCCAAATAGCACTATTTTTAATGACAATGACCCAAATTCAGAGTTTGCAAGACAAGGTATCTTTTTTTTAAATCTAATTATACAACTTTGAAGAAGGTTCCAAAGCATGGGAAACAATTAACAAGTAGTAAGTAAATTGGAAGCCTTGAGGATATCAAATGCGGATTGTTCAAACATTGAAAAATAACAAAATACATTCAAATTTTTTTTTTCAATATTCAGTAAATTCAAAATTTTTTTAAATATTTAGTATATGGTTGAAAGTAAAAAGATAAGGGAAAGAAATACCTGGGCTTCCGGCCAAGAGCAGGGGGAGACTGGGAGAGAGGATCGATCGCTGGAGCAGGATGAGGGGAAGAGGAGGAGCTGGAGGGGACTTGCGGCCGATCGAGAGCAGGGGGAGATTGGGAGAGATGATTGCCGGAGCAGGAGGGGAAGAGGAGGGGCTGGTGCAGTGGCTGGCGACAGAGAGCAGAGGGAGATCAGGTGGGAGCAGGCGGCGGGGAAGGGGAAGAAGCAGGGGAGGAGCTGGTGCGGTGGCTGGCGGCGGAGAGCAGAGGGAGATCAGGTGGGAGCAGGCGGTGGGGAAGGGGAAGAAGCAGGAGGAGCTGGCGCGGTGGCTGGCAGCGGAGAGCAGAGGGAGATCAGGTGAGAGTAGGCGGCGGGGAAGGGGAAGAAGCAGGAGGAGGGAAAACGTCCCGTGCGCAGACAGCAATAAGAGGGTTTTTGGGCATTAGTGACGGTTTCAAAACCGTCACTAATACTCTCCATTTATTTTTTAAAATAACAAAACATTAGTGACGGTCCAAATCCGTCACTAATAACCGGCCAATAGTGACGAATATCTAAATTTGTCACTAATACTATAAAGTAAACATTTCTTATTTTTTTAAAAAAAATTGAAGTATTAGTGACGGTTGTGAAATCTGTCACTAATAATAGGGGAATAGTGATGAATTTAAACATTCATCACTAACTGCGAAGTAAATTTTTTTTATTTGTTTGTTAAAGGAAGTATTAGTGACGATCAATAAATCTGTCACTAATAATGGGTAATAGTGATGAATTTCTAAATTCGTCACTAATACTCAGAAGTAAATATATATATATATATATATATATATTTTTAAAAAAGTTGAAGCATTAGTGACGGTTACAAAATCCGTCACTAATAGAGGGCCAGTAGTGACAAATTTCTAAATTCGTCACCACTACTCTAAAGTTAAATTTTTTTTAAAAAAAAATAATAGTAGTCACAGTTATTTAACTGTCACTAAATTTTACCTTTTAGTGACGGATTTAATTCGTCACTAATACAACAAAAATTGTTACTAATATTTTTTCGAAATAAATTCTGCGCCAAAAATATTTTTCGGCTTTTTTTTTTGGTTTTTTGTGACAAACTATTAGTGACGGATTAGATTTCGTCACTAATAGTGCCGTATTAGTAACGGTTTATGAATCCGTCACTAATACCCTACTATTAGTGACGAAATTGAATCTCTCACAAATAGATTCGTCACTAAAAACCAGTTTTTTTGTAGTGTACTATATGTGGGAAATTGTATGGCAGATGGATAAAATTGGTTGTGAAATACTAAAATGTTTGTGAAATATTGGAACTATTGTGAAAATGCAGGAAATTTTATATGATGGCCGCAAGGGCCGAGTTTAATGTGATGGCCCCAAGAGCCGAGTTTTAAGTGATGGCCACAAGGGCCGAGTTTTATATGATGGTCGCGAGGGCCGAGTTTTATATTATAACAGGTTTTATATGAAATGAGTTGAAATACAATTTTTATTACTTAAATTGCATGATATGCTTTATAAACCCTGAGGACCAGTTATGTTATGGGCACGGTACCGTTGCTAGAGTTTCAGTATTAGACCATGTGCGCCCATACTGTTTGCGAGGAGGTGTAGGGTGCTCTCAGCCGATTAGCCTCAGTAGAGGGGGTACCTTCCCTGGAAGACCGGATTTCCAGGATGTGGTAGGACAATTGGACCCGCAAGCAAGTTACAGATGCCTACGTAGTTGGAGTTAGATGCAGACGTATGAATTGACTTTGTCTGGGTTGATATCCCCCAAGTCTTAGTCCAGCCTTCAGGCTGCACAAACCATGTCATGGGGGAAGTAAATGACGTTAGTTCTAGGGAGTGTTTTTTATGCATATTTGTAGATTTATGTAAATGATATTATTTATTTACTAAACTATTTATACCAAGGAAACGAGATGAATATTTTCAACAGTATTAAGTGAGTACAATGTAAAAATGCTATTTTTAGTAAATTAAAGAATGAAAGTTTTCTGTAAACACTAAAACCATGACGACCACACACTGATGTTAACTTAATCTTTCCTTATCTCACTCCATATACAAATTATCTTTTCAGGACCATCTCAAGGTCGAGGTTAACGAACTCCGGGGTGGGCTGGTAGCTAGTTAGATTTTTGTGAGTGTTAGTAAGAACTCTCTTGTAATTAAGTTGGGTTTGAAGCCCTGAGTATGTAGTATGGGTGTATATATTGAGTTAGTTCTCGTATCGTACTATGGTTTATATTATGAATTTCTGAGAGATGTTGATGTAAATTAGTAGCATAGAACTCTGGTAATGCATTATAGAGACTATGATATTTATTTCCACTGCTATTATATTTGATTATGGTATCAAGTACATAGACTTTACTAAAGTGGCATCCCAGGCCCACGTGGCGGGTCGGGGCGCTATCGAAAGCATATTACAATCACTACTCCCTAAGTTTCCTTCTTTCACTGCATTCGTAGATTTTGACGAATCCTCTTGAGTTTTCGCATCCCCCTTCTTCCACTCCGAACATTATTTTATATGCCCAATTTTCTCACACTTAAAACGCCGAATGTCCTTCCTCCTCCTAGATTGCAATTGAGTTTTATTACCACTCGATCCGCTCCAAAACTTGCCTCTCCCATAATCCTGATTACCCTTCGCCACACGCTTTTCACCTTATGAAATCTCATCGCTAGCCTTCTTCCTCTGATGGAACCCCGGCAATGCACTTGTGATATTCTCCAACTCCAGGGGTTTTTTCCCCCCATGTCAGAGTCGTAACCAGATTCTCGAACATAGGAAATGTAGGTAGGGAATTAAGCAGCATCAATGCTTTGTCTTCTTCCTCGAACTTCACAACAACTCGCTTCAGATCACTAATGATTTGATTAAATACGTTCATGTGCCGAGTCTGGTCCTAACCCTCTACCATCTTAAGCCAATATAGTTTTTGCTTGAGATACAACTTATTTATCAATGACTTGGACATGTAATGGCTCTCAAGTTTTAGCCAAACCACTGCCGGCGATTCCTCATCCATGACGTGATACATCACGTCATCGGCCAAACAATGTTTGATAGTAGACATAGCTTTCACTTCCAACTCCTTCCAACTCGTGTCGTTCATGCCTTCCGGCTTTTTTCCGAATAGTGCCTTCACCATACCTTACTGCACCAACAAGTCCTTAACTCTCCTCTTCCAAAGTTTGAAATTTTCCGTTCCATCGAGCTTACTAACATCGAACTTCATCGAAGAGATCCTAGTCATTGTAACTAATAGCTCTGATACCAATTATTGATGCGAATGCGCAGCAGAAAACCTCGCAAACTTGAATCAAACCAAAACAAGTAATGCAAGCACTCAATGATGAATAGACAGAACAAGCAATCACTCACAATGAGAATAAGGAAAGCAAACAATATCATATACACAAGAATTTACATAGTTCAGCCATTTGCCTACGTCCACGGGAGCAAGTGACTGTTTTTCACTATCACATGTGAAACTTACATCAAGTTTATCATCAACGGTTATAAAATATAGTTTAAACATTAACCCTATGCGTACAAAAGACTTATATTATAAATAATTTACTTCTGTAACAATCCTCAAAGGAAAATCCTCCGAAATCTCCTAATCTACTAATCATCAATTCAAAAATTCGTGACTTGTGCCAAATGAAACCATCGACGGTTTGATACTGTTGCAGCCAAAAATTAAATGACCTTCACGATCCCTGATCACGACCACCTGAAAAGAGATAAATAAGCAAGGCTTGGAGGACCCGGGGTGTACTCCGGGGGATCGCTCCGATGCCTAAGTCAGGGATTGACTTAAGAGGTTTTTTATGCAACAGTAAAGTAGAGTTTAGAATGAGATACCTTAACCTCTTCTCTGAATCCCCATTTATAGTGATGGAGTTTGACCCAAGGGTGATGTGCCATTTATTAGCGAATTATGGCGCAAACGTGAATCGCTCCAGTTGTTATAACGTTGGCGTAGATTGCTCTAGTCATCATGGAGCTGGCGTCAATTGCTCTGCTTGAGCAGTTGACTTAGGTGGTAATTGCCCTCATCAATGCTGGGCTCTAGTCTCCTTTGGATTTATGGTAAGTGATATATTTGGGGTATATCAGTTGTCCCCCCTTCAGTTTCGAATTTTTGAAGCTGGCTTCCAAAGTTCGAAAGTTGTATTTTTTTTTTTTTTTGTCGAGTAGCTCTTCTTGAGGCATTTTGGGCTGCTTATGGTTTCATGAGTCATGCTCTTCTTTTTTTTCATTTTTGGCCTAATGAGTTGTGCTCATATTTTGGGCTGTTTTTAGGCCTCACGAGCGTTGCTCGTCAGTTGGGCCGATTCTTCTTTGCCTAATGAGTTGTGCTCATTTTTTGAGCAGTCTTCTGGCCTCACGAGCGTTGTTCGTCAGTTGGACCGATTTTTCTTTGCCTAATGAGATGTGCTCATTTTTTGGGCAGTCTTCTAGCCTCACGAGCGTTGCTCGTCAGTTGGGCTGATTCTTCATTGCCTAATGAGTCGTGCTTATTTTTTGGGCAGTCTTCTGGCCTCATGAGCGTTGCTCATTAGTTGAGCTGATTTTTCTTTGTGCTGTGCTCATTTTTTGGGCAGTCTTCTAGCCTCACGAGCGTTGCTCGTCAGTTGGGCTGATTCTTCCTTACCTAATGAGCTGTGCTCATTTTTTGGGTTATATCTTCAGTAACATTTTGATAATTTATGATACTGGGATGGTTGTTCAATTCGACAGTTTTTTGCAGTTTTGATTTCATTGGGGTTAAAGATGTGAGTTATGGTATTTTCAATATCAGTTAGGATTCTTAATCGGTTCGAGATGGATTTGTTTCAAAGGGTTTGGATGTGTATGCACCAAGTGTTTGATCATTTATGGCAAAGGGAACTGCAAGTAAGCGTGCAATGTTATAGATTTCGCAGACTAATTTTGTGTTGTCTGTGTCATATGTGGGGTCTATAAACTCAAATTATTCAATTGTATCCCAGTTGATTCATGAGTCCCATGTTGGATGGGGTTGTGAGTGCAGTGGTAAATTGAAGTTTGAGATTGAGATCTGCGAGATGTCTACCATTGACGACGGTGATTTTGTTACTATTTGTTTTGATTATGGCGTGGATTGTTCAGCTGATTGGGCTCTAAGTGCTCGATAGAATGTCACTAAGGAGCTTGATTTTTCTGTTTGAGGTTTTGTCGATTGTAGTTGCTACAATTGTGTAATTTCAATGTGCGTTGTAATTTCAACTCAAATTCCCAATAGCAATTTCAAATTCACTATTCAAAGCACTGTTCAACGCACATGAATGTGCAAAAGTCATTATTGCCAAACCCATGGTGCATTCGGCCAACCCATTGGAATTTCAAAGTTTGGCTTTGTTTATTTGACTTGCAGTGCAACTATCATGACCCCACTATGCATTTGGTGCATAGGTCATTGTTCAAATAATTAAATAACTTGAACATCCTATTAATTATTATTAGCCATTAAGATGGAGCTTTTCAAGGGTTGAAACTATGACATCTATTTGTTTTTTTTTTTTTAGAATTATTATTGTATGATGGAGAAAAAATCATACCTTAAGAATAGGCACGTTGGCTACATAAATCTTGCATATAGAAACATCAATTGTAGTCGGATTTGTTTTAGATCCGGAATTTCCCAATATCGCAAGCTGGGTCCCGGTTATTCGTCCGTCAATTTTATTACTTGGCTTTTTCAATGCAAGTAAAGCGTCATTGATGTGCTTGAACGTAATAAACTTGTACCCTTTACTTTTCCCGGTGACCTTGCCAAGGATCGCGATGGCTTCTTTGAGGTCACCATAGGTGGAGAAGAGATTGTGGAGGTTCTTGATGGTAGTGTCTCATCCAATTCCGTGAATGAAGAGTTTGCACTAGGTAGGGTCCCAATTGGCGATGGATCAGACGGCATCAAGTACGTTTAGGTGTCGGATGGTGGTATTTCGGACGATCTTAATTGAGCCAATGCATCGACCTTCAATTATCTGATGTAGTCATGATCAAGGATTGAAAGAGAAAACCTCTCAAGAAGTTCCCACAGACGGCACTAACTGTTGCAGCCAAAAATTAAACGACCTTCACGATCCCTGATCACGACCACCTGAAAAGAGATAAATAAGCAAGGCTTGGAGGACCCGGGGTATACTCCGGGGGATCGTTCCGATGCCTAAGTCAGGGATTGACTTGAGAGGTTTTTTATGCAACAGTAAAGTAGAGTTTAGAATAAGATACCTTAACCTCTTCTCTAAATCCCAATTTATAGTGATGGAGTTTGACCCAAGGGTGATGTGCCATTTATTAGCGAATTATGGCGCAAACGTGAATCGCTCCGGTTGTTATAACGTTGGCGTAGATTGCTCTAGTCATCATGGAGCTGGCGTCAATTGCTCTGCTTGAGCAGTTGACTTAGGTGGTAATTGCCCTCATCAATGCTGGGCTCTAGTCTCCTTTGGATTTATGGTAAGTGATATATTTGGGGTATATCAGATACCAAAAGCAAACCGTCTCTAATATCGTCGACCAATCCGTCGACGGTTTGATCTTACAATTAACCTATTTGTTCTTTGCATCACTATACTTTCTCTAGTACATGCATTCCACTCAAATATGAGCCACATCTCCAACATGTTTGATTCCCCACTTGTGATTTGTAAGGAGAATTACCAAGGGTGCCTCAATGGGCAGACGACAACATTTCCACCTCCATGGATTTGGTGCCATATCTGGAAGGTTCAAAGGACTTGTTAATGGTTTGAATTATTAAAAAAAAAATACACAAGTTCTTATATATATATATATATATTCAAAAAACACCGTTTTAATTGGGCTATATCCACCACCCAACATCACTCCAACACCAAATGACAACTTTTTAGAAAATGTCCTCATCATGGTGTGCAAATCATTTGGCGGAAATATTTTTTTTTTAAAATTACTATAATTATTAGAAATAAATAAATAAATAATAAATTTGAGAGAGAGAGAGAGAGAGAGAGAGAGAGAAGGTTTTTGCTGAGATAAGTGGAGCCCAAAGTCCCGAACGCGGTTTTAAGTGGAATATTCTAGTGTTGGGATGGGGTTTGCTTTGGCAACACGCTCCCCAGATCCTGTTTTCTTTATCCTTTCTTTTATTTATTTATATTATTCTGTCAACGTCTCCAACTTAACTATTTCAGCTTGTAGTGGGAGAGGGGAGGACTCTATATTTTAATATTCCTAAAATAAATAATTAAAATAAAAAAATTTATAAAATAATCATCGAACCAAGACCCTTTGACGGAGTTCTAAATATCAAAATAACATTTTAAAAATTAAATCGATTAATCAAGTAGTCAGTCAACGGGTTCACGGACCGATTAGTTGATCCGACTTAATTCAATTATTTGTTTGTATGAATTTTAAATTTATATTTTATGTTCAATTTGTTAAATTTTTATAAATAATTATATTTTAAAATTTATTTTATTGAGTCTTATTAAATTTTATTTTAAAGGTTTAATTCAAATGGAGACCGGTTCGTTCGGTTCTTATCGGTTTTATCCGTTGGTCCAATTCTATTTTAAAATAATATTATATTTTAAAAATAAAAAAATTAGTATTCTTTGGTTTGGTACTTAGGTTATGAATTTTTTTTTATAAAAAAAAATACCGAGTCAAAAGCCTGACTCAGAGCCCTAGATTTGACTATTGTCCGAGTCTAACACATGGGGGGTGAATAGTTTACCTGCCTCAACTGGCCGGTCAAGTTTTATTCCAAAAAATAATAATAGAAAACTGACAGTCAAGTCAAATATGGAATGCCCATTTCACACAAGAGAACTGCGTTGAACCAACGTGGTTAATTTCCTTTTTGTATTTATTTTTAGGTCTTTTGCAACTTAAAAAATATTTTTTAAAAGGAAAAAAAATATTAAGAAATCCATATTTTTATATTTGATTTTGGAGAAGAGAAAGAAAAATAATAATAAAAATAAATATTAAATTTATGAATAATTTTAATTTTATACATCATTAATATTTAAATTTTTTTAATTTTTAATCATATAAAAATAAATTTTTTATTTTTTTTATGAATTTTAATATATAAAAAAATATAATAGAAAATGACTTTCCTTTCCGTTCCTTTTTCAAAGTAAAATTCATGATTCAAATGGACCCTTATGCCTCATTTGGAACTCAAAAAATATTAGAGAAATGAAAGAAAAAATAATAAGAAATCTACATTTCTATGTTTGACTATCGAGAAAAGTAAGACAAAAAAGTGAAAAGTATACCAACTTTATGAACAAATTTTGATTTTACACATTATTAATATTTATTTTTTCTTAATTTTAAATAAAAAACACTTTCATTTTTAATAAAATTTAATATAGAAAAAAAATATAATGGAAAATGATTTTCCTCCTTATTTTTCTTTCATTTCATTTCCCGAAGTAAAGTCATTAATCTAAATGGATCTTGAGAATTTCATTTGTGAGTTTGTCCCACATTCAAAAAATAGAGTGGATGATGGGTGTTTATATATATAGTTGGGTCAACAACCCAATAGGCTTAAACTTTTGATCCGAGTTGGTGCTCACCCATGTGTATTAAGCCTACTCATGGATTCCTCCGACGCTGACAAGTGGTATTAAAGTCAAATGATTCATAATTCTAGGCGAGTAACATCATAAAAGTCGAGACATGAAGTTAATTCTCCTGACGTGTTAACACTTGGAAGACCAAGTTTGTGACTGAAACCAATATTAAGGATAATCTAGGCTTGGAAGATGAATCCAAATATGTCAAAATGTGGGAGATAAGATTGGTTCGGAGGCACATGAAATGCAATTCGAAGCACGTCAAACGTGAATTTCACTTATGAACATTGGAAAAATAGAATGGATGATGGGTGCTTATATAAATAGTTGGACCCAAAACCCAATAGAGTTAAGATTTTGGTTCAAGTTGGTCTTCACCCATGTGTATTAAGTCTACCCCCGAACTCCTTAAACTCTAATAATAGACTCTTAGGTCCTGCTTGGAACTTAGAAAATATTACGAAAAGGAAAGGAAAATTTTAAGGAATTCTTATTTTTATGTTTGATTATTAAGAAAAATGAGAAAGAAAATAAAAAATATGTCAAATTTATAAATAAAAATTATCACTAATATTTAGTTTTCATAATTTTTAGTCATATTAGAGCGAACTTTAATTTTTGATAATATCTAATAGAAAAAGAAAATATAAGAGAAAATACGTTTTCTCTTTATTTTCCTTTCATTTCCTTTTTTTTTTCATGTAAAATCCTTGATCTAAACAGACCTTAATGTTTCGTAAACTTCAAAACATTAAAGAAAGGAAATGAAATGAGGAGAATTTCATTTTTTTTTTAAATATTTGATTATCAAGGAAAGTGAAAAAAATAAAAAATACACTAAAATAAAAAACAAAAATTTTAAATTTTACTCATTCTTAATATTTGATTTTTATTAATTTTTTAACCAAACTAAAATAAATTTTTTTATTTTTAATGGTATTTGATATAGAAAAAAAGACAGTGCAAAAAATATGGTGAAAATTTTATTATTATTTTTATTATCACAACATTTCTTTTAATAAAATTATGGAAATGTTCCCTAAACTTGTGTTTTAGTGAATATAACCAATTTCTTGTTAGGTCATATTCTATTTAAAAAATATGATTATTTATCCTCTCCCAATATTTTATCTTGTAAGATTTAAATATATAAATTGTTGACTGATGTGACTGATCATCAAGTCAAGTATTTTTATAAAGTAATTTAATTTTTATATTTAAATTTAATTGAATAGATATGTATGTATTTATGTATATTATCGATCATGTTTTTTTAGAAGTTTAATGCGTATTTGAACATATAAAATTATATTCAAAGAATAAATAAAAAGAAGTTAGGAAAAGAAAAGAAAGAAGAAGTCGTGGCAGTTATAATTTATCTAAGTTGGTGGAACTTTAATGCAATATATTATTTTATTTTAATAATAAAATAGTAAAAATAAAAAATCAATAAAAAATAATATTGTTAATATGTTATAATGATATGACATAATAATAGAAATTTTGAAATCATATTTTTCTTATTTAACCAAGTTGTCTTGGTTGAAGAGACTATTATGTGTTGATTTATTAATTTATTTCTATCACTTTTTATTTTAATGAATTTTATACATAAGTCAAATATACTTTAAGATATTAAAAATAAGGCAACCAAAAAAGGAGTGATAAATAGTTATAAACACAACAAAAAAAAAAGGTTATTTTTAGTGACGAAAGTATTATTGATGGAGCTAAAATCATTACTAATAATGAGTTATTAGTGATGAAAATATAATTCGTCACTACTAATTAAAGCATTAGTGGCGAAAATTCAAACCGTCACTAAAACCCTTACCCAGAAAACCTCCTTTCTCCTTCGTTTCTTTGCGCTAATTTCCCCAAATCCCTTTCTCCTCTCGCTAAATTTCCCTCCTCCCTCAAAAAATTCTCCTCCCCTCTGCTAGTCTCCAGAGTCTACCCAAGCCATTGCTTGTCTGTCGGTCGCCGGAGGGAGGGGAGTCACCGAAATCCACCGCTTTCCACCGCCAACTACAAGGTATGTATTCATCCTCCTCTCCCTCCACATCATCCATTCTTACTCTTGTTAGAAAGTCTCAACCCAGAATCGGCCCGATTCGACTAATCCAACGCCATCTCTGACTCGAAATTGTCACTCATTCTCTTACCAGGGGAGACAACCTCATCAACATCAATGGGCAGAACATGAGTCTCATCCTTCTTGCGAGGCCCCACCTTTGACCCCATCCCCGACCCTATCTTCAAACTCAAACAATTCGAATGCATCGAATTGAAACAACATTCTCTAACGATCACATCCACTTCATCATCATCATTATTGTCAGCAACCTCAATGGCCTCCACACTCTCAAAATTGTCAATGCCCATTCTTGATTTCGACGCATTCTTTAATCATAAACTCTTCGACCTAGTATAATCCACAGAACCAACACCTTCTCTATCACACTTGCACTCGTCAATCTCCACAACTTCCTCTTCCTCGCGACAAACATCATACGCAGTCACAAACTTTGACTCCACCAACTTCTCATACCCCTATTTCTTAGACCCACTTCCCCTAAAGCTCTCCCCACTTGATCCCTCGAATCCACTCCCACTACTAGAGGAACCCCCATTGCCCTCCTCTTCTTCTTCTTCCTTCTCCTCCTCCTCCTCTTTGTCCTCTATCTTCTTCTTTTTCTTCCTTCTTCTCTCGTATAATTCTTCGAAATTAGGGCTTCTCTTAGCCTGATTCTCTTCACTATTGGCAAGCTATAATCCATCACCAAGACCCAACCTTCCCCTACAAGACCCACATAAATTTGAATAAAATAACCAGATAAGAAAAAAAAAAGTAGAATGTAAAAATAGAGAGAAACAAGAGAAAAAAAGTTTACTAGGATAAGGAAAGAAAAGAAAAGAAAAATAAAATAAAACAGAGAGAGAATTGATTTACCAGAGGAACCGCCAAGTGTTTCGACGAGAATGGGGAGAGGTTTAGGCGAGTGTGGGACAAGACAGGTTCTAGAGAGAGAAATAATATAGAAGAAACAAAAGACGCAGTCATGGAAGTGCGAAGAATATGCATGCAAGAGATATATCATAACACAAGGCTGAGTGCCTCCGCGCAGTAATTGTAATCGCACCCTACTCTATTACAATTTCATTAGCTTCCCTTTTGTCGGCCTGGGTGTGCGTCTAGAGGGGGAGTGTGTAACGACCTGCTATTTAACTGGTTATATATATATATACTATAACATTTATAATGTTCTGATACCAAAATGGATTAAACCCAACCATCAACCTAAGCAGCGAGAAGCGGAAATCAAATAAACATAACCATATATAATTATATATAATACCAGAGTACTAAAATGTTTAACAAAATATACATATATGACTGTTTCCCAAAATACCTTCAACTGGTTAGGGTTATACAAAAATACTTCAAAAAATACTCACTCTACTGTCAGGGCAATACTGAGGCCCCTCTATCTGCGAGCCTGGTCTGCTCGCCTACCTGGATCACCTGAAAAATGTTAAAGTAATGGGATGAGCCAACGCTTAGTAAGACGAAATATGCTATTACTAGTGTGTGGCTAATGAGTTACAATACTATGAAAATTTGTTGCTATATAATCATGTATAACTGAATCTGTAATTACAATGCAAGTAATATAAACCACCATCCTTTCCGGGTTGCTTAACATATCAATACTTTAGGTTTCTACTCAAAATACTTCTAATGTACATAAGCATATTTTCTGTCTCCGTAAATCTGTATATACATAATAATAACTGAAAACTTCCCTGTGAATAACTGTGTGTCATGATTTAACCCCTCATGATAGGGTTGTGCGGCCCGTAGGCGAGATCTACCTTGGCTAGCCGACCAGGGTAAACCACTATACTCCCTCAGTCAGATCGGCCACTCCTCAACCCATATCTGATGGGGAGCTTGTCCACGCCTGGGCACGATCGACCTACTACCACGTATTATCTGAATATGTGGTTGCACTCTGAACTGAATATCTGTAGCTACGGTACCGTGCTCTGCTGTATGGTCCAACAAGGTTTGATACTATATAATATATTTCTATATACAACTATCTGATTTACTATGATTCTGAAATAACTGTATTAACCATGACACTGAAATAAACTGACTGTGTCAACTATATTTCTGAACTAAACTGTAATCTGTAAGTCATGGTACTGAAAACTGTATAATCATGGTATTCTGTAATTACTATAAAACATATCCATTGGTTGTATATTCTGTAAAATATACCCTGAAAATACTGTAAAACATGCTTTTGTACCATATTTATATTCTCAAGCGACATAGTAATTTAATACATAATATTCATAATTAATAAACTGTATAAAGTCCTGCTATGAATAATAACCTGGTAAAAATATACGTTTCATACTGGAAATCATTTTAGAACTACCTAGCATAGCATATTTCCCTTACCTGATTTCTGCTAAAATTCCCCTACTGAGACAGGTCCTACACCTACAGGGTTCTCCACTCAACACCCTGAAAACCATATATCCCAGAACAAAACGTCACTATTTCTACGTCTACAGCATTTCCTACAACTGCTGGAAAGTCAAATTCCAAATAAAAGATCTTACCCTGGATTTGGGATGAATTCCAACTTCGTCCCACCGACGATCCGCCCCAGCGGACTTCCAGAGAACTTCGCCAAGAGCGTCGTGGTGACCTCAGATCGTCGATCCGGTGACTACTGGAGTCGAAATCGAAGAAAGAAAAGGAAGGAACCGTAGGGGAAAGGAGAGAGAGAGAGAGAGAGAGAGAGAGAGAGAGAGAGAGAGAGAGAGAGACTGCGGCTGAATTTCTACGATTAAAATTAGTTTAGGGCTATTTATATGGCGGGATTCGTCGACAAGCCACGTCACCTCGTCAACGAGTCCCGTAGAAAGTTCATCGATGAACCTGCACCCTCGTCGAACAAATTTCAGACTTCCAAAAATTCTCTCTCCGCATCTTCTCGTCGAAGAAACTTGCCCTCGTCGACGAGACCTTCTTGTACCCTCATTGACGAATCCCCTGTGTTCGTCGACGAGGCCATGAAAAAATCCCGTGGGTTATTATATTCAAAATGCAATGTTGTCAATGAAGTCGACTGCCTCCTTCTATTACTGTTTCCATTTCTCTCCCTCTTTATTATTTAAATACTATTATTCTTGGGTCACTACAGGGTGAATAGACATCTTTCACGGAAATATAAATTTTTCTAAAAAATCAAATAACTAGGCAAGAACCAAGTGAAATATATTACAATTATTTCAAAACAAATAAACACAAACAAATAAATAGATGAGGGAGAGAGAAGCTCAACACAACGATTTAAGGTGGTTTGGCTCCAAGCCTACGTCCACACCTTAGTTCCAAGCCAAGGTTACCAAATCCACTGAACAATCTCCTTTCAAGCCGAAGATGCCTTTACAAGACGGGAACCTATCCTAGCTGCTCACCAAGAGCTCCACCAAGGTGTTGACCAAGAACCACCTTACCAATGGTTCACAAAGAACCTCCAAATACAATGAATCAAAACAAGTAGATACAATATGAAATGCTCCTTCTTGAGCTAATAATACAAGTATAAACCTCACACTACTCTCTGTTGCAAATTCTTGACACAAAGTCTCATTTGTAGCACCAAAAATGATATCATCTACATAGATTTGTATAACTAGCATATCATTTTCTTTATATTTTAAGAATAATGTAGTGTCAAATTTACCTCTTGTGAACCCATCTTATAGGAGAAATTTGCTGAAACGTTCATACCATGCTCTTGGTATTTGCTTAAGTCCGTAAAGGGCTTTTGTGAGTTTGTATATATATTCGAGATGTGTGTGGCTCTCAAATCCTAGAGGTTGCTTGACATAAACTTCTTCATTTATGTATCCATTTAGAAACGCACTTTTTACATCCATTTGAAATAGTTTAAAGTCTTTGTAGCAAGCAAATGCAAGTAACATCCTAATAGCTTCTAGTTTTGCTACAGGAGCATAAGTTTTATCATAGTCAATACCCTTTCGTTGGTTATACCCTTGAGCCACTAATCTAGCTTTGGTTCTAACAATATTGACATCTCCATCTTTCTTATTCCTAAACACCCATTTTGTGCCTATTATTGTAGTGTTTTTGGCTTTATAAACTAAGTCCCATGCTTTGTTTCTTTCAAATTGGTCTAGTTCTTCTTGCATGGCATTTATTCAGTTTTCATCATTTTCAGCTTCCTCAAAGTTCTTTAGTTCTAGATGGGATACGAAAGCTATATGATTGCATCCACTTCTTAAGTGAGATCTAGTGCTAACCCCTTGGGCTGGACTACCTATGATAAGGTCAGTTGGGTGATTCTTAACAAATTTCCAAGCTCTAGGGAGTTCGTAATTTTCTTCTTCTAGCTCCCTAGACTTTTCATGAGGCGATAATTCTTGATGATCAATTTTATTGTCTTGACAATTTTTATCTTGATCATTATTTATCTTAAGTTGCTCAAGTTCCTTTTCAATTCTAATAGTGGTGACTTGATCATCTTCTTCCACGCCAACAGTTGTTTTGGATGTGTGGGGACCATTTTCATAAAAAACAATGTGTGTTGATTCTTGAACATTTTGAGTTCTTTTGTTGAACACCCTATATGCTTTGTTGTTCATGGCATATCCTATAAAGATTCCCTCATCGGATTTTGAATCAAAATTTTCCAGATGATCTTTATCATTTAATATGAAACATTTGCATCCAAAAACCTTAAAGTGTGAAATGTTTGGTTTTCTACCCTTCCATATCTTGGATCTAATGATGATGTGATTACTAACATAGCAAGCTGTGCTAACAGCTTCGGTCTAGAAATATTTTGGAAGATTATGTTCGTTAAGCATTGTCCTAGCCATTTCTTGGAGTGTTCGATTTTTTCTTTCAACTACTCTATTTTGTTGTCGAGTTTTTGGCGCGGAGAAGTTGTGTGAATAGCCATTTTCGTTACAAAAGTATTCTAGTTCTTTGTTCCTAAATTCTCTTCCTCTATCACTCCTAATGTGAACAATTGACATTCCTTTTTCATTTGGAATTTTTCCACAAAAATGGATGAAGACATTGCAAGTATCACTCTTGTTTGCAAGAAAGATTACCCATGAGAATTTAGAGAAATCATCAACTATTACAAAAGCATATAGCTTCCACTAATACTTGCAATATCATTTGGTCCGAACAAATCAAGATGGATCAATTCTAAAGGTCTTGAAGTGGATATCATTTTCTTGATTTTGAAAGATGATTAAACTTGTTTTCTATATTGACATGCATCACATACCTTGTCTTTTACATAATTATCTTTCGGTAGGCTATTTACTAGCTCCTTAGATAGCTTATGCAGTAAATCCATGCTAGCATGACCTAGTCTTCTATGTCATAACCAACAATTTTCATTAGTTGCAGCTAAACATCTAACATCACAAGTTTTGATGTCATCAAATTCAATTGTGTAGATGTTGGATTCATGTTTTCCTACTAGTATGGTATTTCCATTTAAATTATTTATCAAAAATTTGGTGGATTGGAATGTAATGTTTAACCCTCTATCACACAACTGACTAATACTTAATGGGTTATGTTTAAGTGTATCTATAAGAGCAACATTTTCAATAGCCAAGGATGAATTACCTATTTTACCTTTACCGATGATTCTTCCTTTGGCATTGTCTCCAAAGGTGACCAATCCTTCCTTCTTGTAGGTGAGTGAAAGGAATTTGCTTGCATCTCCCGTCATGTGTCTTGAGTAGCCGCTATCAAGGAACCATTTATTTCTTGTGGAGTTGGTCTTTAGGCACACCTGCACACAGCATTAAGTGATTTGTTTTCGTACCTATATTGTCTTGGGTCCTATGGGGTTAGTGTTCTTGATCACCCTTTTGTATTTCATGCTTTTTCCTTTGTTTCCCCTAAAGGGGCAAGTAAAGCATACATGACCTTTCCTTTCGCAATATAAGCAAACATTATTGGCATGTAAGGGATTTGGTTAAGGTGCAGGGATTTTCTTTGACAAGGAGCTTCTTTTAGCACAAAGATTTGCAAAACCGATTGATTCAGATGACGATAAGCCATACCCTAATCCTTCTTTGAAAATTTAAAATCTTTGGACTCCAAGTAGCTTATCAAAATTCTTTTTACCATTTGTAAATTTGTAAATTGTATTATTTTGATCTTCCACCTTCTTTTTCAATTTTGAATTTTCTTGAAGAATTCCCATAATCTGTTTTTTCAAACTTCCAACTTCTTTTTGAGAGGACTCCTTGTAATTTTTACACTTCTTAATAAGTTTTCGTTTTCAAAACTGAGAGATGCATTTTCCTCTTTTAAAGTATCACATGAGCCGATTTTTTTTTGCTTACATCTTGCATGAGTTTTGTCTAACAGTTTGTTTTTCTTTTTGGCAACTATCAAGTCAATGTACAGCTTCCTACAGTTTTCTTCTAATTCTTCATATGATGGAAGGTATTTGTTGTCAAAAGTTACCTCATTTTGTTCGTCCACCATAAAGCAGAAGTTGGCAACTTCTTCTTCGATTTCTTCATCGGTTGAGGTTCCATCTAGCTCATCCCATCCGGTTGCGTTCATGGCTTTGAACTTCTTTTTGTCGCTTTGCTAATTGTTACCTTTGTTTTTTAAGAGAGCGCAGTCAGCCAGGCGGTGCTCGATCCTTTTACAGTTATAGCACCTTATGCTTTATTCTCCTTTCTCCATTTGTTTGCCACCTCATTTGTTCATCAAAAAATTTCTGAATCTTCTCATAAGGAGAGCAACTTCATCATCGTCATCATTTCTTCTTCCTCCATGAGCTCCTTTTGTTTTCCAGCTTTTAGAGTAATTCTGGTAGCCTTCTTTGGTGCCTTAGCTTCTGGGGTAGCATTTTTCTTTTTGATTTCATAGGTCATGAGAGACCCAATAACCTCGTCGAGAGTGACCTCTGATAGGTCCTTTGCCTCCTCAATTTCTGTGGACTTTGTGTGCCAAGATTCCGGTAGAGAGCGAAGGACTTTCTGCACACTGTCTTCCATAAAATATTCTCTACCAAGAGCTTTTAGTCCATTTGTAATATGTGTAAAGCGAGTAAACATAGCAGTGATCGACTCACCCTCTTCCATTTTAAACATTTCGTATTCTTTAACTAACATATAAATTTTTGACTTCTTTACCTAGGTTGTTCCTTCATACGTTACCTGAAGCTTTTCCAACATCTCCTTTGTCATGTTGCATCCACAGATTCGATTGTATTCTTCATCATTTACAGCACAATAAAGGAAGTTTTTAGTCTTGAAATTTAGTTGTGCTAGCTTTGCAACAGCCTCTGGAAGTTTCCCAATCGGTATGTCATCGCCTTCCTCATTCTTGAAAACGTAATCTCCTTCGATGATGACATTCCACATTTGGTAGTCATAAGCTTGGATGAAGATTGACATCCGATCTTTCCATGCCGGGTAGTTAATTCTACAGAACTTGGGAGGGCAATCCACACATTGACCTTGGGCAAACATATCCGCCATTTTGATCTTTGCGCTTGGAAGTTACTCTGAATATCTAGCAACTGGCGCTTTGATACCACTTGTTGGCCCGGATATGTGTCTAGATGGGAGTGAATAAACGTCTTTCATGGATATGCAACTTTTTCTATAATCATACAAATTTCTTGGCAAGAACAAGAGTATTATATCACAATATATAAATAAAGCAAATAGCAATGGTTGAGCAACACAAGAGAGAAAAGAGAAGAAAAGATTAACGCAGCGATGTTAACGTGGCTCAGCACCGCGCCTACGTCCATGCCTTGAGACCAACTCAAGGATTCCCCAAATCCACTATGTGATACTCCTTCTGGCGGAAAAGCCTACACAAGCAGTTGCTTACAATGAGCTCTTACAATGGTGCTCACCTAGAATCACCTTACAATGGCTCACAAAGAGCCTTACAATACAAGGAATTTGAAGAGAAGTAGATATAATGTGAAATTCTCCTCTTTGAGCTGAATATCCCATTACAAACCTCACACTATTTCCTCTTTATCAATGGAGTGTAAACAAAAGTAAGAGCAAGAGGGCAAGAAGGCACACAATGAAACCCTAGAATAAATGCACAATTAGTGTTCTCAACAAACAATATACTTAACTACTTTGAAATGAATGCATAAGACCTATTTTAAGGGCTAAAGGGGCGAGCTGAACATTGGAGAGCCGTTAGACATTTATTGATATGAGACATTGAAAACTAGCCGTTCTAGCGCATTAAATGTTGTCTGCAGCCCGATGTTCGTCGACGAGGTCGCGCCTTCATCAACGAGCCCTATCAGTCCCTTCGTTGATGAAGCCATGTGTTCGTCGATGAGTCATTGGTTCTGAATTTAGATAGGTCTCGATTTCTTTTTGTCGACGAGTACCCCGTGTATGTCGATGAACCGTGCACAAACTTCGTCGCCAAGTCCCTTGTATTCGTCGATGAAGGTGCTCTAAACTTTTAGGTGGTCTTGGTATATTCTCGTCGATGAGTACCCTGTGTACGTCGACGAGGTGATGTGTTGTTCTCATCGATGAAACCCTTGTGTTCGTCGACGAGCCCTTTACTTTTCTTTCTAAAATCATTCCAACCAAGTTTGTGTTGAAGTAAAAGGTTCTCATCTTTGTTTAGAAATGATCTTTGATCTATTTAAGATGTCTTAGGTTTAGTAAAATATGTTTAAGGTTATAGACATCTTGTGCAGTTTACTTGACTTGTTATGTATGTGTGAGACTAGTGCCTGTGTCCTAGTCTATCGTGAACTAAATGCATATGTATTTTGCCCATTGCTTGCTCTCTACTTTTGAACTGCACCATACATAAAAGATTACAAAATCAATCTTTCTTACTCACACACACAACCCAGAGCTTGTGCTTGCTACGCAGGATCCATAAACGCTTTGGTTGAGTGGCAAAGTTCCGAGTATGACATATGTTGGACTTTGTTGATGGTTATCTACTCTTTACTGGTTTGAGACTTGTTTAACTCTTATGCTTGCTTTGGAACTGTCCTGTGCATCTAAACTGGACTAGAGGAAAACTATTAGTAACCTTAAAGAACTGCTAATGGGTTGTTGTCATCAAAATAAAGCTAGAATGAAAGCCCTTAGCTACTGGGTCTAACATATTTCATTTTGTTAGGAACCTGTGAGCAACCAGATCAATGTGACACTAGAAATTTAACGTGATTCAGTCAATATCGACCTACGTCCATGGAGCACACACCAAATATTCACTATTTCACCGGAAAATTACAATTCTCACACTCTCTCTCCCTCTCTTCCTCCTCTTTCTCCTCTCTGCTCTCTAAGCTTCTCAATGTTGTTGTACAATTTCTTGTATTCCTCAGCCCTCTATTTATAGGGCTGATATTTAAATCACTATTTAATTACAATTTAAACATAATCAATCAAAACATGGGAAGTTACAATCATGGGATAAATGGAGATTAATTTCACCGCATGAGATTAATTGCACCGCGTTCCAACTTAGCTCCAGCTCCAGCTCCTGGCCATCTTCTGGCTCCAGCTATAACAATCTCCCACTTGGAGACAGAGACGCCTCCTCAATTAGTATCATGAATAAGTGATGTGCTCAAAATATGTCTTCAGGCATGAAGACCAACTGAAGTTGAACACAACTTTAGTTTCTCTATAGTCACCACCTTCCTGCCTGCTTGTTTCCTACGGACTAATCTGATGGCTGTTAGCTTCACAACTGGTGCAAAGAAGCCGGTGTAGTTAGGGGTGAGCATAATTCGGGGAAACCCGAATTAACCGAATTAACCGATCAATTTCGGTCGGTTCGGTTAGGTTAAAAAATAGGTCGGTTCGGTTCGGTTATGGATGTACCAAATTTCGGTTAATCGGTTATCGGTTCGGTTAAGAGAAATTTTAATTCGGTTAACCGAATTACCCGAAATAATAATAAATTAAAATTTAAATATAAACTAATAATATATATATATATACGCGGGATGGGGGAAAGATTATTCTAAGAGAAATTAAAATTATGAATTGAGTTTTAAGATTATTTTTATTGCGTAAAAATAAGACTAAAGTTTGAGATTGCGTAAAAATAAGACTAAAGTTATAATTATAATCTATTTTTAATAATTAATTTAAAATAAATTCGGTTAAATTCGGTTAACCGAATTACCCGAAAAGGTAATTCGGTCGGGTGAGGTTCGGTTAACATCTCTTATTCGGTCGGTTCGGTTAATAAAAATCATTAACCGAAAATTTTGGTTAATTCGGTTAATTAACCGAATTTGACCGAACCGACCGTTTGCTCACCCCTAGGTGTAGTCAATCCCTTTCTTCTGTTCAAAGCCTTTGACTACCAACCGAGGCTTGTACCTTCTAGAGCCGTCATGCTCCTCTTCGATTCTGTACACCCACTTGTTGTGAAGGCCTTTGGGCAATTCAGCTAGTTCTCACTTTCTATTGGAGGTGAGGGACTTCATCTCATCTTTCATTGCAAGCTCCCACTTGCTCGTATCTGCCACCTAACATGCTTCATCATAGCATTCGGGCTCTCCTCCAACTTTAGGAAGTAAGTAATCAATATACCTTCTGTTTGGTACATAAGACGGAGTAGATCTCCTAAGCTCCAAAGCTAGAGTAAGAGACGGTGGTGCGACGATCTACTCTACTAGTTCCTCCACCTGAGGATTCTCAGCATTCTGTTATTGTGTCCCTACACATTCTGAGTGAACTAGTTCTAGTATCTTCTTCTTTGGGGCGTGGGTGTTTATCTGGAAACTAACCCTCTTCTATTTCCCGACTATACAATCCTCACACATGTCAATCTACACTGACTGTAGACCACTCAATTTTTCCTTTGAGTGCATCACCCTAAGTCTCTTCTCGCTCATGTGACCAAGTCGTTGGTGCCAGATGTTGCTGTCGTCATTTCTTGCAGCAACTGAAATAGACATGGAGGCATTGGAGGTTAGAAAAAGTGTTCAGATTTTCTTACCTCGTGCAATCCTTAGTACACCATTTAAAACTTTCCATTCATCGACAATGAATTTTGTCATGTATCCCTTATCTGCCAGCTGACCAATTGAGATCAAATTCTTTCTTAGGTCTGGAATATACCTGACATCCTTCAACTTCCATACTGACCCGTTTATATTGATCTTCACAACTCCCTTGCCGGTTACGTCGCAAGGTTGATCGTTTCCAAGATACACCTTCCCAAAATTACCTAGTGTGTACTCCTCTAGGCAATCTTCGCAGCATGTGGCATGAAATGAGGCTCTGGAATCTAAGAACCAAGACCCCTGCTTGCTCTCCAAAGAGCATATCAACATCTCATCATTTTCGGAAGCAATATTTGCTTCTATCTTTGCCTCGTCTCAAATTCTTTCTTCTGACTCCTGCACTGGTTCTTGTAATGACCAGTTTTTCCACAGTTCCAACACTCAATAAATTTTGTGCTCTAGGAACCTGTGCCCTGTGTACCTCTAGGATTTCTAGATTTAGACCGCCTGGGCCTAGATTTTCCGTGGTTGTTTGATCGTCCATACCTATTCCCTCTGCCTCGACTCTCCATGTTTAAGACTGAACTCGAAGTGGAGTCATGGTTCGACTGCATTCTTATTTCCTCCATTAAAATCATGTTGACGACTTCATCGTATACAAGCTTCAATTTTCCTGCGGAGCTACTAATGGCAATAACGACACCATTCCAACTTTCAGGCAACTGACTGAGAATTAGTAGGGCCCGAATATCATTATCAAACGTTATCCCGACTGAGGCAAGTTGATCCAACAACTCTTTGAAATTATTCAAATGCCTGTTGAAACTTTCACCTACGGACATGCTCATTGTAAATAGTCTTTTCATGAGATGTACCTTGTTTGCTGTTGAAGACTGCTTGTACAAATTAGAGAGCGCATCCATCAGAGACTTGGTGGATGTTATATGCTTGATATTGAACGTCACAGATTTCGAGAACATCATTCTGATGGCTCTGAGAGCTTTTTGATCAAGCAACTCCCACTCATCCTCGTTCATGGATGCTAACTTACCCTTCAACGGTAAGTGCAATTCCTTTCCAAATAAATAATCTTCTATCTGCATCTTCCAGAAATCAAAATTGTTCCCATTGAACATTTTGATATTTGAGCTCTTTTCATTTGACATCTTGATTCGTTAATCTAGAGATGTAATTAGTTCAAATGGATAGCACGATTGGATCTGAAATGATCGAAAACCTTAGAAATGGTTCAAGTTGCTCGAAAAACGGACCCAAAACGACTCCGAAAAGCTCAATCAAAGTATGGTCAAACCTGGTCAAACTTGGTCAACTCTGCTAATGTGGTGGGCTGATGTGGAACTTGCTGACGTGGTGTGGGGTCCACCTGCTGACGTGGCGTTTGGCGTGGCACTCAACTGATGCGATGCGCTGACATGGCACCCCCAGCTATATGGCACACCCGGTTCTGGATCGTCGGTTTGAGTTAGATACGAATCCGCGAATCGGTTCTTGTGTCGATCCGGTCTGAGTCAACTTCTGGGTCGGGTCGAGGGGTCTGGGCCAGGAAGACGCGTGCAATCGCGTTCGGTGCATGAGGGACTGGTCGCCGGAGCGTAACCGGGGCATGACAAAGCGTCCTGCTCCGTTGGGGCGCATAAGGCTTCCACCGAACTCCTTTTGAGCTCTGATTTGCATGATTCTCTTCGTCTCGATGAGCTGAATGCGATGGTGGCCTCAAAACTTAGTTTCGAGCCACTAAACAGAGCTCTGATTTCGAGATAACTTCCGATTTGACTTTTCTGCTCTAACCGGGGGGCTTTGATACCACTTGTTAGGAACCTGTAAGCAACCAGATCAATGTGACGCTACAAATTTAACATGGTTCGGTCAATATCGACCTACGTCCACAGAGCACACACCAAATATTCACTATTTCGCGGGAAAATTATAATTCTTACTCTCTCTCTCCCTCTCTTCCTCCTCTTTCTCCTCTTTGCTCTCTGAGCTTCTTACTGTTATTGTACAATTTCTTATATTCCTCAGTCCTCTATTTATAGGGCTGATATTTAAATCACTGTTTAATTACAATTTAAACATAATCAATTAAAACATGGGAAGTTACAATCATGGGATAAATGGAGATTAATTTCACCACGTGAGATTAATTGCACCGCGTTCCAACTCAATTCCAATTCCTGGCTGTCTCCTGGCTCCAGCTATAACACATTTGAGATGATGAAACTGAGAGCCGTGAGGATCAAAATGAGAGATCATATTTAGGCAAAGACTTTAGATGACACCAAAATTGAATTAAAAAGAAGAAGAAAAACTTTCAAAACCTAAATCTTTGCTATATAAAAAAAAAATTGGGGTGTCTACGATTTATATCATACATAATATTTTTCTCATATTATTACTAATTTTTTATTTAATTAATACTTTAATGAAGACATATTTGCTATTAATTACAAAAATATCTTGGCATTTTTTCGATCAAAATTTTTTCAATTATTATACTCTAGGAATACTTTCCATCATTAACATTTTAACAACTAAAATTAAATATTCAAAATAATGATATATGAGTAATTTTAAAAAGAAATATAAAAAATAGTGTTAAATTCTTAAAATGCCCAAAATTATAGGAATTTTTACAATTTTCTTTACAATTAGAAATTATATGATATTAGTAGGATATGTAACACTTGCATGCACATAAGTGCATAACAAATGCATAATGTACTAGTTTTATATGAACACCAAAATGACAGAATTACCGTCAAACACACGATGCATGTATACTATGTATTTATTTATTTTTATATATTTAATTTTTTATCTACTATATGATTTAATTAATTTTTTTCTTTTTTGAGTTTCTCCAAGCTACGGTCAACTCGAGCCCCTATAAGAAAGGATTTAGAGAAAAGGCCAAAGTAAGTCACTAAACACTATTCTACTATTGCGTTCAGCCTCTCTAAAAGCATTCCTCTTACTTAGCATCGGAGTGATCCCCCAGAGTACACCCCAGGTCCTCCAAGCCTCTCTTTTCTTCCCTTTTCAGGTCAACAAAAGTTGAAGGAGCACCCCTGCCATTTTTACCCCGCAACAGTTGGCGTCTTCTGTGGGAACCTGCTTTTAGGAGGCGATCATATCTTGCTCTCGACTTTCCACATTCCAATAATGTCGACCTCACACAATTCTACCTCCATCCCTACTGCAAAAGAACCATCCCAATCCATCTAATCCACGCCCGCAGAGTCATTGGGTGTCAGTGGGGAGGAGTTCCTCGCTTTCCGAAAGGAAATAAAGGATATGCTCAACCAACTCTTACAACAAAAGAGTCAAGAAGGGCACGTCCTCCACCAACCGCAAGAGAACCCCAGTGCAGACAAGCAAGCTAACAAACCAGTGGAGAACGAGGAGAAAACCTACCCTAACAAGAAGGTTGAAGATGCAAACAGCGTGGACGTCAACCAACAAAGATCCACGAAGCTCGAAGAAAGAATCAAGAAGATCGATCATATAGAGAAGATGATGAAAGAGGGCAGAACCAAACCCTACTATGGGGAAGCATCCCTAAGGTCCTTAGAGCCGCCATTCAACAAAGAAATCATGGAGGCTCCATTGCCTAGTAGATTCAAGATGCCCACCTTTGAAAGGTACGGAGGTTTGTCTGACCCAATTGATCACTTGGATAATTTTAAAATGTTGATGCAGTTGCAAGAGGCTCCAGACGCCATCATGTATTGAGCTTTTGCAACTACCCTTAAGGGTACTGCCAGAGACTGGTATTGAACTCTTCGACCAAGATCCATTGGTTCCTTCCAAGAGATGGAACAAATGTTCACCGGCCACTTCCTTAGTATCCGAAGAGTTGTTAAAACAACGGGCCATCTCATGAGTATGGCGCAAGGTGAGTAGGAGACTCTAAAGAACTTCATGCATCGATTCAACACGGCGACCCTAGAAATCTGCAACCTAGACATGGGGGTGGCTTTGGCAGCCTTAACAACAGCTCTCCAACCCGGAAGCTTCTTATACTCCCTAGGAAAAAAACCGTCAGTGGATATGGGGGAGCTAATGATCCGAGCAGAGAAATACATCAACCTGGAGGAGATGATGGATACGAGAGGGAGTTGCATAGAGTGGAAAAGGAAAAATAATAGCAGAGAAACAGGAGGTTCCTATAAATCCATAAAAAGGCATGAGACTAGTGCGCTGTACCCGGGCCCAAAGATTAGAGGACAGCACAACAAGTTCTCCACCTACACACCCCTGAATGTACCGCGCTCGGAGTTACTGATGCAGATCAGAAAGAAGGACTACATCTCGTGGCCTGAACCTATGCGAACGCCTCTACACAAGCGGAACATGTCCAAGTTCTGCGCATTCCATAGGGATCATGGCCACGACACAAAAGAATGCATTTAGTTGAAGAAAGAAATCGAAGTCCTAATAAGAAGGGGACACTTGTCGAAGTTTATAAAGAAAGAAAATCCACAAAGGGAACCTCTCGAGCAGAGGAGGCATGGCGCAAAAAAGAAGGAAGAGCAGGTCATAGGGGAAATTGCGGTGATCTTTGGAGGATCCGCTAATGGAGGAGATAGCGGAAGTGCCCGCAAAAGATATGCTAAACAGGTGCTGTCGATGGAGAAGGGAGAAACCAGTAGTAAACGAAACAAAAAAGATGACATCATAACCTTTGACAGCGGAGATGAAGAAGGGGTGCAGGAGCCACATGATGACGTACTAGTGCTCTCCCTACTTTTGGCCAATTACATGGTCAGACGTATATTGATAGACAATGGGAGCTCGACTAAAATCATGTTATGGTCGGTCCTGGTTGGAATTAAGATTGGAAAGGAACGACTCAAGCCGGTCTCGACCCCCCTAGTAGGATTCGGGGGAGACATTGTTCACCCCTTGGGTACAATCACGTTACCGGTGACAATAGAGACGACCCCGTAGCAGGTTACGACGCTGACAGAATTCCTGGTGGTCGACATACCTTCGGTGTACAATGTCATCTTGGGTCGTCTTTTAATTAACGCAGTTGAGCGGTAACGTCAACGTACCACCTAAAAATCAAATTCCTTACACCACAAAGGATAGGATTTGTCAAGGGAGATCAGGCCGCTACTCGGAGTTGCTATGTAATGGCCCTAAAAGGGAAGATGGAGGCTAGAGAAGCTCTAACGGTGGAAGATCTAGAAGTAAGGGGAGAGTATCCCCAGATCAGTACAATAGATGAAGACGTTAGGCATATACCACTGAAGAGCCACCAGGAGAGACGTATACAGATCGGAAATCACCTGCCCGACACCTTGAAAGCAGAGCTGACCGAACTGTTGGACGAATTCGCTGATTTGTTCGCCTGGTCGGCTGCAGACATGCCCGACATCGACCCTGCAGTCATAGAGCACAAGCTGCAGGTCAACCCCAACCACCGACCTGTGAAGTAGAAAAAAAGGAGCTTCATGATGGAGCGGATCAAAATAATCGATGAGGAATTGACGAAGCTGGTGCAAGCCAACTTCATCAAGGAGGTAGACTACCCGGAGTGGCTGAGCAACGTGGTTCTAGTAAGAAAGCCAAATGGAAAATGGCGTATTTGCATAGACTTCACTGACCTGAATAAGGCGTGCCCAAAAGACAACTTCCCTCTTCCTCGAATCGACCAGCTAGTGGATTCAACCTCAGGGCATGAGCTTCTCAGCTTCATGGATGCCTACTCAGGATACAACCAAATCCCTATGAGTCGAGCAGACGAAGAAAAAACTTCTTTCATCATTGAAAGGGGTTTGTATTGTTACCGGGTAATGCCCTTTGGGCTAAAAAATGCAGGAGCCACATATCAGAGATTGGTGAACAGGATCTTTAAAGATCAGCTCGGAAAAACTATGGAGGCATACGTGGATGACATGCTGGTAAAAAGCTTGGAAACAGGGCAACATTGTAAATACTTGAGAGAAACATTCGAACTCCTTCGCCGGTACCACATGAAACTGAACCCATCGAAGTATGTGTTCGGTGTTTCTGCAGGAAAGTTCCTGGGCTTTATGGTGACTCATAGAAGTATAGAAGCAAACCTAGATAAAATAAGAGCGCTGCTGGATATGGAGGCCCCACGGACAAAAAAGGAAATCCAAGTTTTGACAGGGAGGATAGCCTCCCTCAGCAAGTTTGTCTCCTGCTTAGGGGACAAAGGCTTACTTTTCTTCAGAGCACTACGGAAGAAGGGAGGATTCGAATAGAGGGAGGAGGAGGCCAAAGCCTTCAAACAGTTCAAGCAATACCTCGGATCCCCTCCCCTTTTGAAGAAGGCAAAGAATGGGGAAGACCTCTACCTGTATATAGCATCCACGGAAAATGTCGTCAGCTCTGTTCTGGTTTGGGAAGAAGGCAGGAGACATCAGCCCATTTATTACACTAGCAAGGCGCTCAGTGGAGTCGAAAAGAACTACTGCACGACGAAAAAAGCCGCTTCTCCATCATCTGTGCAGCACGAAAATTGAGACCCTACTTTCAGGCCTACAAGGTAATTGTGTTAACAAACCTACCGATGAGACAAATTCTACAGCGGCCGGAGAGTTCAGGAAGGATGACGAAGTGGTCAATCGAATTAAGTGAGTTCGACATACAATATCAACCAAGGCCCGCTGTCAATGCCCAGGTGCTCGCTGATTTTATAGCAAAAAGGCTCTCCGACTCATCCACTAAGTCAGACGTATGGACATTACATGTTGATGGGTCGTCAAACGCTGTTGGAGGGGGAGCTGGATTCATCCTTTCAGCCCCGGACGGCAGTGAAACTCTTTTCGCACTAAATCTGGAGTTCACAGTAACCAACAACGATGCGGAGTATGAAGCTTTGTTAGCAGGCCTACGCTTGGCAGAAGCATTAGGGGTGGCACAGATCAAGGTATCGAGCGATTCCCAGTTGGTGATAGAGCAGCTGAAAGGAGAATTTGAAGCCAGGGATCCAAGAATGAAGAAATATCTCGTTAAGGCCTAAGAATACGCGAAAGCATTCGTTCGATTCGATATAGAACACGTACCAAGGGCAGAGAACAAAAAGGCCGATGCACTCGCGAAATTGGCCTCAGCAAACGGTTTGGAATGGAAAGACGCTATTTATGTAGAGCGGATAGGGAAACCTTCATACGAGGAGGACAGAATTAACTCAGTGGAGTCCGAAATCAACAAGAACGATTGGAGGGCGCCTTTATTCCTATACCTCCAGGATGGATCCCTACCAGATGACAACAAGGAAGCTCTAAAAGTGAGAAGGAAAGTAGCAAGATATACGCTGATAGGCCGGGAGCTGTACAGACAATCTCTAACACTGCCTTACCTTTGTTGTCTAAACAATGAAGAAAGGAAATACGTACTAAGGGAAATCCACAAAGGAGTATGCGGAAACCACCTTGCCAGTAGGGCCCTAGCCCACAAGGTCATGCGACAGGGATTTTACTGGCCCACAATGAAGAAAGATGCGGTCGAGCTCGTCAAAAGATGCGACAGATGTCAATGATGTGCAGCAGTACCACATGTGCCCTCTAATCTACCCTTCCCTCTAACTAGTCCCTGCCCCTTCGCATAGTTGGGAATAGACATCCTCGGACCTTTACCACAGGCAACTGGTCAAAGAAAGTTTTTTTTGGTCGCAATAGATTATTTCACTAAGTGGGTAGAGGTCGAACCTCTAGCCACCATAATAGAGCGGAACATTACGCGCTTCGTGTGGACATCAGTAATTTTCCATTTCAAAATCCCTTGGGCAATAGTTACAGACCATAGGAGGCAGTTCGACAACAAGCGCTTCAAAAAGTTCTGTTTGGACCTATCTATTAAGCTCCTCTTCGCGTCAGTAGCGCATCCCCAAAGTAATGGACAGGTAGAGAACATGAACCGGACGATACTGCACGGATTGAGGACACGACTCGAAACTATGCAAGGTAGATGGGCAGAGGAACTCCCTTCCCTCATATGGGCATACCACACCACCAAGAGAGTGGCAACAGGGGAAACCCCTTTCATGCTTGTCTTTGTCGCAGAAGCAGTCATCCCAGCAGAGGTGAAATACCCTATTGGCGAAGGCAATACTTTAACGAGCAGACCAACAACGAAGAGCGCAGATCAGAAATAGACCTACTGGAAGAGAGACAGGATCAGGTGGGTTTAAAAGTTGCAGCGTACCAGCAGAGGGTGGCAAAGTACTACAAAAATCGCGTCAAAGTACGGAATTTCTAGTTAGGAGACTTAGTCCTGAGGAAGACACGGAACAACCCGTTGGAGTCAGGGTTGCACAAGTTAGAGCCAAACTGGGAGGGTCCATACAGAGTCACAACCGAGATAAAGCCAAGGACATTCAAGTTGGAAGATGTAGGGGGGAAAGAGATTAAGAACACATGGAACTCGGATATGTTAAAAAAATACTATTCTTAAAAAGTGCTTCTTACAATGCAGTAATAAAAATACCAATTACAATAGTTGTACTACGTCAATAAAGTTTGAAAAATTTTATTACAAATCCAGCTCCTACAGACTAGTTTGCTTTACTCCCCTCTCCAGCTTCCTTCTCCTCCCCTTCCTCATCCTCATCCAGATCTTCCACGGATTCAGGACTCTCATTACCATAACCGTGTGAGCTCACATCGTCCAACAGAAGCTCAGGATGTTTTGTTTTGACTTGAGCCCGACACCTCCTGAATCCCACCCGGTAAGCTTTGGAGGTGTCAATGACGAACTGGTTGGAGTCCTTATACTCCTTTACTTCAGTTCAGGAGGTAGTAGCGGCAGCGGCAGCTTCTCTAGCAGGTAATTCCTCCCTACGAAGGCGCTTAACTTCAGTTTACAGAGCCCGCTCACGGACCTCGGCCTCATGCAGTTCATTCTGAGCAACAACATACTTCTCCCTGGCATCCAAGGTCTCTCGGTACATCTCGGCAACCTTCTCCTCCTGGGCTAAAGCCATCGTCGCCAGCTGAGGAAGAATAAAAAATACATAACAGTTAACAAAACTATGTATAAGGGGAGAAGAATAAAGCCAGTTGAAGAATATATACCTGGTATGAGATGTGGTGGATCTTCTCTGAAAGAGCGTCAGAAAGGGTGCACTGGGCCTGCACAAAATCTTCAACATGTACAGCCTGACGGAGAGCAGAGGCAAAACGGGTCGGCTCGTGAAAAATCGCTTCAGTATGAGTCTGTGGGATTGGAGGAGGAGCAACGTTGATCTCACCAGTAAGGGCACCAGAATCACCTATAGCGGGTGCATCCCTTTGGGAGGATTCCCCCTCGATCTCTCTTCTTTTCTTCCTACTCCCACTCACCCTTTGCTTCCTGGTTTCCCCCATGAGAGATTCATATCTAGTGAAGTCCATATATGCAAGGATAGGGAGAAAATAAGAAAAAAACACCAACAATAGAGATAATATCTGAACACATATATAGAAATCAGAGGCGAGGAAAGACTTGAGGAAACGGGGTTGATCCCCCACTGCACAAGGACACGCTCTTGGAGCAACTCCTCGTGAGGGATAATACCCTGCTCTCCAAGGGCTCACAGCTCTTTCAAGATGGCCTGCTCTTCGAGGGAAAGCCTTAGAAGAAGGTGGCACACCCGAACTACAAAGGAAAAGGGATGAAAGAAAAAAAGGTGAGTCAGCAGATAACCTACTAGTAGCCCTGCAAAAGAAGGTGGACAGTGGATAGACAGCATTACCATCAAGAGGAGAAGACCAGACCAAAGAGTCCGTGTAGTTCAACTCCCCCGAGGCAAAGAAATACCGAGACTTCCAGTTATGTATGGAAGAACTGCCCGGCAAAAAAAGTTTATAACCTAGTAGGGAGTTGAAATAGTATAGCTCATTCTTTACAGAATGTGTTCGCATTTGAAAACAACTCCTAAAGAGAGGAACTGTTGGTTGGTGACCTAGGCGAAGCAGAAGAATGGCAAAACAGGTAAGCGAGAGATAGGAGTTCGGAACAAGTTAGGAAGGCGCTATCTGGTAAAAACGTAATGTATTAGAGACAAAAGGGGGAAAAGGGAACCTGAGACCCAAATCTAAGTAATCGGTATAAAGGAAGAGCTCCTCAGAGCCTGGGTCAAGGGCTGACTCAAAAACAAAGGGTAACCTAACAGTAATACTTTGTGGTATAGCAAAAAAATAACAAACATTCTGCAAGTCGGGACGTAAGAAGGGAGTAAAGAGCCTCTGGAAAAATGGGGAGGGGATTAAGAACCAAGATCGAGTTCTATCATTTAATCTATACAATGTTGTGCTTGATGTCCTTGAACAATTTTCAATCCAATCCCCTCTCACATTCCCCCCCACCCCCCTCCCTCAGGGTCTTCGTTATGTCCAACGACGTTCTCACTGTAGAGGAACCCTCAAAGTATGTTAAGCAGACCTCCACTGGGACAAAAAACAAAGCGTGAACGAATACAATACCTTTACCAATACCTAACGTATCAAACAGGCCACCCAACAAAAACAAAGAGTAAAAAGATGCCAAAGATATCAAAACAGTAGATTCCGCAAACAAAAGCCAGACTAGCTTACAGAAAAATCAAACACACCAAAGTTTAACGCAGAACATCCACAACCCATACAAACAGCAGTAAGAGGAGTGGCATACTTTAATGACAAAGTGCGGGGACCCCTGTGATTTGAAGGGGAGAAAGAATGCAAGGAGGCCACTGGACTGAAGAATGAGTGCAGATTGAAGGACGTCTCCTAGCCTTCTATCAAGAGAGGACGCACGAAAACCCCCTGAGGCAGGAACTCCGCAAATTTCTCCGTGGCCTGCCAAAAGGATCTGCGTCTCGATGGAAAGACAGGACAAGAGAATCCAAACCCCGCAGAAACTCCTCTGACACGAGTGCACAGGCCACAGCTTCCCCGCTGCTGGGTCCCAAGGACAAACTGTGCATCCGTAAAGACCACAAAACTCGCCTCCGACACACATAGACGGGTGCAACCAATAAATGAGAACGTTCATCCAACAAAACCCACTTCCCCATGGTATGAAACACATTTAACAACTTGTTTTTACATCAATCTTTTGCACACAAAGGAGGAGACGACGCTTTGAAAAATGAGTAAGATGAAAACACCCAGTGATGAAAGCACGACTCATTAGGTGGAAAGGCCCAAATGACGAGCACAACTCGTAAGGCCAAACAGCCCCCCACAACCTATAGCACGACTCATCAGGCAAGAGGCCAAATTGACGAGCACGACTCGATACAGGCTGAACAACCACACAGATTAGCCGACTCACAGGCAAGAGAGGCCCAAACTGACGACATCAACGTCGTAATGTCCAGAACAACCAGCAGCAGATGATGGCACTACCAATAAACACCAAGGCCCCCAGGTGACCTAGTCCGCTGCAGACATACGTAAAGGCCCCGAAACATGCAACAGATTGAGCAACGCTCATCAGGCAGAAAGGCCAAACTGACGAGCCAACAGACCGTAAGGCCAGACCGCCGAGCAGATGAGCACTGTTTCAATACAAAAAGGCCCAATGACGAGCACAGACTCATAAGGCCAAACGCCCAGCATATGAGCACGGCTTCATAGACACACACGCCCAAAGATGAGCACGACTTTGTAAGGCCCAAAACAAGCCCAGCATATAACGCAGCACAGTAGACGTAAGAAGGCCACGAAGCTGCTCGGCCCGTCATTCGTCCAAATTTCCTTCTGGAACATGTCGCCAATTTTTCCTCAAAGGGACGGTCCAGCCAAATTCCTTCCATGGGACACTGTCGGCCCGTCCAACTCTCCCTTCATGGCTGCATGTCAGATACCTCGGCCCCAATCTACCCTCCATGGACCGGTCGGCCCCAAATTTCCCCCTCTTTCCCCACTCCATGGGAATACAGTGGCTCAACCTTCCCTTCTATAGTAGGGTTCGACAGTTCGGGCCGCCCCAATTATCCCTTTATGGGACAGGCTCCGCGCCAACCTCCCTTCATGGAGCCAGGTCGGACAACATCGGCGCCAATGTCCCCTGCATGGAGCATATCGGACAGCGCCTTTGCAAATTCCCTTTCACGAGCAGGTCCGGAAGGTGGCCACTTCCCTTCGCAGCCCACCAGGCCAAACAGCTTTTGGCACGACAGCGCCATAAAACGGCTATGTCAAACAGCTCATCGTCAACGAAGAGCTCTGACAAAACAGCTCGGCACGAATAGCTCTTTAAAACAGCTCGGCAAAATAGCTCGGCACTAACAGCTCTACAAAATAGCTTGGCACGAATAGCTCTTCAGAACAGCTCGGCAAAATAGCTCGGCATGGACAGCTCTTCAAAGAGCTGGAAAAAACAGTTCGGCATGAATAGCTCTTCAAAACAGCTCGAAAAAACAGTTCAACAAACAACTGGCACAACAGCTCTTCATACAGCTCGCCGACCAGCTCAAACAAAAACACTCGGCATGAATAGCTCTTTAGAACAGCTCGGCAAAATAGCTCAGCACGAACAGCTCTACAAAATAGCTCGGCATGAATAGCTTGGCACGAATAGCTCTTCAGAATAGCTCGGCAAAATAGCTCAGAAAAATAGCTCAGCACAGACAGCTCGGCAAAACAGCTTGGCACGAATAGTTCTTCAAATTAGCTGGACAAAACAGCTCGTTCGGTAAACCATGCCAAAAAAAAAAAAAAGAGGAGCATTAAACCTTCTAAAGGGAAAGATGCAGACAAAACCATTATTCAAAATTTTGTACAGAAATTTGAAATTGAGGGGGGGACAACTGATACGCCCAAATAATCCTAGCACAATGAGAAATCAACTGCCTAATCTCGCTCCTTCTCCTGGTTTGACATCCTGATGAGAGATCCACCCAACCTAATAAAAGGAAAAGAGAGATCCACCGCGGTCGGGCTTTACCTAGCCGAGGTAATAGGTGCACCGCACTTATGGCTAGGGCGGAAGCACATCTCACCTGCCCACACCCACGCAAATAAATTTCCGTGCAACTTACTGTCAACTCAAGCCCCTATAAGAAGGAATTTAGAGAAAAGATCAAGGTAAGTCACTAAACACTATTCTACTGTTGCGTTCAGCCTCTCTAAAAGCATTCCTCTTACTTAGGCATCGGAGTGATCCCCCGAAGTACACCCTAGGTCCTCCAAGCCTTTCTTTTCTTCCCCTTTCAGGTCAACGAGAGTCGAAGGAGCATCCCTGCTATTTTTACCCCGCAACACGTTCTATTCCTCTATAAAAAAAATGCTATGAACCCACCTTAGTAGTCTACCTAAAAACTCAATTCTAAGCTTAGATTTCAGGTTTCGAATTAAAATTTACTTAAATTCAGATAAAATTTAACACAATGTCATATAATATTATATTCAAATCTGCACAAACTCAAATTTTAGGCATATATTCTACTCTTAATATGAAAAATAAATTTTTAATCATAATTTTAATAAATAAATAAATGAAGTCAATGGAAGTTATTGAAAGGTTAAAATAGTATTCTATGTTTGTGAGCTACACAATCTCCTTGGATGATGATATTTATGGATGTAGTGAAGGGGAACAAAGTTCTCCTCTTGGCTTCTAACTAATGTGGGCTCCCATTACATGTTTTAGGTGAGGAGATGCAAAGAACTGATAGTGAACATTTCTTAAAAGCAACTCATAATAGGTTCCATTTGTTTTCGTAATGGAAAGGCACGTGCCACTTTGGACACTATGGTACTACACCAAATTAGGAGAGTGAAAGTCACTCACCCATTGACGTATCTTTGGTAATTCATCAGCGCAATGTCTCAAATTAGGGGGAATCGAATCCGTGAACTTGAATCAATACAATTCACTTGATCACAGGGATAAATTCAGACTGACCATTCTCTTGCGTTATTTTTGTTTCGAAGTTTTAGTTACAAATAGTAAAATTCTAATAAAATATGACTAAATTGATCCCCCTAAAAGCTTAATTTGTTTAGTAAAGTCTTAAAAATTATTTTTTTAAATATCTATTAAAAATAAACTTGAAATATAATTAAAAAATTATATTTACTCCTATATTGAAAAAAAAAAAAAAAAAACAAGAACAAAAACAATACTAAATTTTTATCCCGGTGCAAAAATGGTGGAATCAAGATTTTCTTCTGTTGCTCTTTATTTTCATTTATTATTCTTAATTATTAAAAAATATAATTATATTCTTAGTTTTGAAAGTGAATTAAATCGACACAAGTGGGGAAGAATCCTAATTTTATTTTTACCGAAATTTTAAACTTTTAGAATCAATCAAAACATTAATATACTTTCTATAAATATTTATAAATTTCACTTTAAGATTTAAAATTTTTACTTAAAATCCAAACTCAACCTAAAATCTAGAAATTTCTCTCTCTTTCTTTTTCTCTTTCTCTTTCTCTTTCTCTTTCTCTTTTCTTTTCCCCCAATCAAGCCTAGTGAATTGTCTCATGACATCTAGTCGGCATCACATTATGTAATACCTATGTACAAACTAGCACGTGATTGACTCTTTCTGAAGTGCAATTTTCAAATTTCCAAATCAATGTGAACAAGCAGAAGAAAGAACATTCCAAAAGAAGAGTAAAGGATTTCGGCCCATATTTTTGGTATCTGTACTGCTGCCCCAACAACTCTTTCATTCATAAGAATAATATATATAGTTTTCTTCTAGTGGGTATGGCAAAGTGGTATGGGCACCAGCCCCAGTACTTAGATTCGAGTTGAATTTTAAAAGATGTCTCGATGCTTAAGTCACAAAGACATAAGATGCTAAATAAATAGTCATTTACGGTGAAACTATTCATCGCTTTGTTATAATTTAATTTTTAAGATCGACGCAAACCATATCGAGAAATAAATTTAAATTAATTTTTAAATATTTTTTTTTTAAAAAAGATATTTTTTGAATTCCAAACGTGGCCTTATTCCTTGATCAACTTTGGACTGCACTTGTGGTCCAGTACAATTAAGCCCAAACACCAACCCTTTTTGTTTGTTGCCATCACTTTCATACTACTCCACCGTTGCCGACACCCCTTCAGCTCTAAGCTTTGGATCACAAATTTAATCTCGTTGTCTATTTTCAACATATGATTCAGCTTCGCACAACAACGACTAGGACAAAAACATGGTCAATTAGATCATCATCATCATCATCATCATCATGGGGCTGTGATGGTGATTTTGATTGAGCATGAGCCGTCCGTTCAATCAGAATAAGCCAATCCGATTCTTGTACCGCCATATTTTATAAATTCTCATTTTCATGAAAACTGCCTTGAATATAGGAATAGTAGTAGGGCATAGGATTGCTTTATGAGATAAGATATGGTTGCATCATAATAATATTATTTGATCGGTTGACTTTTACCTATTAATAATTCCTTATTATTATTATTATTGCCGGGTAAATTCAGTGGGGTTGTTCTTTCGACATCTGTTGACCTGAAAAGGGAAAAAAAAAAAAGCTTGGAGGATCCGGGGTGTACTTCGGGAGATCGCTCCGATGCTTAAGTAAGGGAAATGTTTTAGAAAGGTTAGATGCAACAGTAGAATGGGTGTCGAATGACTTACCTTGGTCTCTTCTCCGCATCCCTTCTTATAGTGGTTTAGGTTGACCTTGGAGTTGATTTGTCTTTATGGTATGGGGGCGCAAATCGCTCTCGAGTTATAAAGTGTACGCGTATATTTTTCCGCCCATTTAAGTTATCAGTGTGGATCCCTTCTCCTCTTTATTGGATGGGAGTTGATCGCTCATGTTAGCATGTTTGACTTGGAGAGTGATGACTGGATGTTGACTTCCTCTTATAAACTGAGATATTTTGGAACACATCAATTATTATTATAAAGTTAATGTGTATGTCATATATATGTTTGGAAGTCAAAAGTAATTTTTTTTTAAAAAAAATTTGACAATCAGAAGACTCTAGCCATCATCGCGTCACTTTGGATATTATGGTGTTGCACCAAATCGAAGGGGGTGAAAGCTATCCGCTCATGGATACACACTTGGTAATTCACTAGCGTAATATATGCCTCAAGAGGAAATCAAACATGTGACTTTGAGGTAATCAAAATTGCAAGAGACGCTTACCACTTGAGCTGGCCCGGCTGGGCGGAAGTCAAAAACAATTGCTTTTGCTTCAATAAGTTGGACTCTCATTTTCATTGCAAGGCTTCCACTATGGTCCTGTTTTATAATAGTATTCAAGGCGAAGCAATATATTATGCGAACTTGAGATGAACAGATAACACTCGAATCTACAACTTCAAATCAGTCTAGAGTCATAAAGCTTTCTCAATTATTTTACGAACTCTTAAATTTGCCCTCTTGGTAATAGGATCAAGGGCATATCTTCTTTTGCCCAATTCTATTTACATACCTAATGGTTTTTGGCATGGTGGAGAATTTTTAATCTAATTTTGTTAATATTTGAATCATGTAAATTATTAAATTATCTATTTTATTTTCATTAATATATATTTCATAATTATATGTGTGTGTCCCACTCTGATGCAATTGCAAATGTTAGAAATATGTTAAGAAGATTTGAAGTGACAAGGAGTGGAAGAGGTCCACCGCTGGCTTGTCACCTTGATTCCCCCGACCCCTCCATTAAAGTCTTTCTTTTCTTAAAAATTTAAGAGAGAGAGCTTTAGTAACTTTGAATTAGATGTGTCACCGGCTGGTCAAACTTTTTTTTTTCTTTTTTCATCAAATGAATCAAGAGCATAGAAAATTGATGTAATGTAGTAAGTAGGAATAAGAATAATTCAGGTGTAATTGAATTAATCAATTGAGTTCGGTCGGTTTAGTTCAACTAATATATAGGTTCGCTTCTAGATTTGGATAATTTTAGGTATTTGGTTTTCGATTCGGGTATTGGGAATATTTAATTTGATTCACTTAATTACCCGAATTACTAATTAATTTACAATTAAGTATAAATTAGTAATATTAATTTATGATATACTTTAAATCTTAAATGTTTAATTTTAAAATATTCTTTTTATCAATAAACTCTTTTATTAATTAAGCTGGAATTAGTCAACTAGAAATAAAATTTGCAATTATATGTTGTTTTTATTATTAATTTTTAATTAATTCGGTCAAATTTGATAACAGAATTACCCAAAAGGTTGGTTTGGTCGGGTACGATTCGGCTACAGCAACTTATTCGGTCGGTTTGGTTAAGGATTAATGTTAATTGAAAAATTTGATTAATTCAGTTAATTAACAGAATCAACCATTTGCACACCCCTAGTAGCAAGAACTAAGGTTTAAAGACTCTGCAAATGTTGTCCAAGCCTTTTCCAAATATAAGGTTAATGAAAAGAACAACATAACCAAAACAAAACGGGGGAAATGAAAAATATTAACGAGCATTCTAGTCTTTCTTTTCTTAGTCACTGTGATCCATTGGGAAGGGCCGTGAAGGGGTGAACGATCTTATACCATATAATTAAATAGGCTAAGACCCTCCCTCTCACCTAGGCCTATCCCACACTAAATAAACTTTTTAATTGAATTGGCAAGATTTTGATTATGTTAGAAATAATTCAATGCTAAGTAAGAAGTTTACCATACAATATTGTTTCACTAAATTTTGGACCATTAGAAGTGTAACTTCTACTTAAATATGCTTAATTAGGTGCAACGTGAAGGCACTTAGCATTTTTTAGAGCCTAACTAGGCTAAAGCAAGCATCCTAAGAGATAAATACTATGACCTCTCATTTACTTAAAGCTTCTAATGCATTTAGGTGTTGTTTGGCACTCAGAAAAATATTAGGAAAAGTAAAAGAAAATATCAAGGAATCCATGTTTCATTAAGGAAAGTAAGAAAGAAAATAAAATATATATCAAATTCACGAACAAAATTTTGATTTTACATATCATTAATATTTAATTTTTCTTAATTTTTAATCATATAAAAACAAACTTTGATTTTTAATAGAATTTAATATAGAAGGAAAATACAATGGAAAATGAGTTTCTTCCTTATTTTCCTTTTCTTTCCTTTTTCCAAGTAGAATCTTTGATCTAAACAGATCATTAAAGAAAAAGGAAAAAGAAAAAGAAAAAACTCCACTAAATCAACTATAAAAAAACACCAAGATCAATAAATAACTTTGACAACAAATATCATATATATATATTTTTATCTTTACCTTAAAATAGTCATAACTTATTAACTTTTATATCTAAAGGAGGAAGAATATACATTGAAACCAATATATTTTAATTAAGGGAAAAAAAAAAACACTAACCTCCAGGTTTGACAAAAAGACAATGACCTTTTCTAAGATTTTAAAAATTCTAATGATCTTCTCTGAGATTTTAAAAATTGTAGGGACCTCCCTTGAGATTTTAAAAATCGCAGGGACCTCCCCTGAGTTTTTAAAAATCGCAGGAACCTCCCTTGAGATTTTTCAAAAAAAAACACAAATATTTCCTTATATTTTACAAAAAAAACAAATAAAGTTTTTTAGGAGAGGTCTGTGACATTTTTGAAATCTCAGGTAAAGTTTATGTCTTTTTTGACAAACCTTAGGGAAGGTCTCTGAGATTTTTGAAATATCAAGGGGTGTATATGTCTTTTTACCAAACCTCAGGAGAGGTAAGTTTCTTCTGCGTTTTAATTAAATTAGATAATTATAATTATTTTTTATATACATGATAAAATCATGTTAATTTTTCAGAATTTGTACTTGGTATGAGCATGGGCCTCGCTATGTACACTTCGCCTTGGGAATGGGATTGAAGTATTCAGCTGTTGAACCAAACTTTATGGGCCACAAGCCATAGGTTCCAGGCCCAAGCTTTTGTGGACCTATTGATTAAGTTGCTTAGGGCCCGTTTAAGTAAAGAAAATATTTTTACTTTTTATTTTTAACGTTTTAAAGAGTTCTAAAATTATAAGTCTATTTTTCAATTTTAATTTTTTTTTTTGTAAAAAAGAAGTTTGTGTACGTAGTTGGGAAAAACATTTTTTATTTTTTATATCTACATTTTTAAATAATTAAAAAACAACATCTTATTTTATAAATTTTTAAAAATCACATGGTAAGGCATACTTTTTAAAAAAAATATGTTTTTCTATATTTCTATAAAAATTTATAAAATTTAAAAATAATGTTGTAATTATTTGAAAAATTAAGATCTAATTTTGCCACATTCGTTTGAGAAAAAAAATTTATTCCAATTTTAAATTGAGATTTTAATCTAATTAAAAATACTTTTCTAACTTTACCAACCTCCTTTCCCAACTTATCCATTTTTATAAATAACTAAAAAAAAAACTCGTAACCTTCACTGCTAGCCAATGCCCTAATTCTTTTATAAATGAGAATTTGTTTATATAACTTCAAACTAAAATCTGCTTACGTTCTTCAACCTAAAATGCATATTTTTAATTTTTTAAAAAGACACATAAAGGAGAAATATGACTTGTCACGAACAGATAGGACATGGGCCCCAGACGAATCTATGTGAGCTCTGTCCTGCATGCTTGCCACATCAGCATAAGTCACAAGGCTTAGCCCATTAGTTAAAATCTTAGAGCGAGGGCAGCCAAATAAAGCCCAAAACCTAATCTGGGCCCATCATTTTCTCCTCTATAACATTATATTTGGTTTGTGGTAACATGAATGGAATCGAATAAAATTTTAAATGAAAAGTATGATGAAATCGAGCGATAAATTCGATTACATTTAGTCTCATTTCATTTCATCCCTTTTTACCAAAGTGTTGTAAACAAAGATATCATGGGTTTGAGAAGAAGTTGTGGCCTTGTGATTTTGAGGGGAAAAGAAGGGTAGGGATTAACCTCCACCTACCTATATATATTTATTTATATATATAATTGTACTACATTTTTGATTCAAATATTATATTTTTACTTACCTATACTTTTAGAATTGCTTCGTACACATAGTACAATATACTGCAATAAATTAATAAATAAAAGTGTAATATTTAGATGGTAAGTATAGCATTTCTTGATATAAAATTAAATTTAGATTGAATCGTTTGCATTTCAATTTGTTCTTTAAGTATGAATTTCAATTGGGATTTTAATATTTATTTTTAAAATAAATTTATTTTTTCTTTTCAAAAAATTACTAGGAAAAAATGAACTTTATTGTCGGTTCTATGTGAATGCCCTTTTGGTCCTCAAACATGGATCTTTGTTTGGCTTTTAAATAATATTTTAGATCAACGGCAATCAGTTGTCAAATTTTTAAAAAATGATCGATTATTGGTTTGATATCAGCTCTAAAATTTTAAAATTAAAAAAATTTAGTATGGTGTCCAAAATAAAAGCTGATTATTTCAGTGACGTGCTCGGTTTTGGCCTAAAATTTAACCGATTTAGAGGTTCATTGACATTAAAAGCTCGACGAAGCAACTCGAGAAAAAGATATTCATTTAGTTATATGGATTATTAATTTTTGAGTTGTCACTTGAAATTATTTGTGTTGAATTTACACCAAGAATTATATTACTCTTAAAAGCAAAAAACACTTTTTTTGAGTTCATTGCGACAAATTTCTTAATGACTATTTTGCCCTAATTATTTAAAAGGCTTTCAATTTTAATTAAAAATGCCCCCTATTGCCTTTTTCTCTTATCCAAATACATACTTTTCCCAACCTTTTCATTTCCTACCATTTCTTCTTCTCCAAATCATTTATCTCCTACCATTTCTTCTTCTCCAAATCATTTATCTTCCAACCCTTTCATCTTCTCATACCTCATTTTTCATCTTTTCTCTCCACTTATATATATTTTCAGTGAAAAAGAAAGTCACGACAATAATTCACCTGATTCAACAACAATCTCAAGTCAAGGAAGGATTCAAGAGGAGAGCTCTCGACATGTAAGATCCTAATTTGAAGACCTATAAGAACGTGATAGTAGTGTTAATACTTAAATCTCAATTAGATGAGCATAATACTTATATATATATATATATATATATATATATATATATATATATATATATTCTAAGGTTTTAAGAGCACTCTCAACTTATTTATGCAAATAACAAATTGTCTCTCTATTATTCTTCTCTTTAACACAAAAAGTCTTTTATCAAATTTATTTTTTAAAATTATGGGCACTCTTAACCTATCCATCAATATAACGAGGTGCTTTCGTATCCTTTTTCCCTTTAACACAAAGGTTTTATTTAATTTATTTTTAAATCAATGAGATTATTTTTATAAAAAAAAAATTACAATATTTAAGAATATAACTGCAAACATTAGATGGGGATAGAAAAATTAATATTTTAAATAAAATATTGTTTCAAATAAATTTATTCACATGCAATGCATGTGCACTCACTAGTCAATTAAAAGCTGTGAAGATTAATTAACCAATTTAAATAGGAGTACTTCCATTTCTGCATATACATTGGGCCTGGACCCAAGTAAGCTCATTTACCGGCCCAAAACAATTAACTAGAACAGAAGAACTGTTGAAGCTGACAAATAAATTAACCTAAAATAAAAAATAAAAAAAAGCCCAGAGGCTGAAAGCCGGCCCAATATGCTCGGTCGAAGTGGAACAAAGATAAAAGAAAATAAAAGAATGGTATTGCCCAATCTACAACCGGTCAGAACCTGAGAGTACCTCAACCATGACCTGCATGACCTTCACTTTCATTTGGAGAGACAGAATGTAATGGGCCGTCTCTCTGAAAAGCCCATCAAGGCCCATGGACTCCTCGTTAGGGACCAGCCTCTTTAGGGTCCTCACCCTCCTCCGCATCTCCCTGCTTCTAGAACCTTCCAGATGACAAGTCCTCCTCTTCTTCAACACAGTAGTACTATTGGGTCTTCTCCCCTTGCTGCACTTGCCCTTATTTTGTAGGACCATGCCCTTCATATCAAAAGAAACAAGGAGAGGTTGTGGTGGTGAGCCTCCCAAATTCTCTCTCTCTCTCTCTCTCTGACTTATCCTTTCTGGGAGAGAGGAGGGGGTTTATATATATACGGCAGAAAAGGATAATGTGAGAGTAATTAATAATGGGAAAGGAAAATTGAGGACCCCACGAGACAACTTCGGGGAAGGTTTCCAAAGGAATGGGTGGAGGAATGACGGAGAGCCAAGTGTACGTGCCTAGCTAGCCATTGCACATGCACCCACATGCATGCACTCTTCTTCGCCACCCTACCCAACTCTCTATATACCTAAACTCCCAACCCACACACACACACACACACACACACAGATATATATATATATATATATATATATATATATATATATATATAGAGAGAGAGAGAGAGAGAGAGAGAGAGAGAGAGAGAGCATATATGCATGAGCCTGTTTAAATTCATCACCCCCTCCTCATTCCTCAATTTCTAAACCCCTTGGACACCCTGGCAGCGCATGCATATATGCACTCTCTCTTTGTCTATATATATATATAATTAATATATATTCCAGTCCACCATCCGAATTCAATGTATATTAATCTTAACGTGCATGAATTGGGTGCTTAATTTCCAAGCTGCCCCATTGATCCAGCTCAACTAATTACAAAAATAATTAGGGTTTCTACTGGAGATATTATATATATGCATACATACATACATGTTTCGTGGGAGGGGGCCTATTATGAATAAGAAAATGTATAGCTAGGGAGGGAATTGAAGAGAGAGAGAGAGAGAGAGAGGTACGTAGGAATAATAGGTAGGAGAGGAGGATGGGGCTGAATGTCAATGTTTTTGTAAACAAGAGTGGAGAATTTGAGATATTGTGTTGGGGTGAGTAAAAGAAAAGATTGATGGAGGATTCTATTCTGACATATTATGCACATAATGCATGAACCCATTTTTTCCTTCTCATTTGAATTTGTTGGTCATTAATTATATATTAATTAATACGTAGATGGGCATGCATGTTCAGACATGTTTGGTTCACGCACAGTATGGCTCTGAAACTCAACATATATATGCTCATGCATGCATACAAATGTTTAAACATGCATGTATCTTCTTCTTCAATTTTCTCTCAGCCTTCAATGGTACTGCATGCATGGTGCGAGATAATTGGTTCTCTGATGCTAGCTACCTACCTACCTAGCTAGAGGTGGCTAGAATCCCCTTCTTATCTTTTTTTTTTTTTAACTCGAGAACTCCAGCCACCATCACGTCACTTTAGATATTATGGTGTGACACCAAACTCGAGAGAATGAAGTACCTTTTTTGGTTTCTTTCCTTTTGTTTTCCTTTCCATTTTTTTCTCTTCCTTCTTGCGCGTGGTGCATGTGTTTAGTTGTATATAGAGTTTGAGATTTAGATTTGAATTTGTATTAAAAAAAAATTTATATATAAATTGAAAGACTTTATGGTTGCAAATTATGATATTTTTATATTTGGAATAACAATTAAATGGAATAACTCTTTTTTGTCAATTGGGAACCTATACGGATAACTCTATAATAGCTTTTACTAAAAAACTAATGTATGTCCCTAATTAAAAGTTCATTTCATTTAGGAGACGCTTAGATTTAAGGAGAGGGCAAATGATAGGACCATCATATCTTGTTATACTTTTAATTTTAATTAAACAACGGGGAAGCCAGTTTACTTATTCAGATGCACTACTAATGCATGTTATTGTAATACAAAATAAAATAGTGTTACCAATGGTATGCAAAGTTTGCATAACAAAATTTAAATGGAAGAAAGCTTTTTTTTTTTTTAAATAACAATAGATATAAGCAAGCAATTAGTATTTTAGCCTCATAACTAGAGTAAGAGACAACTTTTTATTTACAACAACGGATTTAACTTAAGAAATCTGTACCTTTGGACTAAGTCCAATTCCCTCTTATCTTATCTGGTCTGGGAAGAGTTTCATGTATCTGGTATGATTTAGGAGGGTGATAAAACTCACCTCTCCCCTCTTTGTACTTTTCTTTTGTTCGGAAGGATTTAAGTTTCTTGCTTGTCGCTCCTTTAATATATTTATCCTTCTTTTTAAAAAATCTGTAAATGAGATTTGACAAAGAGAAGATATGATAGTTAGCTTAAACTACGGTGATGGGCCACTAACCCAATCATAGTTTGTAGAGGTCGTGAGATAAAGCAAAGAAGAGGAGCCAATATGTGTGCACTAATATTATGTGGTAATAAGTTATTTGTTCTCAAGATTTTCAAAATATTTTTTTATTCAAATAATTAAGATATATAAAAGCATTAATTATTTTCCTAAAGCAAAAAAAAAAAAAAAAAATTAGATGAAAAACTATAGTAAATAAGATAAGTATAATTGTAATACATTATTGAAATATTTTATTAATCATGTTTTCATTATATTTCTAGGCAATTTTTAACTTAAGAAAAAAAATGTGGCAATTAATTATTTAGTTTCTAACTATTTTAAGATAAATATTAAAAAATAATTAAAATAATATTTTACTAATCAAGATATTAGGAAACTTAAGATTTGCATCGTAAAAATCTCAAACTTTAACTACTACAATGTCTCATGGGAGACTCGAGCAAGACTCTACTAGTAGTATTATAAATAATATTATTTATTGCACTGGTATTTACCTAATTACAAGTAACTAAAAAAAGACAAATTTGTTGGGATATTAGACAAACAATCCAAGGAATAATTTCTTTTTTGATTACCTTTTTAAAAAATGCAATAAAAATATGATGTGACGTGCTTAATTGTGATGCAGTTAAGTGTGATTTACTATCAATTCGAGCTGACAGTAAAAATTTAAAAAACAATCAGTGATAGTTTTTTTTTAAAAATGAAAAGAATTATATTAATTATGATGAACTATACTTATATAAAGTTTATATTTTTTTATATCCCGCGGACTCCAGCCACCATCGCGTTACTTTAGATATTATGGTACGACACTAAATCCGGGGGTGAAAATAGTCCGCTCAATAACACACCCCTGGTAATTCACTGGCATAATGCCTTAAGGAAGAATCGAACCCATGACCTTAAGGTTACCAAAGTCACAGATCACCCTTGACACTTAAATTGGCCCAACTAGACAACTATATTTATATAAAATTAAACACAGACTATGTACATTATCTTGCCATGCGAATAAAAATAGCTTATATTCTCTTTTTCACACTGAAATTAATTATATTATCAACTGTGAATCGCTTGCAACAAGAGTACAACATGTTCGAAATTGATTATAAATATAAATAAAAAAATAATTAATTAATTACACGAATCAAGCAGAATATTATGACGGCTGTGCCACATGCACAATATATAGGTTTAGAAATGGAGGTAGCTAGCTAGACACGAATACACGATGGACTTAATTGGCCACAAAAAATATTATATATCAATTTCCCATACTGTTTGGTATGCTCTGCACACGCCACAAATGCATGTGCATGCATGTTCAACCTAGCTAGTCTTTTATTAAAATAAAAAACATCATTCACTACGTAACAATATTATATATTTTCATTTCTTTTTTGTATTATTGTTTTCAAAAAGCCAAAGGATTGTTTTGAGTACTTAACAATTTGAAATATATATATTAAATAGTGTTGTGAAATTACGCCCTAAGATTCAGCATGTACACACACAACAAAAATGGAAATTAGAAAAAAAAAATCAAACAGAGAAGAAGAACATGAATTTACATAGTTCGACAATATACCTACGTCCATAGAGTCCCAAAGTAATTTCTACTGTCACTAAAAAATTGCCTTAAGATTCAACCCTCAGTTAAAATGTGTGTACATATATAGTCTCGTATGAAAATCCCAAAATATCCTCATATGATATATAGTTACATTTCACCCTCACTCAAACTTCTATACCATGCCACAGGGAGGTTTCACCCCCACCTTCGCATCCCACAACACACCCCCACTTAACTAGTTTAAGTAAATAGGAAGGTCTCATGCATAAAGGGCTCAGGGATCTTATAGGCCCCTAATCCCTCTAATTTGTAATAGCCTTTAAGTGCATATCCTCTAAATATGAGTCATAATTCAACAATCTCCATCTTGGCAAATATTTACTCCTATGGAGCTTTTAGACTTGTACCCCGACTTGAAGTTGCACATCATTGATTCAGCAACTAATAATATGGAGTAAGTTCAAGTAATGTAAAAACTTTTCCTTAGTAACAACCTTCATTAATATGTTAACTGCATTCTCTTATGTAGCCACCTTAACCAACTAAATTTCATTAGTACCAAGCAACTCTCGTATCTTGTGATATCTGATTGTAATGTGTTTTGTTCTGGCATGATAAACTTAGTTCATTGCTAAGTAAATATCACTTTGACTGTCACAACACAAATGAATAGTTTGATGCTCCTTGCCAAGTTCGATCAATTATCAATTCCTTCAACCGCATAGCCTCCTATGCAGCCTCTGTCACTACCATTTACTCTGCCTCAGTGGTAGATAATGCAATAACTGACTATAACATGAATTTCCAACAAAGAGGTCTACTTGCCATAGTGAGTACATAACCTATGGTGGACCTTTTATCATCTAAATCTCCTACATAATCTGCATCAATGAACCCTTGCACTATAATTTAACCGTATCCTGTACCAAACTTAATGCCAAAATCTACAGTGCCTTTCAAGTACTTGAGGATCTACTTTAAAGCTCTCTAATGTGCATTGTCTAAAATTGCCATAAACTTACTCACCATACTAATTGTATGTGTCAGATTTGGACGAGTACAAACCATGTCATACATCAAGCAACCCACTGGATTTGCATATGGTATCGTTGACATCTCCTCCACATCCTTCTCTTATTGTAAATATTGTGTTAAAGATAACTTAAAGTGTTTTGCCAATGGGGTAGACATTGGTTTAGTATTGCTTATACTAAATTCTCCAACATCTTCTATATATAAACCTTTTGAGAGACCCAAAGTTTCGATCTTTCTTGTCTCTTCGTATTTCCATCCCAAGGATCTTATTTACAACACCAAGATTCTTCATCTCAAATTCCTTACTTAAAACTTTATCACGGATATTCTTTGCAGCAATCAACATATCATCAACATATAATAATAGAAAGATAAATGAACCATTACATAGATTTATAAAGTAAACACAATAATTATACTCACATCGAGTATGTGTTATACTTATCATGTATGAATCAAAGCACTTGTACCACCATATTGGCGATTGCTTCATGCCATACAACGATTTCCTTAATTTGCAAACATAACTCTTCTTCCTAGGTTCCATGAAACCTTCTAGTTGTTCCATATAAATTTGCTTTTTCTAAATCACCGTAAAGAAATGTTGTTTCAACATCCAGCTACTCTAACTCCAAATCAAACTGAGTTACCATGGCCAATAAAACCTGAATGGAGGTATGTCGAACAATAGGAGAAAATACTTGATCATAGTCTATCCCTTCCCTCTGAGAGTACCATTTTGCCACTAGTATGACCTTGAATCATTTACCATCTTTTTTAAAAAAAATATCAACTTTGTTCCTAAACACCCTTTTGCAACCCACTACTTTCCTTCCCTTAGGAAGTTCCACCAACTCCCAAGTTTTATTTTTATGCAAATATTCTACCTCTTCCATCATAGCTTTCATCCACCTATTTCTTTTTGGACTAGAAACCACATTCTAGAAAGAATATGGATATCCACTACCACTGACAAAAGCAAAGGATACCATATATTCGAAACCATATCTCTACGGTATACGAGTAATGCATCTGGGTTCTCTGTAGCAACACTATGGTCATCTAATTGCCGCTAATCATGTTGCTCAACTGAAGGCACCTTTGGTAGCTGGTCTTGAAGTTTACCAAGCTCCACCTACACCTCTAGCTCCTTTTTTATCAACTTTACTCTCTTTTCCATCTTCTTTCTATCTCATCATTGATGCCTCATCGAACACCACATCTTTGTTCATAACCTTCTTTTCCTCTGGATCCTACAACTTGAACCATTTAACCCCCTTTTGGTAGCCAATGAAAATGCATCTCTTGGATTTAGGGTTGGTGATGCCAATTTTTTGACCGAAAGGTTTTTTTTGAATTGATTAGCAGACTTACGAGAGGTTCAACATCTCTCTAATGGCTTTAGGCTACTTAAATTGTGTTATCAAGGCCCCTTAGGGCCTCAATTTGGTGTTTCGAACCTTCATTCAGGTTAAGAGTACCCATTTTGGGTCTGCTTGACTTTTAGAGTACTCACAAGCACTTTGTAGAGTAAGGAAGCAATTATCCTTGCCCTAGGGATACTTTGGAATTTTTTTATATTTTGAAAGGAACCCTAGCTTCCCTTTGCCTATAAATAGGAAGGGCGAGCAAACACATTTTTTTAGAAGAAAGGGAGGAGAGAATTAATGTTTGAAAGGGTTTGAGAGGAAAAATGATTGAATTTTTGCACATTCATTGGGATAGGAGAAAAGAAATTTATACAGTTTCGAAAGAAAGGCTACACTTACTTATAAGGATCGTTCTTCTTCCATCGCGTGTTTTTATCAATTTTTCAACACAATCCCAAGTGCAAGGTATTGTATCTCATTTTTTCATATGTTTTTCACATTCTTGGAATCTAAAATAATGTGTTGGCCTAACATGACTTACTAATCTTATTTTGATGATAACAAAACTAAGGTAATTTAACATGTTTTATTGAAAGTGATGATACTTTAGGAATCAGGTTTTTTTAAACTCAAGTTCAAGTAATCATGAAACTCATTACAAGACTACGTGTAAAGGAAATGAAAGCTTAAAAGACATGAAAGCATAAATTCCAAAGATGACTTGATGAAAGTTTAGAGAATTGAAGCTTAAAGACAAGATGGACTCAACCAATAACAAGCATGAAGACTCCAAGCTTAGAATATGTTTAAAGTCTTAAGAGAGTCTCTAATGTAAGTACTTCATTCAAATGATGGTATGATTAAATTTGAAGCTTATTAGGAAACTCATTGACTTAGAGACCACATTTTGCAAAATCCTGGAAAATATTTTTCAAAAGTTTTAAATTACTTTGAGGGAAACAAAAGGGAAAAAAGTTTTTGGAAACAAAATGGAAAATCATTTTTTTGGTCTATCCAGGCGCCTGACTAAAATGGCCCAGGAAACTGACAAATAAACAGAAGGAATTTGAGAGAACCCAAGAGGACCCAAGCGACTGACTTATAACGACCCAGTCGACTGACACCCTACTGCCTTTGAAATTCTCAGTATTTTTAATGATCTAGGCGACTGACTCTTCGTACCCAATCGACTGACTCTTCAAGAATTCAAATTTTAAAAATAACGGGAAGTTTCCATAATTGAGTTTTTGAATTCTAAATGTTAAGAAAACTTGAGAAACACTTCAAGTCACTTAGGGAACACGAATACTCTTTTCTAAACATCTATAAATACCCCCCAAGACAAAGGATTCAATACACAAAAGCAATACACAGCAATCAAAACTTCCTTGCTTACAATACTCTCGAAAGCTCTCTTGCTCACATACGTTATGAAATTCTCTACTGAGTTTTGTTGTGAAACTCCCTGAAATTTATGAGCATATTATGAATTCTTTCCATCAAGAAAGAAGCTCACGGTAATATACTTCTATAGCTTCAAATTCTTTCTATTGTTATTTTGAATTAAAGTATATGGAATTGTGCTTTATTGTTGTACTAATAAACTCTTATAGAGAGTGTCTTTGTACACCAAATTTGTTTTTGTTTTTGTAGACGATTTAGGTTTTGAATAGTTGTTGGATCAAGCGGTATTGTTTGGAGAGGCGAATTATAACCTATTGAAGGAGTGATTATAAAAGGTTGCTCCTACCCGTAAAAGAGTGGTATAGTAGAATCCTTAGGTGTGTTGCCTAAGGCAAGGACGTAGGCAGGGATAGCCGAACCTCGTAAAACTCGCAGTGTCACTCTCTTCCCTACTCTTATTTAATTTTCTCCTCATATAAACTGCGTGGTTGGATATTTAATTTTCTGCTCATATAAACTACGTGGATTAGATATTAAATAAACTGAAAACTAATTTGACATTGGGATTGCAGAAACCAAAAGGGAATACGTTGATTGATCAATACTAATTGCGGAAATCGTAAGAGAGTACGTTGATTGATTAATACCCAAGATTCATTAATTAATTGAAAGTTCGTTTAAATTCTGAGTTTTGGAAGAGTGATTGGAAATTTCTATTGTGCTTCATATTGAGAAATCAAGTCTATCAATACAAGGCATTTATCAGCTACATACTTAAACTCTACTTTGACTTACTAAATTGCTGAATCCTGGAAGCATTGCTGGAATTATTCTTTATTGTGAATCTTGTCTTGATTATCTTGGTTGGTTAAATTAAATTGCTGAAAGAAGTATTCAAATTGGAATCCTCATTCATCAAGGTTTATAACTAAATTAATTTTCTACTGAACTTGTGATTGTAAAACAACTTTGTATGTGTGTTTGCTGAAACCAAAAAGAATTAAGAAAGAATTAATTAAAGAGGGTACAAAGAATTTTTAAAATCCCAATTCACCCCCCTTTTGAGAGTACACCATACTTTTCATAATGCTTTAACATATTGTGTGGTGATGCATTGGATGTGATTTTTATTGGATTATTATACAAATATATTTGCTCTCCACTTGCACCTCTGGCTCCTTTTTGTCAACTTTACTGTTCTATCCATCTTCTTTATATCTCAAAATTGATGCCTCATCAAACACCGCATCTTTGTTCATAAATACCTTCTTATCCTCTGGATCCCACAACTTTAACCCTATTTTGTAGCCAATGAAAATGCATATCTTGGATTTAGGGTTGTTGATGCCCACTTTTGACCTAATGGTTTTTTTTTTTTTTGCATTGATTAGCAGCTTATGAGAGGTTTAACATCTCTCTAGGGGGTTTTAGGCTGCTTAAATTGTGTTATCAACACCCCTTAGGGCCTCAATTCGGTGATTCAAGCCTTCATTCAGGTTAAGCAGGCCCATTTGGGTCTGCTTGGCCTTTAGAGTGCTCCCAAGCGCTTTAATGGGCAAGGAAGTAATTATCCTTGCCCTTGGGACACTCTGGAAATTTTTTATATTTTAAAAGGAAACCTAACTTCCCTTTGCCTATAAATATGAAGGGAAGGTAGGGGAAGTAGACACATTTTTTTTATATATAAAAAAAGGAGGCAAGCATTCATGTTTGAAAGGGTTTGAGAGAATTTTTTCATATTCATTGGGAAAGGAGAAAAGAAATTTGTAGAGTTTCCAAAGATCGAAAGGCTACACTTACTTACAAGGATCTTTCTTCTTCAATCGCGTGTTCTTATAAACTTTTCAACATAATCCCTAGGGGAAGGTATTGTATCTCATTTTTTTTCACATGTTTTTCAAATTCTTGGAATCTAAAATAATATTTTAACATAGTGTGGTGATGCCTTGGGTGTGATTTTTATTGGCTATTATACAAATATATTTGCTTTACCCAAGCATCTTGTTATTTTATTTAATTATTTGAGCCTCTTGGAGGGGAGAACCAAGCTTGGAGTCACTCAGTTTTAGCTAGTTGGGTTCGTGTAGCAGCGCATTGGCAGGTGAAGTCCATGGAGGGATTAAAGCAATAGCCATAACCAACAAAGGAAAGAAAATAAGAGAGAAGAAACAAAGGAAGTTTTTTTTCTTTTTTTCTTTTTTTCGGCGATATGCATGTTTGATTTTGTTTTTTTATAAATATTTGAATAATTTCTATTGTTTTTTCAGTTTCCTTTATTTTAATTTTCATTAGGGAAGTTTTTGAACTAATGGATGGTAAGAGTAATTATTACTCAATTTATTTTCTTGTAAATGATAGGATAGTTTTTTACTTTTTTCTTTTTAGTTTCCTTTATTTCACTTTTAATTCGGAAACCTTTTATATAAGTCTTTATGATAGTATAGTAAGATCATGAATAGATTTTGTGAACATAAATAAGTTCTTGCATTGACTTTATTACTATTACTAAAACTACTACTACTATAATAATAATAAACAAACTAGGTTTTCTTCTTTTTATTTTTTATTTTTTGTGGTAAATTGCTAAAAAAACACAAAAAATGCAAATAATTCTTTAAATATTATAAATAAAATAAAATAACATTTAAAATTCCAAAAAATAGAAAAAGCAACAAAAAGTCAAAAATGTTAGGATTGACTTTGAAATCAAGAGAAAACTTCTCTTTTACATGCATTTAGTCTAGATTACAAGCACATATAATAATTTTTCTTGCATTATTTGGTCCATTATGAAAGTACGGTGTGATCCCAAGGGAAGGGGGGAATTAGGTATTTAAAATTTTATTATGCGGAAGTTTGACTTATTTTAAATCATTTTAACAAACTCAACCACAATGTCAATCACCACACTATCCTCTAATCGACGACTTACTATACCAATAAACAATCCTAGCTATATATAGAAATTAAAAACACAATCAGTATTTTACCTTCAACATATTTTAAACAACCACTCTGAATTTTAAATAATGTGCAAGTATGTATTTAAGACAATATTCAACAATATAACTCAAACAAGTAAGCTCCTTATATTTGAACAATCAACCAACCAAAATAGTTTTACCTCAGCTAACCAATCTTACTTCAGAGTTTCAGCAATCGTCTAATTCTCAATCGGAAACTTAAACCATACAAAGTGTTAACAAACCAAATTAATTATTCAAAGTAATTCAAATCCAAACACAGCATTCAACCAATTTTCCCAATAAATTCAAAACATACACAATAGTTAATTAGTGCATAAATTAAAGAGAGTTAGGGAAAGAAGATTGAACACACGGATTTTTTACAAGGTTCAGCTTCCTACCTATGTCCTTACCCCAAGCAACTTGCTGAGGATTTTCCTTTACCCACTTCATTCAATAGGTGGAGTAGCCTCTCTTCGTTGGAATGTGGAGACCCCTCTCTAGCAAGAACACCCTCTCGCTAGGCAACAACTCTATCCCCGAGTCATCAAATTGCAAAAACAGCAAATCAATTGTTCGTACAAGTAAATTATTCTCACAATAGAGCAGATTTTGTACAAAGATAAACACTATATACTCTAAATCAACAATTTGCAATTGAAGCTCACAAAGAATTTGAAGGTCTTTTGATTTGTGGTATGATAATTTCATAAGATTGAATCAGAAATCAATTAGGGCTCAAGAATACGCACAACTGCTATCTCAGAGCATGATTCAAAGAGAATTGAATATATATCAATGTGTATGTGTGTGTATTAATTTGTATTGGTGTCCTAATGCCACTACAAAAAAATTGATTTTTAGTGACGAAAGTATTAATAACGGATTCAATTTCGTCACTAAAAACCAAATTTCTCACTCAAACTATCATTGGAAACCATTTTTCGTATAGAAATTATCCCAAAAAAATATTAGCGACGATTCTCAGGGTATTAGTGACGAATTGAATCCGTCACTAAAAGTCACTTATTAGTGACGATTAAGTAACCGTCACTACTAGTCTATTATTAGTGACGGTTTATAAAATTCATCACTAATAATAGGGTATTAGTGATGATTTAGAGGATTCGTCACTAATAGTGTTTTTATTTAAAAAAATATAAAAATAATTTAGTAAACAATATTAGTGACGGTTTGTAAAATTCATCACTAATAATAGGGTATTAGTAACAGTTTAGAGGATTTGTCACTAATAGTGTTTTTATTTTAAAAATATTAAAATAATTTAGTTAATAATATTAGTTACAGTTTGTAAAATTCATCACTAATAATAGGGTATTAGTGACGGTTTAGAGGATTCGTCACTAATAAGATTTTTATTTAAAAAATATAAAAATAATTTAGTTGACAATATTAGTGATAGTTTGTAAAATACGTCACTAATAATAGGGTATTAGTGACGGTTTAGAATATTCTTCAATAATAATGTTTTATTTATAAAAAATATAAAAATAACTTAGTTAACAATATTAGTGACGGTTTAGATAATTCGTCACTAATAATGGGGTATTAGTGACGGTTATGAGGATTCATCACATCATATGCTATATTTTCTCTAGTATTTATATCTTTTTCTGTACTCGGACCCTGTTTTAAAATATCATCTTTCTTGTTTTAGAGATTTGTGAGTTTTTGGGGAAAAAAAAAAACAAACTGTGGGTTTTTTCATAATTACAAGTTTTCATTTTCTATTTCTTGGTTTTGTGAAATTTTATAGAGATGAGGCTCACTATGTTTTCTAGCATTACGTTTCAATGTTCGCTTTGTGTGCTTCCTGAGGCTTGAGAGCGTTCTGTTCTTTCAAAAGTTTGTGGATGATTCAATTCCGTTTCAGTGCCTACTCTCACATTGAATATTATGGAGATTTATTTTGATCTGAATGTCTCTCTGTGTGCTGTTGAGTGTAGTTTGTTTGTTTGTTTGTTTGTTTTTTGTTTTTTTCCAAATTGAGTTCTGGTTATGTAACTAAGCAATTACTATAAGCTTGTGTGTGTGTGTGTGTGTGTGTGTGTGTGTGATTTTTGTTATATGGTGTTAATTGAATTTGCTGATGTAATGGAATTTACTTAAGATCCAGTTCATATGGATTACTAAGCAATTTGGTTTGTGGTATTCTGTCAAAAGGTGTGCTGACCGCTCCTGAAGCAAAAAATAACTAAGCAAACAAACTTTTGGTTTAATAGTGGAAGGAAATGACCTTTTCAACAATGGATTGAGAGACTCTATGTATATGAAGCAACAACTGAAGTTAAACTTTTAGTTGTGTAGACACCCTATTTTTGTCCTAGCCAAATAGAATAAGGGGTCTCCTCTGATTATTTTCTTATTATTATTATTATTATTATTATTATTATTATTATTTTCCTATATTATTAGTGCTTTACTATTATTTTGCTTGTGTTTTTATTATCATTATTTTTCATTTTTTATTATTATTACTAGTACGTTTATTATCTTTATTTTATTTTTACTTTACTATAATTACTTTTATTTTTCATTTATTTTATTATTTTTGATATAATATTTATTATTTATTATTATTATTATTATTTTTATTTTTATTATTTTTAGTAATGTTATCATTATTATTATTATTATTATTTATTACTTTTAATAATAGTATTATTACTTTATTTATTAATATTAATATTATTATGATTATTATTATTTTTTTGTCTTCATTTTTATTTTTACTATGATTATTTATTATTATTTACTATTAGTAGTATTATTATTATTATTTATTACTATTATTACCTTATGAATGTTATTACTATAATAATAATAATTATTATTAATATTATTTCCTTTTTCATTATCACCAAAAGCATAAAAAATCAAATAAAATAAAATCAAGAAAGGAATTTTTTCTTTAGGGTTTTCAAAAAACTTTTTATATAAGGAGACAACTCTTATTCTCTCCCAGGGGGCGGAGCGCGCATAGCACAGCCGGAGAGCCAAAAACACCAAAAAAAAAAATCATCTTTTTCCTATTCTTCTTCTTCTCCTTCCACCCGGGGACTCTCCCCGGCTCCAGTCTACACCAGCACAGCCCTTCCTCCATATCTTTCTCACGGCCTTCCGGGAGGACAGCCCAACCTTCGGCAATCACCACCAACAGCCGGACCACTCACAGCCGAGGCCAGCCACCCCTGCGTCGCACCAACTCCGGACTGCTGCAACCACCTCTGCTCCAGGCCCTCTTCTGCTTCTCTGCATCACCAGAACAAGGCCCCGACCACTCTCCCTCACGCACAGCCTCTGCAGACAGCCCCAGTTCCAGCCCCCTCAACCTCATCCCGAGCAGCCCTCTGCACAGCTGCAACCCCGCCTCCCGCTCCATCTTCCAGCCAACCACAGATTCTATTCACGCCGCCAGCAACACTTCACTGCCGTGAGCAACCCCCACACCAAAAGAACCATCATCCTCAGCTCCACAACTCACCCGCACCTCCAGCCATCATCCTCTCAGCCTCGGCCTCCGACGAACCAGCAACACCATCTTCTCCGGCCACCGCTGCAACACCGGCCACTCCTGCTCCCGGCAAGACCCCCAGCAGCAGCAACTCCAGCTGCGAGTTCCGGCGGCGAAACCTCCCATTGTCGGCACTCCCTGCAACATCCAGCGACACCACTCACGGCCACCGTTTCCTCTGGCCGTCCCTGCAACACGAGAACACCACCGTGAGTCACCCAACGGCCACCCCACACGCACACACACACAGCACACACAAACACCCACACACACTGCACACACAGCAGAACACACACCAAAACACACACTTTTACACACAGCGGAACACACACACATACATACACAGCACACACACGCACGTGTATTTTTTTTAGGCTATTTTATTTTCCTTTTATTTATTTATTCAGCTATGTGTTTCTTATTTATTTTTACGTTTCTTTTCTTATTTTGATCTGTTTTAACATTTTAAGTTTAAGACTCCATAGGTGCTTATATTAATATCCTATTTGCCATAGTATGTAGTTAATATTCACAGCTAGACCTTTCATTGTATATGTGTTAAAATTTTAAATCTTGTGTTTTAGGTTTAATTTTATTGCGGCAATATTTGTTTAGATTTTTTGTAGTAATAATATTAATTTGTTTGCTCTTATTTTTGTAGGTTTCCTTTTTATTTGTTAAGGTTTGGTTTCAATTTTTTAGTTGTGTATACGTTAAATAAGTAGTATTCTAGTTAATTGATTAAGTTTTCCTTTTCTTGTTGTCATATATGTATTTAGTAAATAATATATTCATATTTAGGGTTTTTCTCTTATTGTTATATTATTTATTTTATAATTATATATTCAAATTTAAATTGTGTCCATTATGTATTATCAAAGTAAGGTTTTTATTGTCATCATATCATGTGTAGATATTATTTAGGTTTTTATGCATGTCTAGGTTTCTTTACACTATTTAGGGTTTTGGTTATTCTTGCACTTATTTTATATGTAATATTTGTATATTTAGGGTGTATATTAATTTTGGCAACAATGTCGTATTGGTATACATTATTTTTAGTAATACCTTGTTTCTATAATTTCATTATTTCTTTACCTTTACATTAGTTTCCATGTTTTAATTTTAAATTTGGTTTATTTCTTTTATTAGTTATTTCCATATAGGTATAAAGGTAGGATATTAGGGGTGTATACCATTAGGAAGATTATTATTATTACCTTTTATTTAGGGTGTATTATTATTATTATTATCATGTGTGAAATCATTGTGTTACCATTATGATGTTTAGAATATGTATTTATTGTTAATATGTGCATATTGTTACTATTAATCTTATTTATTATTGTCAGGATTACTACCATTAATATTAATATTATTATTATTATTATTATTACTATTATTAGTGCCATTATTATTATTTTTACTATTGTTATTTATTATTATTATTATTGTTATTATTATGTTCATTATTACAATGATTATTATTATTTTATTTTATTTTCTTTATTATATATATATATATATATTTTTTTTTTGTTATTAAATACTTTCGATTTTTATCCCTATGATTTTATTGCGGGGGGTATGAGCCTTCGGGCATCACGTACCCTAAACTCTGAGAGAATATATATACGTATATATTATCTTTATTTATTTATTATTTTATTTATTTATTTATTTTACATATATTTATAAGTTCATAAAAATGAGTAATTTAAAGAATTATTAGATTAACTTAGAGATAATTTCAAATTAATTAGGTACCGTTCGTAAGAACGGGCGCGTAGGGGGTGCTCGTACCTTCCCATCGCGTAACCGAACTCCCGGCCCCAACTCTGGTAATGTAGACTGATTCTACCCCTAACGGGGTAGTAATCATGTGTTCTAACCGCACTAAAGGTTAGTGGCGACTCCGATATCCATGTTTTTTCATGAAAATATTAAATTGATTTTAATTTCGCCACCCGGGACGTCGCGACAGTTTGGCGACTCCGCTGGGGACATTAGAGAGTCGAACCATTAATTAATTAGAAATTATCCCAAGTTCAAATTTAATAAATCTTTTAATTACTCCATATTTTGTGAATATTGTAATTTGTAAATAACTTTACTTAATTGTAAATATTTTACTTCCATAATTTGTAAATAACCTCAATTAATTAAAAATATTTTGTTTCCTAATTTGTTGAGCATTAATTGTAGATATTTTGTTTCCAAATATTCTGAATAAGCATATTAATTGTAGATATTTTGAATAAGCATATTAATTATAAATATTCTATATACTAATCGTAAATATTTTGTTTCCTTACTTTTTGTTTCCAAATTTTTTTGAATCAACATGTTAGTGGCAGATATTATGTTTCCATATCTTGTGAATAAATACATTAATGGTAGATATCTTGTTTCCATATTGTTTATAGCATGTGAATAAATGTGGGGGTAGCGGGATTAGGTTAAAAATTAAATTCACACACTCTCACGCTCTATACCCGAGCTTTCCTTACTAGGACTAGATAGGAGTGTAATAGCGTCAGTCCCTTCGTGGCAGAGCTTGATGGGACCCGCGAACCACTCCACTCAGTGAGGGTTTTATCCGGACCCCTATGGGGGAGGATGAAATTCCAAACTGGGAACCTTTTGTCAATAGGGTTAGAGCCTACCCACACATACTTGTCTATAGTCTTCCCTAACTAGGATAGAGCCATGAAGAACCCTATACATACGTACCTACCCTAGGTTGGGACAGGAGCCACATCCTTCTCCATGAATAGTGTGTTGTATATATATTGTGAAATACTTTGTATTATATCATGTATTTGACATACATTTAGACATACATACTACTTAGTTAGTATTCTGAAAAAGCCCAATAATGAGACCATGACCCATCCTTTCAAAAAATAAAAATAAAGCACTTGGGCCAAGTATTTTAAAATATGGGTCGGCCCAACCTTTTTCAAATAACTCGGGCCCAATTCTTTAAAAACAAACCTAGGCCCAACATTTTCCTAAATAAAAACTTGGCCCAGACATGATTTCCGAAGAGGGTCAAACCCAGATTTCCAAAAATGGGCTTCAGCCTTATCACCTAAAAATTTGGGCCAACATTTTTTCAAGTAATCTAAGTCCAATTCCTTTTCAACTAGGGCCTTAGCCCATCATGAAATAGGTAGAAGCCCATATTTTAAAATACTTGAGGTCCAAGTGCACACTAAAGTCCACAAGTCTACATTGAATGAATCCAACGGGTTGACTAGCTTGGGTCAACCCCAACCTCAGAACATAATCTGACCCTTCATAGAACCTGAGGTTCATGGACCGTTAATTAGGAAAGGAATGGTTAAGGGAAGATTTGAATTGAAATCGCGGCCCATCAGTGGTCATGTTAATCTTGAAATCTCTCATTAGTGGAATTTTTCTAGAATCCTGGCTAAATTGTCAGTTAGGTTACATTGTATTTATGCACTTCATTTCATACATAGTCATGCATGATAGGCTGCATGCACGCTCATGTCTTTGTTTATATATCTAAGTACATTAATTGCATCCATACATAAAAACCTATTACATACCCTGATCATGCATCAAAACACATTCACTCATGCATAATTGTGCATTCATGATTCTAAGAAGAAATTTTTTGGTTTTCAGTTCCTAATCAAAGAGGTGGTTTGAGTAACATAAAGCAATAATTGAGACTACCACGCATCAGTACAATACCAGGCGAAGAGCGAGAGAAATGAGTGAACAATTGAAAAATAGAGTCCTGGGTCTAGAACAAGGACAAGAAGAAATAAATGACAAGATAAGTAAGGTTCTGGAGTTACTGATGAACAAGGGAAAGGCAGTGCATGTTGATCCCGAAGTAGATGTGGACCCCACTCATCCCCTAGGGTTCACCCCAGATCATGTACAAACATCAATTCCACCGCCTGGTGTCATGGAGGGTCCACCGCCAAATATGCCTCCTTTCATCCCTGCTATGCTAGCACAGGGGTTCCCAGTAGTAGGAACTCCTCCATTAGTACCTTCTGATATGGGGATCAGTAAATCTGAGGCTGAGCGTCGCTGTGACGTATTAAAAGAGCGCTTAAAAGCAATGGAAGGTTCTAATACTTTCGATTCAGTTAATCCAAATGACCTTTGCTTGGTGCCTAAAGTCACCCTGCCGCCAAAGTTCAAAATGCCAGACTTTGAAAAGTTTGACGGGACCCGGTGCCCTCGAACACATTTAGTGATGTACTGCCAAGCAATGGCCGCGTACTCAGACGATGAAAAACTAATGATGCATTGCTTTCAAAGCAGTTTGACTGGGTTCGCTATCTGTTGGTACATTCAGCAAGATAAGGCTCGGGTCCGCACTTGGAAGGACTTGGCCAATGCCTTTGTTACTCACTACCGCCATGTGACAGAAATGGCGCCTGATCGGATGATGCTACAAGAAATGGAGAAGAAATCCACCGAAACATTTAGAGAATATGCTTACTGGTGGAGAGATATGTCAATCCAAGTGGACCCCCCGGTGAGTGACCGAGAGGCTATCTCCTTGTTCATAAGTACATTAAAAGACCCCTACCGCACGCACCTTCGGGGAGCAACTCTCCACGATTTTATGGATATTGTGGCTGCGGGAGGAAGAATTGAAGGCGATATCAAGGCAGGCCTAGTCAAGGATAATGGCTCGGAAACTGGGTTAGGCAAAAGGTGGACTAATAGGAAGAAGGAGGAAGAAGCACAAATGATACAGGGGCAGTTTAATTGGAAGAATCAGTATACCAGAGGTGGGAACCAATGGCCCAAGAGAAACTTTGATTTTGAGCCCATGGTAAATCAAACGGCGCATACAGGCACAAGGCCCCAGATTGTTCACTTTGGTCCATCGAATCAACAAGCACAAGATAGGAATGTGACTAGAAACTTCCGAAAGGTGGACCCCATTCCCATGACATATGCTGAATTATTTCCGCAGCTGCGGGAAAGGGGGATGGTATCTGCAATCCCTAGGACGCTCGTTGCGAACCCTCCTCCACAATGGTATGATCGGGGGTTCGTTGTGAGTACCATGCTAACTCTCCTGGCCATACTATTGACCGATGTTGGGCCTTTAAGCATAAGGTGCAATCGTTAAGAGATGCAGGATGGTTAGCTTTTGATGACAAGCAACCAGGAGTCCAGGGGAATCCTTTGCCCAAACACGAGGAAGGAAGTGGTTAACATATCCAGGAGGTTCCCAAATCAATGGTTTCAGTCATTATCCACCGAGGCTAAAATGATGGAGTACCGAACTTTTGATTATCTAATCCTTTTCAGTTAATGTTCTTTTGTTTTCCATTGTTATTTTCTTTTTGTAATCCGTGGACGCCGGTGTCTCGGAATAGTTTCTATATTCAATAAAAATGAGTTATGCATTTCGTTATCTCACTTGCATCATGAGTCCAGTTGCCAAATTCTGTTTGCTTATGTTTCATGCCGAAATAGGGAAAGTAATATTGCCAGTGTTCATGAGTTAGAAAGAGATGTTAAAGGATGAAACAATCATTGAATTCAGACGTTATGAAGAAGTTTTTTTTTTTTCCAAGGAATTCAACAAGGTGGCTGCACTGTTTTGATAAATTAATCACTCATGTTTTGATCAAATGATGGATGGCCCTCTTTGGTCGACCAGTTATCCCTAAAACAATGATTTACCATTTGTTAACTAAATTGAGCCTCAATGTTAAACCAGCTTTTTCTTAGAAGTCAGATCACCAAAAATCCAACCTGGGTTTGGGTCCCTTAGCGTTTGGCAAATCATTTGAGACAATAGTCATTACCAAAAGGATGGCAGACCATTATTCTGCTACCCAAAAGAAAGTCAAAGAAGAAAGCCCTTACAAACCCTTTTTGAGCCTGAAAGATTCATTTCTTGATTAACCCGTCAAAAGATCACACCCCACACTGGGACAGTTTTTGAAAGATTGGTCCCAATTGAAGTTCAAATGAAAAAGAAGTCAAGATTCCTTTATAAAAGGAAAAGTGAAAGTTGCAATAAAAGAAGGAAAAGAAGATTAAAAGAAAAAAAAGCAGGAGGAAGATGAAAGAAAATAAGAGACTTGCTACATATGTGATCTTTGACCAAACTACCCTTGATGAAATTGATGATTTGTGAGCCTTATGTAACTCCTTTCTTCCTTAACCCATATCCTTAGCCTACATTACGGTCCAAATGAAAGTCCTGACCAGATTGGTATACATTGTTGTCTTAAATGATTTGTCAGACTCAATGTTGAGTCTGAACTACGTAATGACCTGATCCTGAAAAGGTACGTAGGCAGCTTGTTTAAATAACAAGTTCAGTCAACATCTTGTAAAATGCCTCAACTCGAACCGGGGGCATTAAACATTACTTGGGGTGGTATTTTTGAGCCTTAGTTTCCCTTTTATTATGAAATCCTACATCCTTAAGCCTACGTTTCGTCCCGAGTCTTAAAGACCATCTTGAGATCAAAGCATGAGTTGATGAAACAGGGGCAGTTGAAGAGAATGACAATCATCTAAGCTGGGAAATCAACGTTACATGACTTTTGAATACTGGTATGAATTTTTCCTATGATAGCATTGAAACATGGTAAAACATTTATTTAGTGCAGACGGCCTTTTGATTTAGCAAATTGATGTCATAGTTGCATAATCATTCCTCGTTCCTTAAAAAAAAAAAAAAAAAGGAACCCTTCTTATTCTTTAGAGCATTAAAAGAGGATGGATAGTCAAAGAGTTTCAGAATCACCAGAAATTTCTATAAAGAAGATCCTTGTGGAGAAAGAGCAGCAAATGTTATGTCAAGTTCAAAAGGAATCCAACAATAGAGTCAAGATCGGTGGCAGATGAATTTAACTGGGGCAAATTCCGAGTTAAGTCTCAGTAGGTCCCATTCAAGCACTTTCTTATCGGATTGGAATAGGAAATCAGAGTCAAGATCAGTTGTAGGTCCATTCAACTGGGGCAGATTTTGCGATTTTTGAGCTGAGTCGATCACTTTCATGACTGGATGAATAAAGAAGATTAAGCCAAGATCAGTTACAGATCCATTCAAATATGGCGAGTTTCATGTGGAGACCAAAGATAAGGTCATTGACCACAAGTGCATTGGGAGAAAAGATTCATGCATTGTCATGCATTACCCCAAATTTCATGCATTGTCATACATTTCATGCATTACCTAGATTTCATATATTGCCATTGATTACGGGTCAAAACTGCGTAATTGGGCGTGTTAACCCGGGCTTTACGGCTTATATTTTTAATTAAAATGTCCAATTAAGTCTAATATTTTAATAAAGTGTCGAATTTAGTATTCTTGAGTTTCATTGCACAATTATGAATTTTTGGTAATTTTTTGTCGCAGGAAAAATCCCGGGAAACAAAACCGACACCTGTTCGTATTTCATGCATAACTTTTCCGTACGAGCTCCGATTGATACGATTCAAATTTATGGAAAAAGAGGAAAGGATCATCTACAACTTTCGTGTTTTGAGTTTTGTGAGATACGGGCCCCAAAAGAGCATAATTTGTGATGAACAGATAGAAAATAAAATGAAAAAAAATAATATATATATATATATATATATATATATATATGAAAGGGAGTTTGATGTGACCCGGCCATGCATGGCCGAGTCGGGTTGGCAAATTTGGGTAGGGCTTCTTTTTCTTTTCTTTTTAAACTCCCCCAGCGCTGCTTCTAAGGAGGCTGGACGGCTCCTCTGCTCTCCTCTCCTCTCTTCTTCTTCTTCTTCTTCTTCTTCTCCTTCTCTTCCCCTGTCCCTTCTCTTTTCCTAGCTGTTCTCTGCTCTCTCTTTTGCCCATTCTCCCGTTTTATTCCTCTATTTATTTTTTTTTCTTCTACTCTCTTGTATTTCCAGCCTTTTAGTTCTTTGTTTTTTCCCTTTTCTCTTATCTCTTCCCTTCCCCTTGCTTCCCTGCTCCCTTGCTGCAACTCCCTCTGCCCGTGAACACACAGCCGCTGCAACTGCTGAAGGAAGGCCACCACTGCTGCCCTTTTGTTTTGCTATGCTGTTTCCCTTTGTTGCTGCTCCAGATTTCCAGCCACCTGCTGCCGTGAAGACCCAAGACCTCTCCAGCACAAGCCTCTGCTCCACTCTCCTTCAGACTGCGACATCAACACAACCTCAACCTCAGCAGCTCCACTTCCCTGCCTGCAATTCCACAACTGCTGTCCAAGCCACACACAGCAGCTACATCTGCTGCCATGGCCCTCTCTCTCTCTCTCTCTCTCTCTCTCTCTCTCTCTTCTTTCCTATGCTCTTTTCTTTCTTTTATTTTAAATTACAGCAGGATATTGTTTTTTTTCCTTCTTTATTTGGTTTTTATTTAGAGTTTTGAAAAGATTATATGAATGAGTGTTAAGTGATGTTAATTTATTTTAGTGAAGTTTAATTTTTACTTATCTATTTGGCTTTTAATTGATGTTATTGTTAAATTTGAAGAATTTAGATTAGTTTTGGTTAGAACTCTTATTCAGTTAAAGATTCAATTTTTATTACGCGTGTGTGTGTTGAGTTTAGTTTCCATTGGGTGTTTTTAATTCCTTATTTGTAGTGTCCATCTTTAATAATACGTGTTTAGGTATTTCCTTAAGTGAACTAAGATTTCCATACTTGTTTTTTTTATTGCAAGCATGAGTGGCTAAGTTCGGTAACTCGGGGTGTGGGTTGATGTCGTTTGCGTTTCATGGTTTATTAGTTATCCTATGATATCATTGTTAAACTTTTATTTAGTTAAAATCGAAAATTGAAGGGATCGTTGATAAATCGCTAGCTCTTGCTTCTTGTTTTGTTGTTGACGTTAGGCACATCAAAACCTTGATTTAATCTAGGATTTTAATCAACTTATTTACACGATATTCGGTTGATGCGTAATAAGAGTTTTTATTTTCTTCCGTTTGGATGTGGCCAATTTACTCGATCTTTAGCAAAATTTCATCTTATTAATGCCTTGATTGGATTAACAAGAAGAGGAGCAAGGCCTAGGAAATTAGTAAATGGTGGAAGCAAGCAGACATTGACCCGTAACCCGAGTATTTGGTAAATTGTTTCAGTTAATCCGTTTAATTTGGTTGCGTTATTAGATTTACATTTTTGGAAAATTAATAAAATTTTAGTTTCATTTTGATAGTTTACTCAACCTTTTCTCACTTTGTTTACTGTTTTCAAAATCGTAAAAGACCAAAAGGATTTTCAAACCCCATTTTTCAGCAACAGGATTTCACTAAACTTGCGTAAATACTTTGATACTCAGTGGTCCCTGTGGAATACGATCCTGGACTCATCCTTGATACAACTTGACACTTCTGCACTTGGAAGCATAACTCAGAACGAGTCAGCCATGCATTCCATGCATTACCATACATCTTATGCATTGCCATGCATTAACCTATATTTCACACATTACCACACATCTCATGCATTGTCATGCATTTCATGTATTACCATGCATCTCATGCATTTCACGCATTATCATACATTTCATGCATTACCATACATCTCATGTATTGCCATGTATTTCATGCATCACTTAAATTTCATGCGTTGCCATGCAATTCATGCATTGCCTGCATTTCATGCATTGTCATTCATTGCATGCATTACCTACATTTCATGTATTACCATACATCTTATGCATCGCCCTGCATTACATGCATTGTCATGCATTTCATGTATTACCATGCATCTTATGCATTGTCATGCATTTCACGCATTACCATACATTTCATGCATCGCCATTGTGCGTTTCATACATTACACAAAAAATAAAAATGCATACATATAATCACAAGTTAGTAACATGCATATTAATAGCAACATATCACTGCATTATAAGTTAGCAACATGCATACATATAGCAGCATATCATTGCATTCTAGCATCACAAGCAGCAATAGAGCACCCTTCACACTTGTCTTGAGCTTTCAAATGATTATTTGACATCCTTGATGGAGAGATTTTAGTTGTATTGGGGTAACTAACCCTAAGCACACATTGATTTACTTGGAAAATTAGGGCAAGTTGACCCCAGACACACGTTAATTTATTTTGAACTGGGGCAACAAATCCCAAAGATAGGGGATTCATTCGTTGACATTCGGATTTTTACCCCAAGTGCATTTTCCAAATAGAGTAACAACTTTCCCGACTTTGCATTCACATCTTGTTACTGGTTGAGATGGCTGGATCATCGTATCCCTACGGCTCAGATTCTTACATTTGAAGCAAGCCATCATTGTGTCTCATGGCTGGATCATCGTGTCCCTACGGCTCGAATTCTTACATTCGAAGCAAGCCATCATTGTGTCCCATGGCTGGATCATCGTGTCCCTACGGCTCGGATTCTTACATTCGAAGCAAGCCATCATTGTGTCCCATGGTTGGATTATCGTGTCCCTACGGCTCGGATTCTTACATTCGAAGCAAGCCATCATTGTGTCCTATGGCTGGATCATCGTGTCCCTACGGCTCGGATTCTTACATTCGAAGCAAGCCATCATTGTGTCCCATGGCTGGATCATCGTGTCCCTACGGCTCGGATTCTTACATTCGAAGCAAGCCATCATTGTGTCCCATGGCTGGATCATCGTGTCCCTACGGCTCGGATTCTTACATTCGAAGCAAGCCATCATTGTGTCCCATGGCTGGATCATCGTGTCCCTACGGCTCGGATTCTTACATTCGAAGCAAGCCATCATTGTATCCCATCGCTGGATCATCGTGTCCCTACGGCTCGGATTCTTACATTCGAAGCAAGCCATCATTGTGTCCCATGGCTGGATCATCGTGTCCCTACGGCTCGAATTCTTACATTCGAAGCAAGCCATCATTGTGTCCCATGGCTGGATCATCGTATCCCTACGGCTCGGATTCTTACATTTGAAGCAAGCCATCATTGTACTTAGGCGCTCGGGTTCTCAAACCCAGTGCAAGTCATTCTCATATACTTTGGCGCTCGGGTTCTCAAACCCAGTGCAAGTCATTCTCATGTACTTTGGCGCTCAGGTTCGCAAACCTAGTGCAAGTCATTCTCATGTACTTTGGCGCTCGGGTTCTCAAACCCAGTGCAAGTCATTCTCATGTGCTTTGGCGCTCGGGTTTTCAAACCCAGTGCAAGTCATTCTCATGTGCTTTGGCACTCGGGTTCTCAAACCCAGTGCAAGTCATTCTCATGTACTTTGGCGCTCGGGTTCTCAAACCCAGTGCAAGTCATTCTCATGTACTTTGGCGCTCGGGTTCTCAAACCCAGTGCAAGTCATTCTCACATACTTTGGCGTTTGGATTCTTACAATCAGTGCAAATTATCCCTGATTGGCAAAAGCAAACAATACCTGATTGAAAAGCCCAGACAGTTGTATGGCTTGGCTAAAATAGGTGTCTTTTATCTTTGCAGGCTTGTTGTTACAAAAACGTAGGAGAGTTCCTACCGTTACATTGAAGCAACTAAGCCTACAAAGAGGGGCAGTTGTAGACACCCTATTTTTGCCCTAGCCAAATAGAACAAGGGGTCTCCTCTTATTATTTTATTATTATTATTATTATTATTATTATTATTATTATTATCATTATTATTATTATTATTATTATTTTATTATTATTATTTTCCTATATTATTAGCACTTTACTATTATTTTGCTTGTGTTTTTATTATCATTATTATCATTATTTTTCATTTTTTATTATTATTACTAGTACGTTTATTATCTTTATTTTATTTTTACTTTACTATAATTACTTTTATTTTTCATTTATTTTATTATTTTTGATATATTATTTATTATTTATTATTATTATTATTTATTGATTATTATTATTATTTTTTTTTATTATTTTTAGTAATGTTATCATTATTATTATTATTATTTATTACTTTTAATAATAGTATTATTACTTTATTTATTAATATTAATATTATTATGATTATTATTATTTTTTTGTCTTCATTTTTATTTTTACTATGATTATTTATTATTATTTACTATTAGTAGTATTATTATTATTATTTATTACTATTATTACCTTATGAATGTTATTACTATAATAATTATTATTATTATTAATATTATTTCCTTTTTCATTATTACCAAAAGCATAAAAAATTAAATAAAATAAAATCAAGAAAGGAATTTTTTCTTTAGGGTTTTCAAAAAACTTTTTATATAAGGAGACAACTCTTATTCTCTCCCAGGGGGCGGAGCACGCACAGCACAGCCGGAGAGCCAAAAACACCAAAAAAAAAATCATCTTTTTGCTATTCTTCTTCTTCTCCTACCACCCGGGGACTCTCCCCGGCTCCAGTCTACACCAGCACAGCCCTTCCTCCATATCTTTCTCACGGCCTTCCGGGAGGACAGCCCAACCTCCGGCAATCACCACCAACAGCCGGACCACTCACAGCTGAGGCCAGCCACCCCTGCGTCGCACCAACTCCGGACTGCTGCAACCACCTCTGCTCCAGGCCCTCCTCTGCTTCTCTGCATCACCAGAACAAGGCCCCGACCACTCTCCCTCACGCACAGCCTCTGCAGACAGCCCCAATTCCAGCCCCCTCAACCTCATCCTGAGCAGCCCTCTGCACAGCTGCAACCCCTCCTCCCGCTCCATCTTCCAGCCAACCACAGATTCTATTCACGCCGCCAGCAACACTTCACTGCCGTGAGCAACCCCCACACCAAAAGAACCATCATCCTCAGCTCCACAACTCACCCGCACCTCCAGCCATCATCCTCGCAGCCTCGGCCTCCGACGAACCAGCAACACCATCTTCTCCGGCCACCGCTGCAACGCCGGCCACTCCTGCTCCTGGCAAGACCCCCAGCAGCAGCAACTCCAGCTGCGAGTTCCGGCGGCGAAACCTCCCACCGTCGGCACTCCCTGCAACATCCAGCGACACCACTCACGACCACCGTTTCCTCTGGCCGTCCCTGCAACACGAGAACACCACCGTGAGTCACCCAACGGCCACCCCACACGCACACACACACAGCACACACAAACACCCACACACACTGCACACACAGCAGAACACACACCAAAACACACACTTTTACACACAGCGGAACACACACACATACATACACAGCACACACACGCACGTGTATTTTTTTTAGGCTATTTTATTTTCCTTTTATTTATTTATTCAGCTATGTGTTTCTTATTTATTTTTACGTTTCTTTTCTTATTTTGATCTGTTTTAACATTTTAAGTTTAAGACTTCATAGGTGCTTATATTAATATCCTATTTGCCATAGTATGTAGTTAATATTCACAGCTAGACCTTTCATTGTATATGTGTTAAAATTTTAAATCTTGTGTTTTAGGTTTAATTTTATTGCGGCAATATTTGTTTAGATTTTTTGTAGTAATAATATTAATTTGTTTGCTCTTATTTTTGTAGGTTTCCTTTTTATTTGTTAAGGTTTGGTTTCAATTTTTTAATTGTGTATACGTTAAATAAGTAGTATTCTAGTTAATTGATTAAGTTTTCCTTTTCTTGTTGTCATATATGTATTTAGTAAATAATATATTCATATTTAGGGTTTTTCTCTTATTGTTATATTATTTATTTTATAATTATATATTCAAATTTAAATTGTGTCCATTATGTATTATCAAAGTAAGGTTTTTATTGTCATCATATCATGTGTAGATATTATTTAGGTTTTTATGCATGTCTAGGTTTCTTTACACTATTTAGGGTTTTGGTTATTCTTGCACTTATTTTATATGTAATATTTGTATATTTAGGGTGTATATTAATTTTGGCAACAATGTCGTATTGGTATACATTATTTTTAGTAATACCTTGTTTCTATAATTTCATTATTTCTTTACCTTTACATTAGTTTCCATGTTTTAATTTTAAATTTGGTTTATTTCTTTTATTAGTTATTTCCATATAGGTATAAAGGTAGGATATTAGGGGTGTATACCATTAGGAAGATTATTATTATTACCTTTTATTTAGGGTGTATTATTATTATTATTATCATGTGTGAAATCATTGTGTTACCATTATGATATTTAGAATATGTATTTATTGTTAATATGTGCATATTGTTACTATTAATCTTATTTATTATTGTCATTATGGGATTACTACCATTAATATTAATATTATTATTATTATTATTATTACTATTATTAGTGCCATTATTATTATTTTTACTATTGTTATTTATTATTATTATTATTGTTATTATTATGTTCATTATTACAATGATTATTATTATTTTATTTTATTTTCTTTATTATATATATATATTTTTTTGTTATTAAATACTTTCGATTTTTATCCCTATGATTTTATTGCGGGGGGTATGAGCCTTCGGGCATCACGTACCCTAAGCTCTGAGGGAATATATATACGTATATATTATCTTTATTTATTTATTATTTTATTTATTTATTTTTTTTACATATATTTATAAGTTCATAAAAAGGAGTAATTTAAAGAATTATTAGATTAACTTAGGGATAATTTCAAATTAATTAGGTACCGTTCGTAAGAACGGGCGCGTAGGGGGTGCTCGTACCTTCCCCTCGAGTAACCGAACTCCCGGCCCCAACTCTGGTAATGTAGACCGATTCTACCCCTAACGGCGTAGTAATCATGTGTTCTAACCACACTAAAGGTTAGTGGCGACTCCGATATCCATGTTTTTCCATGAAAATATTAAATTGATTTTAATTTCGCCACCCGGGGCACACGCGCTCCCGGGACGTCGCGACAGGTTGGTTTTGTGCTTTAAACTTTAGATGATCAAAAATTTGTTATGTGCAGTTGTTGTTTATTTTGGTAGAACATAGAAATTGAAACTTTTTAAGGAGTTGATGTAGCCGAACCTTTCTATTAGTTTTACTGCAATCCCAAGAGGGGGGGTGAATTGGTATTTTAAAAAATATCTTCCCTAGGTTACTAAACCAGCAACAGTATTAGACAAACCTAAGGTCAATTTAGTGCGAATAAAATATATCAATATATATTCAACGAAAATTAAACTACACAAGTAATCTAATTAAGCATGCACAACAAAACAATAAAGAGAGACGACGCCAGATATGTTATTGAGGTTCGGCAAACTGCCAACGTCTCCGTCTTGGCTCATAAGCAGAAGGATTACACTTAGGCTCACTTCACGGGTGGAGCAGCACCTACATACAATCAGGTCAATTAGCACAGGGCTGACCTCAACCTTTACAATCAATCCTTCTCGGTTAGATTACTGCTCCCTCAGGCCACGGATGGAATACAACAGAATCATAATATAATTTGCGTACACATATTATGCTTCTCAATTAAACAGATTTGCACCAGTAATAATCAAAGCACACCAATAATGTATGAATAATAAGTTCAATGGTGTATATGTGCAATCAACACTCAAAGTAAAGATTATCTCAAATTTAAGCACAAGAGTGTATCTACAATCTAATCTTTGAAACTATGTTTAGACAAAAATCTCAATCACAGTTTTAGGGTTTCAAAGATTTGTACCAAGAGTAATATGAATATCTCAAAAATATTTTCTCAATATCAAAGCACAAAGAGATATTCAAATCTAAACTTGTAAAATGATTTTTGCACACACAAAAATATCAGTTAGTACAAATGCCATGCCCCGAACTCGGAAATGGGACTCAGGGTGTGATTTAGTAACCTAACCTGTCACTATATCATACAACATCCATGATACTACACAATATAAGGGTCCGGCCCGTAGGGTACACGTATACCCTATCCATCATCACATACACAGTATATACGCAGCAGAAAATTCAACCCAATGCATTCATAAAACCATACCAGAGTCTATACAACATCAGGATCTAGTTCCATAATGCAAAACATAACCCCCCCGAGTATCCACATAACTCAAAATGACACCCCGGCCACGGTTTAGTACTTACACAAGTACCTAGATTGCGCTAACCAACACCCACGCTCCTGAAACGCTAGAACGCTAGGGTCGGCTACTCAAAGGACCTGAAAAATATTTGTATGATAGGGGTGAGACACCTCTCAATAAGGGAGAAACAGGTTATATCAGTGTGTGGCATATGAGTGTTATTTCAACAGTAGAACATAGGCATTTCACAATTCTAGTATTTTCACAAACAGTTCCAGTATACATCTCACAAAACACTGTGGTCTAGTGTCATCACAATCTTCGGCCTAAGCCGGCAGCATGACACGGCGCCCCGGGTAACCTGGCGTAGCCTAAGCCCCACAACATTCAACTGGTGCAAACATGGTACAAACTCATACCCTTCGGTGACCAACCGGAATCATATGTGGCATTGCACACCCTCGGCCTCAATCTGGATATCGCCACCTATGGTATTATTTCGGCACGCCTCATATCTCAGCCTTCGGTTGTTAATTGGCACGCTTCGATTGTCCTAGGCCTTCGTTTTTATCCCGATTCGGCATTTTCACAAAACCTAAAATATTTTGGAACTCACGTTCCTATATCTTATTTCAATTACACACAGCCTACAGTAGTTAATTGGCACGCTTTTCCACAAAATACATATCATTCAATATATATATATATATATATATATATATATCGGCTCATTCCGCACTTATTTGGGTAAACAAACAATTTCATATCTGGTATTCCAAAAATACAATTTTAAATAATCAAAAGTACGGTCATCTCTATATTACAATTTAACCAAATGTCGCGACGTCTCGGGAGCGCATATGCCCCGGGCGGTGAAATAAAAATGGGATTTAATATTTAAAGAAAAGTAGGAATGACGGAGTCACCACTAACCTTTTAGTGTGGTTAGAACACATGATTACTACCCCGTTAGAGGTAGAGTGGGTCTACGTTACCAGAGTTGGGGTCGGGAGTTCAGTTATGCGAGGGGAAGGTACGAGCACCCCCTACGCGCCCGTTCTTACGAACGGTACCTAATTAATTTAGAATTATCCCTAAGTTAATTTAAAAAGTCTTTAAATTACTCCTTTTATGAATTTATAAATACACATGGAAAATAAATAAATAACCAAATAAATATAATATATACATATATATTCCCTTAGAGCTTAAAGGTACGTGAAGCCCGAAGGCTAATTCCCTAGCATTAAAATCATAGGGATAAAAAAAAAAATCAAGAAAATATTTTATACTAAAAAATAAACATAAAGATAATAATAATAATAATAATAATAAGTTAATACAATACTAAAAATAACGCAATTAGTAGTATTAAATATAAACGTATGATATAAACTAGAATAATAATAACAACAATAATGAAAATAAATACCATAATGAATAATACCATATATACCAAAATAAGATACTTCATAAATAACACAATCTTAACATACTAAAAATACGTAATACTAAACATTTAAGGTAACACTAAATATCTCAAAATATTAAAAATATCATGATAAATAATAGCGACTATGGCACCATATATGCTAAAAGAAATACTATATTTAATGATACCATATTAATAATAAAAATTATATACATGATAATAATACTATGTTAAGTGGTAACCCTAATATTACATACAATATAAAATCATAATATGTGCATGATAATAGAAACGATATTCTAAACCATAATAAATCTAGATATACATGTATATACGTAATAACATTATACCATAATAATAAAAGCAATATGAAATAATATATCACAATATTACCTAAATATATATATATATATACATGACAAAAATATCAATAAACAACAATATTACAACATACCTTAAAGAGATATGACTTAAATGACACAAGTTCAATAATAATATTTAAACATCAAGCAAATATCTAATATGAACAAAAATCTTGCACCCAAGAACAATAAATCAATTAGTATTTAATATGTATGAACAAAAACAATAAAAATTTAAATATGAACAAAAATCCTGCACCCAAGAAGAATTAATCAATTAGTATTTAATATGCATAAACAAAAACAATAAAAATTTAAGTAAAAATCTTGCATCCAAAAAGAATAAATCAATTAGTATTCAATATGTATAAACAAAAACAATAAAAATTTAAATATGAACAAATATCCTGCACCCAAAAAGAATAAATCAATTAGTATTTAATATGCATAAACAAAAATAATAAAAATTTAAATATGAACAAAAATCCTACACCCAAAAAGAATAAATCAATTAGTATTTAATATGTATAAATAAAAACAATAAAAATTTAAATATGAACAAAAATCCTGCACCGAAGAAAAATAAATCAATTTATATTTACCATTATAAGAATTAAAAAAAAATGGACATTAAATACTAAAGATAATATTACTATATTGATTATCTAACAAGTAAGTAAAATAAAATAAATACATAATAAGAAAACTTAAAGTATACACAGCATGTAAAAATTAAAAAAAAAAACTTAAACTTTATGTGTGTGTGTGTGTGCAGATACAGCAAAGGGAGACAGGGGACTCACCGTGGGTGCTCAGCTGCGGTTGTGTTGCAGAGGGAAGCCTCGGGTCTGTTGTTGGAGGTTGCTCAGTGGGCTGGAGCTGCAGAGGAGTCACCGTGGCTTCCTGTGCTGGTGTCTCAGTGGAGAGCGGCAGCGGCGGGAGTAGGTGGCTGTGCTTGCTGGGCTCGGCTGTGAAGATTGATGGAGGAGATTCAACTGCTGCAGGGGCTCGCCGGTGAGGTCGTGGGAGGCTAGATGTTAGCCGGAGATTGGTGTAGCAGTGATAGCAACAAGATAGGGTGGAGAATAAAGTTGTCGATGATGGGGTAGGGCTGCTGTCTACGTGGAGCTGCCGCCGTTATGCCTTCTGCGAGGAGTCAGGGGTGGTAGCCGAGAAGGAGATGGTTCGGGTGGCTTTGGTTCGTGCTAGCGTGAGGGTGGTTGCAGGGGCTATGGGCTTCTCCGGCAGGTGTGGTGCGGTGTGGCTGTGACGGGTGATCTGCAACAGAGGAGAACAAGGGAGAGGGAAGGTGGGCTGGAGTTGCAGTGCTCGGGAAACTGAAGAAGAAGAAGAAGAAGAAGAAGAAGAAATGAGAGTTTTTTTGGCTTTCTTTTGGCCTCCGCGCCTGCGCCCTTGGCCTCTGCCTTCTGCACGCAGCACCCCCTGCCCTTATATAAAAAAAATTTTAAAAACCCTAAAAAAAACTTCCTTTTTTGATTTTATTTTTATTTTATTTTTTTTGCTTTTATTCTTATGGTAATAATGAAAATAGAAATAATAATAATAATAATAATAATTATTATAGTAATAATATAAGGATAATAATAATAATAACATCAATAAGGTAATAATAATAATAATAAATAATAATAATAATACTACTACTAATAGTAAATAATAATAAATAATTATAGTAAAAATAAAAATAATAAAGATACTATCAGTAAAATAATAATAATAATAATAATATTAATATTAATAATATTAATAAAAATAAAGTAATAATACTAATATTAAAAGTAACAACTAATAATAATAATAATAATAATGATAACATTACTAATAAAAATAAAGATAATAAGAATAATAATAACCAAAATAAGATACTAATGCTAATAATAATAATAATAATAATTATTATTATTATTATTATTATTATTATTATTATAAGGTAAAAATAAATAAATAAATAAAAATAATAGTAATAATAATCCAGAATAATTATAGTAAATTAATAATAATAATAATAATAAATAATAAAAATAATTATAAGAAAGTAATAATAAAATAACGATAATAAAAATACTAATAATAATAAAATAATAAAAGGGAACCCCTTGTTCTATTTGGTTAGGGTAAAAATAGGATGTCTACACCAAATATATAGTTTTCCAACAGAAATGGAGATGATACCCAAAACCCCTAATTTTCCCAAAAACTGTAAACCCGAAAATCTCGTACTTTCACTCGATAGATTTCCCCAAATAAGTAACCAAAACATCCGCAGAATCGTAAATCATAGTTTTATCGATTCAAATTACAAAAATAACTAATATAAATAGAAACCCCTTACCTTTCCCTGAATATCAAAACACGAACAAAACGGCTCCAAAACAGCGAATCGAGTTCTCAAAACCTAAAAATTGAAGAACACAACTTCAATATAATCCTATCTACTACAGATCTACCAAACCAAAAACGAAATCAAACCCTTACCTCGATTTTGGGAGAAAACCTGAAAATCCTCAAAATGAAATTTCGATCTGTTATAAATGTAGAGATTCTCCTCCTGATCCACGTGGTAACGTCGGATCGTCAATTCGGGTAACAAATAGCCCGTATCTTAGAGAAAAAGAGATAGGGCTGGTTTGAGTTCTAGAGAGAGAAAGAGAGAGATTTTGAGTTTTAACAAAATATCATATTTATAAACCCTTGAACTGATCCAATTCGTCGACAAGACGGCTCCTTCGTCGACAAATCATCTAAGAATTTCATCGACGAACCGTTACCCTCGGCAACGAACTATTCTGATATTTTACAACTCACTCGGTATCTCTTCGTCAACGAGGCTCTGAATTTCAGTGACGAACAATATGAGGGCCTTCGTCAACGAGGACAATGGCTTCGTTAACAAAGCTTGCTAATTTTATGTGGGAATTGGTGTGATCCCAAGAGCGGGGTGAATAAAACATTTAAAACTTTTTTGGCTAATTTAAAGCGTTTCGCCGATTCACCACAGTTCATATCCCATTCAACATATATATGTGTATGTAAAATGAGTTTAACAAGAAAAGCAAATATGCACGTGTGTAGTATCTTATTTAAATCAAATGTGTGCATGTGAATGATTTTGACATTAAATAAACATTCATACACATGCTGAAATTAAAGTGTAGGAATTTAAATAAGATAGAGAGAGTAACACCAGATTTTTTATCGAGGTTCGGCCAAACCAGCCTACATCCTCGCCTTGGTCATACCCCCCAAGGATTCCACTATACTTGCTTACTTAATCGGGCAGAGCAAAAACCTTTTACATCCTCTCCTTACGGGGCAAGGAAAATTCCAATTCAATTTCCAAGCTGAACCGAACCGATCTCACTTACGGGGCTGAGACTCCCCAGTTCAATTTCGGGCTGAACCGAGCCAATCTCATTTACGGGGCTGAGACTCTCCAGTTCAATTCACGGGTTGAACCCAACCGTTATACTAAAAAAATTTTGTACATATGAAAAAGCTTCTAAATACAAGCATGGATGTACACATTAAGCTCATAAAATGTATGCACTATCTTATGATATGATTTGAGCTCAGTAGAGTAAAGGGTGCGTTTCTAAATAATCAATGCACAAATATGTGTATGAAAATATAAATACTATGTTGTCCTATAAATAATTTTGCAAATAAAGAACACTTGGAGAATCTAGGAATTTAAACTCAATAAACTATTTGTACTGTAAATAATTTCTCCCAAAATATTTATCAAATAAATAACCAGGAGAAATGCAAGCAATACTCTCATAAATTGATTTTCAAATGATAAATGACAAATAAGAGTATATGCATGTAAATACAAATAAAATGCCCAAAATAAAATAATCTCTTTAAAAATGATTTTAAAATAAAACAAATGAAAGAGAGTTGGAGAGATTTGTTTAAAATATTTTGCCCCAAAAGAATGATTTAAACAGTAAAATACATTTTGGGTGAACTTTGATTAACAATGGATCAGAGAGAAGATTTGGGTTAATCAAAGTTACTAATTTGGAGTTATAAATGGGTATTTATAGATTTTCAACAAATCTGATCGTTGAGGGAGACGCTCGGTATTTAATTAAATTCTAATGACATTTTTAAGTTTTAAAACAATTCCAACCTGAGAGCACGGGTCAACCAAGTCAAGTTCGGTCGACCCAAGTTCTTGGGATTCGGTCGACCGGGCAAGAAATGAACTGTGGTCATGGTCGACCGGGCTTATATCTCCAAAGGCGATTTTCCAATTTTCACGAGGTTCGGTCGACCAGGGTCAATTTCAATTGAACCGGTCGGTCGACCAAACTGTTGAATTCCCACATGTGGGAACTTGGTTGACCGGGGTCAGATGAACTGTAATAGTTCGGTCGACCAAGTTATGGTCAACAAGTTGACCTGGTCCTTGGTCGGTCAACCAGGGGCAAAATGAACACGAAGTGCCGCTCGACCGAGTATGCACACTTTGTGCATTTCGGTCTAGTTTTAGCCAACAAAAACCCTATTCAAGTGACTACCACATACAAGTGAGTGAGTGAGTGTCCTAGGGTCATTTCTACCTTCATCTGAACATTTAAAATATATCATGCAGATGCATGCATTATTACAGACCAAAGATAAAAAATAAATGCATATAAAAATTAAACACAAATGTCTTCTCTATCTTCTTTGCTCTTGAATCTTCATTGAAAACGCTAGATATAAGCTTTAAGCCGTGTCATGGCTTCCATGTCCTCTTGATCTTATGTGTGACCTAAATTATACCTGTTCACATACTTAAAAGCACACATAAGATATTGCTTCCTTATGAAGTCATTTAAGTGCAGCTTTCAAAGTGGTCATTTGTCTTTTTATACCAAGCCAAGCTCTAACCCGATCCCAAACTTCTTTAGTGAAACAACATGAGAAAAACAAATGCTCATTGGTTTCCGTCTCAATCTTACAGAATATACATTCCTGGTTTATATCCTCCCCTTTGATCTTATCATTTGTTAATAATTTGCCTTTGATCCCCATCCATAATGCAAATGCATGCTTTGAAATACGACTAGATTTCCATACCTCTTTATGCCATTATACAAGTCTCCCTTTGCTTCTCCAATAGTTATAAGCTTGTGATGATGAAATATGTCCCTTAAACTCCCATTGATTTAACATGTTCTCTGGAGCTCTGATGTCTCCACAATTTTGTCTCAAGTGATTCTTCAACTCCAGAATTTTTTTAAATAAAGGAGAGTCATCATGCTTGGTTACTGCTTCCTAGAAGTTAGAGTTCCTCAAGTAAATTCGATTCACCCATTTGGACCATAAAGAGTCCTTCTTGCTTTATATGTTCCATAGAGTTCTAGTAAGCAAAGCTTTATTCCAAGCTTTGAGGTCAAAAATTCCCAACCCCCCTTCATCTTTTGGAAGGCATATTTATTTCCAAGCAACCGGGGGTTTCCTCTTTCCACCCCACAAAAAGGTTCTACAAAGTCTCACAATATGATCCAACGCAGATTTTGGGATAGGAAAAATCGCCAACGAGAAACATTCTATCCCTTGGATAACAGAGTTTAATAGCTCTAGCTTCCCTGCATAGGAAATAGTGTGATTTTGCCATCCACAGAGGAGATCAGATATTCTGTTAATCAAAGGGGCATAGTGCATCTTGTTTAATTTAGAAGCTACCAGTGGAATCCCCAGATATCTAAATGGAAATCCCCCATCCTAAAAGTTTGTAAGCCTTCTGATTTGTTCCAATTCCAGTAGTTTAATCCCAACATGCAATATATTAGATTTCAAATTATTTGCAGAAAATCCTGAGCACTTTGAGAATTTTCCAAGACAGTTTAAGAGCAATTCAACAAAGCTGAAATCGCCCCTTGAAAACAAGATCAGATCATCAACAAATGCAAGATAAGTGATCTTTAACTATTCACATTTTGGATGGAATCTGAATTTTGCATTGTTGTCCAATCCCATAAGCAGAAAGATACTCCATTCTAATCACAAACAAGAGGGGGGAAAGAGGATCCCCTTTTCTAAGACCTTTCCTTCCTTCGAAATAGCCATGATATCCCCCATTAATGGATAAGGAGTAGCTGGTAGTAGATATGCATTGTGTAATCCAATTAACCATGATCCTTGGAAAATTCAACTTTTTCAACATTTCTTTTATAAATTTCCAGGATATCATATCGTATGCTTTTCTTAGGTCCACCTTTAACACATATCTGGGTGAAAACCCCTTTTCTAGAGTACTTTCTTACAATCTCTTGAACAAGGTAAATGTTTTCCACCATACTTCTCTATTTGACAAATGCAGATTGTGCCAAATTCACAATATCCTCAAGAACTAGTTTAATTCTGCCTGCAATAACTTTGGCAATCACCTTGTATATTATGTTACAGCAAGAAATGGGTCTATAATCTTGTATCTCTAGGATTTCATTTAAAGCATTTTCTGTTCTTGTTGTGATATGGGAAAAATGTTGAGCATTCAGACTCCTTAAAGGTTGCTTCAGAGCCTGCAGTTTCTTCAAAAATCTGAACTGAAGATGGCCTTGAACTCTCATCTCCCAGCCCTTCTTGATTACTTCTTGATAACCACTGTGATTTACCCACATAATAAAAAATTTAAACGGACTTCTCCCAAATTCCAGTTCCTCAAACACAAAAACATTACACAGTGAGTGGTAAGAGTACAGTCCTAGAAATTGAAACTCAGTGTGTGTTACAAAACCAAATAAAATCCAATTGATATTCACTATAGCTCTGTCCAATTTACACTAGATATTACCATTCGTCCAAGTGAGGAAGCTACTAGAGGAGTTAAGGTCAGTAAGCCCAGCCTCCATTATACACTCATTAATGTCCTTGACTTCGTAATCTGTTAAAGGCACACCATTCTGTTTTTCCTCATCTGAAATCACATTGTTAAAGTCTCCCATAGCCAACCATGGTACAGATGTCATCTGGTTTAACTGAATAAGCTCCTGCCACAATGGTCTTCTTGCAACTATAGTGTTAAAACCATAGACAAAACTCACTGCAAAACTTTTAGTTGTAATAGAACAATTAATATGACAGTGCAGTACCTAATCACTCATTCCCAGCACCTAGAGTTGTACTGTGTGAGGATTCCACATCACCAAGATCCTTCCAGCCCTATGAAGTTCAAAGTTGTTGACCTGCTTCCACAAATGAAATTTTTTATTCATTAGCTTTTTTAGATTCTTAGATGAAAACTTAGTTTCTAGAATACCTATTATATCAATTTTGTTCTTCTTCATGAGGTCAAAGACCCCATTTTGCTTTAGGGGCCTATTAAATCCCCTGATATTCCACGCAGTAATCTTCATGGTGCACGATGAGGGGGGGAAAGATGGGAGTGCTTGTCGACACTCCCATTTTTTTTAATAAAAAATAATAATAAATTATTATTATTTTTTGAACAATGAGTGAGATTACAAAACTGCTCCTTTTATTTTATTATTATTTTTATTTTTATTGTTTTTAAGAAAAATTTAAAAAAAAAAATTGAGTCATCACAAGTAATGTCAAGAACAATATTGAAGAAAAGATGTAATTTGATAGTCATGAAACTAATAGCACTAATAAATTTCACTAACTAATAAATTTTAACATGTTAGATGAATGAGAAATTGAAAAAGATATAATACATAAACTTAAAACTACTCTTGGGGTGGTGATGTGGTATTATATTCTTGGATCATTTAAACCCTAAATCTTATATTTGGAAGACAATATGGACAATATATAAGATAAGATTGTATTAAATTGTATCTAAATTCACTAACCCTATGTTTGGAGACATTTTGAATTTGAATTCATATTGGATTAAGATAAAATATAATATAACATTTGTTAAAATCACCCAAAATTTTTATATTAAAAACTTTCAATTAATTTCATTAATTAATTGAATTATTCATACTTACTGAATGTTCCCCCCTACTTGCACAACTCGTTATTTGTAATAGACTAAAGCATAAATATTTAGGTGCACAAAATTTTTAATTAAATTATTAAATAAATAAGGGTAAAAGACACTCCCCTCCCCTAGGCTTGCCAAAGATATAAAGACATCTCTTGAGGTTTGAAAAATGCCACATACCTCTCCTCACATTTGGATCCTTGGACACTCACACCCCCTTCTAATAACAAATGCTTAACACCATTAAAAAAATTAATAGGACAAATTTGCCCTTCAAAGATTGGGGTTGTTCATTCAACATCTCTCTCTCTATCAATCCTCCCCTCCCGTTGATCATCCCCTCGAATCTCACTTCTAACAAAGGCCGCTCATATGTTGTCGCCACCCCCAAGCTCTCCAGCACTGAGCTTAATTTAAGGGATCAAGCTAAAACACGTGAAAACTATGAAGAATTGCACACACTCCTCCACCATCATCATTAGCACCTTCAACGACTTTGAGTTTGAAGTCCTACGCGTCCTTGTTGCCAAGTTCCCCCACATCTACACCATCACACCCCTCAACCTCATTGCTTGGAACTGGATCGAAACCGACCAATCCTCCTATGCAAACTATGGCCAACTATTTTTGTGGATCTTCAATTGGACATGGTGATGGGCGAGATGGCGACACAACCCGAGAATTTCATAAAGGAGGTGATCGAAGGAGAAGGGGTTGATAGCAAAGTGGTGTTCGCATGAGAAGGTGCTTTTGCACTCGACGGTGGGGTGATCTTGACACATATGGGGTGAAACTCGGTGTTTGAGAGCTTGAGGGTAGGGGTGCCATTGTTGTCATGACTGGTGCATAATGAGCAGTGGATGAACAGCTTGTACATGTGTTAACGAGCAACTTAGATTTTCGAAGGGTAAATTTATCTTATTATTTAAAAAAAAATAATGTTAGACATATGTTATTTGAAGGAGGTGTAAGTGTTCAAAGATCTAAATGTGAGGGGATGTGCCTAATATTTTTTTTATACTTATGGAAATATATAATTTTAGCAAACCTAGATTGACCCAATAAATAAACCTAAAGTCGCCCGCTATTATACAATCGATCTTTGTCATCTTCAATCGCACCCGTCCATTCTCTATGATGTCCTCTCTACTTAATGTCTCTACGAAATTAGGGTTTTCCCTCCCTGCTTAGGGTTTTGCTGAGCGAGAGAGAGAGAGAGAGAATGGTGAAGTTTCTGAAGCCAAACAAGGCGGTGGTCCTCCTCCAAGGCCGCTACGCCGGCCGCAAAGCGGTGATCATCCGATCGTTCGACGACGGCACCCGTGACCGTCCATATGGGCACTGTTTGGTTGCCGGAATAGCCAAGTACCCGAAGAAGGTGATCCGTAAGGACTCGGCCAAGAAGACCGCGAAGAAGTCCCGCGCGAAGGCCTTCATCAAGCTGGTGAACTACAACCACGTTATGCCCACGCGCTACACCCTTGACGTCGATCTCAAGGACATCGTTACGCTCGACGCCCTTCAGTCCCGCGACAAGAAGATCACCGCCGCCAAGGAAACCAAGGCCAAGCTAGAGGAGAGATTCAAGACCGGCAAGAACAGGTGGTTCTTCACCAAGCTCAGGTTCTGAGACTCCAAAAATACTACATTTGTTACATCTCTCACTTGGATTGACCTCGAAAATGGTTTTTGTTATGCTTCAATTAGAGCTATGAAAACTTTTTTTTTTAATTTAGTTATATTTTTTCTTTTTTGGGAGAGACTGTTTTGATATGGCGCTTTTGGAATTTTTGAAGTAAGAGTTGGGTTTAAACCTCTCTTAGTGGATTCTATTTTTTTCTGCCTCTATCTCGTTAGATATGATAATTGTAGGTATGGATGTTTTCTTTACTGTTTATATTATATGATTTGTGATGTGTTAGTTTCTTTTGCACCCAATTGATTTTAATGTGATTTCACTTCATAAAATAGGCGGCACATTGGGTGTTTTCCGAGTATGGAGATATTAGGAAGCTTTGGAAGATTTAGAATATGTTTTTTTGATTGTGTAGGTGAATAATTTCTGTGATGACTTTACACCCAATTTATGAATCTATGCTTGATGTATATATTTGGTTAGAACAGAACAGAGAAATGGATTATGTCTGCCATATAAATCGGAAAATTGTTTTGTTGGTGAAATGCATTATTTCAAAAAAAATATCACCCCATGTTTGATTGAGAGCTTGGAATTATGGCCAAAATTGCACTAGTTTCATCAAAATCTTCAAATATCCAAATGGAAGGCTCGAAACCCATGCTCCCAAGCACAACCTCATCATTGATGCTCTGGCAAACATTTACACTTAAAAGTCTGTCACCCTATCCATATTTGTATAGGGTGGATCACTGTAATTTGTGCTGTTAAAAGTCTTTCTGGGATACACTTGCACTCTTTTTGCATTATCATTTTGGATTATGTGGATTACTATTACTATAGTGGCATGAAAATTACAATTTTCTATTGCATTTTCTCTAAAGCCACACATTTAAGCATGTAAATCTTTGCCAGCGCATAAATTTGAGGTTGTGTGTGTGTGTTTGTGTGGCTATATATACATATACAGGGTGAAGTGCTGAAATTTATACTTTTAGATAAGTATCTGTGATACACACTGTGTTTGGGATCATCGTTTTGATTTATGTGGATCAACATATATGAGGCGAAGTATTGAAATTTGCATTTTGTCTAAATTCACACAAATTTTGTATTGTATTTTCTCCAAATTCGTACAATATAAATCTAAGCTTCAATCTTCCTGCTCCTAAACAAAGAGTTGCTGTTGGATTATTGTACTCTTAATGACACTACTAGCACTCCATAAGCATTGGCTTTATGCTTCAATAGGATGACCCTTTAAACTTGCATATGCATAAGCAGTGTGTGTTTAAAGCAGTCAATTGATACATATTTCTATTGATTTTCATCAGAAAAGGTTATATATAATTTTTTTTATCTTCTGTTATGAAGCACTGATGGTTTAATGGTTTTTGCTGATCTGTTGTTTCAACTGATATTTGGGTTACAAATTTAAAATTAGCTCATTATGTGAACAAATTTAACTCTTGAAATGAAAGGATCTTCCACTGCTTTTTCATAGTGAAAATAACCATTGATACTCTTTGTTGGCAGCTTAAGGTTTGGATTTGGATTTGTATTGGTTTAGATTTTAAGAAAATAGTATTTTGTATTTATTTCCATCCAAATTCACACAAATCTCATGCTCCCAAACAAAACCTTAGTGAGGAAAAAAAAAAAAAGGGGCACCCCAATGCCCAAAGCTCCCCGCATATGCCGGGTCCGGGGAAGGGGTGGACCACAATGGGTCTATAGTATATGTTGGATGTGCACTTCTCCTCAAGAGGCTCTCAGCATCCCAAGAGCAATGGTGGAATCCCTCCAAATTCCCCTATTCTAAAGGGTGTTGTCTTTGTAATTAAGAAAAAATGTTAACTATTTTGCTTGCTTGAGCCCTTTGCTAGGTAGTTCATATGAGCCTTGCGAAGAGTTGTTTTACTGCAGTTTGTTCACCTTTTAATCTCTGTGTGGATCCATGGGAAGTTTCCAAACCCCCCCCCCCCCCCCCTGCAGATGACTAATTTGGGATGGATCATCATTTTGCTTGGACAACAATGGAAAACCAACTCGTTGGTTGTTATCATTTTGCCTGTAGAAGGCTAAATTTAGGGTTTAGATGTGTGTGGATCAATATATTTTCGGTGTTTCAATGTTTTATACTCCTACCAAAGTACTGAAAGATGAATTGCGGGCCTGAGATCCTCCACTGACATCGTTAAACAGGTGACTCTTTTGCTGATGTCTGAGAATGAATGTAGTCCCAAGTTTTGAACTGCATTTGGATTTTGAGAATCTGGAACATGAAAGGTGTTTCTTATTTATGCTTCATTCTCAGTGCTTGCTGTTTGAGTTTAAACTGTTCTCCCAACTGCTTTATGCATTTTTTGCACCTTGCTTGTCTGTTTGTTTTGCTTCCATTTTTTGTGCTTGTGGGTCAACGCATAGATGCTTGAAACAAAATGTTAGTGTCAGGCACACATGTTTAGAAGGGGAAGCAATTTTGTTCTTGTTGCTCCTAAAATGCCCTAAACTTCACAAGTTAGTTTTTATTAAAAGATTTACGAATCATGGTTCGCATGCACTTTGGGTTGGATGTTAAGGCGTTCCATCTTTGTTTCACGTCTTCTAATGAATATGACCATTGTAGAAAAGAAAATAACACTGCATTTGGGGCTATGAAGTTTGAACTTTGGATTGGAATTTGGTTAAATTTAGATAAAAGTTAATATAATTTTGTATTGTTATTTATTCAAATTCATATAAATCAAAATTCTTAAGGCCAATGAATTAATAGTCTAAGTTTATTCTTACTAAAGTTGAAATCGGGAGTACATTTATGTAAGGAGAAGGTATTAACACCTCTTGCACACCTAAATTAAAAATTGTAATCGAGAGTACGGTTATGTAAGGGCAATGTAATAACACTTCTTGCACGCCCATTTTACGAATGGTATTTAATGAATTATGAATCATTTGTAAATTGAATCAAATAATCTTTAATTAACTCCTTAATAAACAAATAAATGTTGAAATTTTGAAAGAAAATGTAAAACATGGAGTAATTTAAGAATATATAACAAGACATCCAAAGCAAGAGATCTTATTAGACAAACCTTCCTTAGAACAAATATAGGTAAAATTTGAAACATCTTTTTATCCTTTGTTTTATCATGGAAATGCATATACTCACAAAATAAGATATATATATATATATATATATATATATATATATATAAAAATAATAAATACATGAAATGATCGAGCAAATTCATCAAATTTAAACAAAACAAAAAAAAAATCTTTAAAACATTCCCAAATTATGGAAGAATTTTGTAAATTTGTAGTGTTTTTTTACAATTTTTTGGGTCTTTTAAAGAATTTTCCACCATTTTTTTTTTTTTTCTATGAGCAAAAAATGACTCAAATAATTTTATTTATATTAATTTATTTTTTATATATTTGTACTTGACTTTTTTTACTATTTTTCTTAATTTTTAAAAATTAAAAATTAATTTTTTGAATTTGAAATTTTAGTTGGTAGTTCAAGGAAGGTTAGACCAGCTGAGCAGGTCAACTTAGGTTGACTCAGAAATCGGGTTGACCCAGTTTAGGAAGGGGCTGCCATGTGTTAGTCAAAGATAGCGACATGTGGCGCAGGAGTTTTTTATTATTTATTTATTTATTTAAATTTATTGTTTTAGGGTAATGTCAGCATAATGTTACCTGTCGAAGACAATGGGGGTTGGGGACATTTATGTTGATCACCCATGTGACAGTAATCTCATCGTTCAAAGAAAACACATATTAGATGATCATTATCGTGCTATGTTGCTCCCCAAATGTGTGGTTTTGGATGTGCGACATTTCACGTTCATACAGTGACATGTGTCCTACTTATTTTAAAAGAAAATTAATGTGTATATTTCTTTTTCTTTTTTCTTTTTCCTTTTCTTTCCCTTTCTTTTCCTTTTCCTTTGAATTCTCTCGAATTTCTCTCTCTTTTACTCTGTCCCCCTCTCTTCCGCAGATCTCTCTCTTTGTACTCTCTCTCTATGGTCCCTTTCTCTCTCTTCAAATCCCCTCTCTCACTCCTCTCTATCTCGCCCTTTTTCTTACTCCTCCTTTCGTTTCACCCTCTCATAACTCTCCCTCTCTCTCTCTCTCTCTCTCTCTCTCTCTCTCACTCTTATTTCTCTCCTCTCTTACTCTCCCTCTCTCACAGATCTCCTTTATTCTCACTTTCTCTGCTCTCTATCTATTAAATTTTCTATCTCAAGTTTTGTTTTTTTTTTTCTCTTTTCTTTTTTTTGTAGGTTGGAATACGGATCTGTGAAGACAAAGTTTTGAACCCTTTACCAAAATTTCAGCAAATAAGTTTTCTTCTATTTTTTGTTCTGCGTTTTTTCAGAAATTGTTTTGAAAATTGTTTGGATTTTCTTAGAGTCTAAACGAAAGGAATTCAAAGTTAACTTTATTGTTAAACCAAGGTTAGGTTAACCAAGGTTAGATTGGGTTGGACTTTGGTCCTGGGTTAGATCTAGAATTTGGGCCGAGTGATTTGGATGAGTTTTGGGCTGAGGTTGATTGGGTTAAGTCGGGTCAAGGTTTCGTGGGCCTAATTGGGACGTGGGCTGGATGGTTTAATTTGTGTTTGGACTAAGTTAACTCAAGCTGAATTAGGCTTGGCCTGAAATAGAACTAGAATGGGCTTATGTTTTAAATTCAATTAAACGTGGCCGATTGGGCCAAGCTTAATAGTTTATGAATGGGCTGAGTTTGAATAAGGTGGGCTTGGGTTCTAGGGTCAAAGGACTCAGGTCAAAGGCAACTTAGGTTTCATATCCAGTTTGGATCCAAGGTCTTCAGGTCAATTGTCTAGGACCTGGGTCAAGTTGATCCGTATGGGTATTCAGATATGGGTACTTGGGTTTTGGGTTAAAATTTCAAATTCGGTTTTATTTGGTGAACTCTAGAGGAATTCTTGGGTTTATTAGATCAAGTTGAATTTTGTTCAAAGGTTCTGCCCACATATGAACTTAAATTACAAAATCTTGAATTTAAAATTCAGCAGTTTTAATCATACCAGAAATTTTTTTTGAACAAAATTACAAAATTTTAAAAAACCAACCTCTGTTTTTTGAATCCTCCAATTTTCAAGTCTGCTCTTTCTTTGCCTGAACTCTCTTAGATCTCCATAGCCAAGCTCTTAAGTCTCAACTACTACGTCCTTAAGTCTCCACTGCTAAGTCTTTTCCAGTTTCTGCAATTTGAACCCTTTGGTCTTTAGTCCTTCTCCCATCGTTCAATCTCGATGGCTCAATTTTTACCCACCTTTCAGTATCCTATTTTCTCTCAAAATATTTTTCCCATACTTTTTCCAATAAACAACTCTTCTTCAATTTTTTTCCTCCCCTACAGCTCTCTAAATATCTCTATTTATATACCAAGATGAGAACTTCCAATTAAGTTTGATTGATTAATCAAACTTAATTGGTCAATTACACTTAATACTAATTTGTTGATTAAATTCAATTGGTCAATCAACTTTTAATTATTCAGTCAAATTTAAAACTAATTAGTTTTTTTTATTTTGATTTATTAACTGAAACTCTTTTGTGATGTGTGTGCAGGTACAAGCATGGAGGAGCTAGCCTACTGGACTTTTTATTTTATTTATGTTTCATATTTTCTGTTTTTTTTTTTTTTCATATTTTCCATGCATTCAATTTTTTTTTCCATGTATTCAATTTTTATTTTTAACAAATTGAATGGAATGGTTTAATTTTTGTCATATAGAGTCTCGAACAAAATGGGGTGTCTTATTTAGGATGACAAGATGACTTGTTTCTTGACATCCTACAGTAATAGCTCTATAAATAGATGAGACACAAATTTGGTATCGAGCATTATATAACAAAACCCTGACAAAAGAGAATGTGAGGATTCACAAAGGTGTGTGGAATTTATGTCAATTCAACAAGTGTACAAAGTAAGGCGTAAATTGTCATAATTTATAAAGAGATCACTACCATGGATTTGGCAACTATACCACATGCCTCCAAGGTAAACATCACAACTTAAAAACGGCTACCCAAATTTGGGAACTAATGTCATATGCCTCTGAGGCAAGCAAAATATCATAACTTGAAAGCAACTACTTAGATTTAAGAACTATGCCACGTGCCTCCGAAGTAGACATCACGACTTGAAAAGCGACTATTCGGATTTGAGAACTAATGTCACATGTCGCCTCCGAGGTAAACAAAATATCACAACTTGAAAGCAACTACTTAGAATTGGAAACTATGCCACATGCCTCCAAAGTAGATATCACAACTTGAAAGCGACTATCCATATTTGGGAACTAATGTAACGCCCCCAAAATAAGCTCTGATATAATAATAATAACGTCATCACATGACATATCTAATACCACAGTTGTAACGCCCCCCTTTTCTTTTCTTTTTTCTTTTTTTTTTCATTTTTCATAATAATCATAAAATATATATTCATAATATTTCAAATATTACATTTGTACCCATTCACTGCCTGTGAAAGCAAAAATAGACCTTTCCAAAACTATACATACTAAAGTACTACCTCCCAACCATTACTATACCATTTCCCAATACAGAACTATAACCCAAAAATTACCAAAAACATTTATATACGCCGATTCATATCACCACTTACCCAATCTGTAATATCTATAGCCCGACCCTGAGCTCCTAGGCTTGATTTTTTGGCGATCTTGAAATGTTGAAATGTTTATTGGGGCGAGATGCCTCTCAGTAATACAGAATAAATTATTATCAGTGTGTAAACAGAGAATTTTAGTATAAGCATAATACATCCATTAATTAACTTTAAATGAAAAAGCATTTATAAATTGTACTCACACCTATATAATTGCATTACACATATTTCTTTTCAGTTCATAATTTGGCTCAAAAACCCCATTCATAAAAAAAATCTACAAATTACATGATCCATACATATCAAGCACTCGCTGAGATTGAGGCGTTTCATATCGCTGTCCCCCAATTCAGCAATTTATATCAAGCACTCGCTAAGATTGAGACATTTCATATCGCCGTTCACCAATTCCGTAATTCATATCAAGCACTCGCTAAGATTGAGGCGTTTCGTATCGCCGTCCCCCAATTCAGTAATTCATATCAAGCACTCACTAGGATTGAGGCGTTTCGAATTGCCGTCCCCCAATTCAGTAAGCACTTGAGCTAAAATCCCAAGAATCAGAGCATTTCGTATCACCGTCACCCTTTGCCTTTCTCCACAATTACTTTAACAAACATCAGTATGTCCACAATTTCCAATCATTCACGAGATTATATTAAACTATCAAATTCACGACTCGGTATAAAAACATCATATCCATAACTCGGTATTAAACCGTCATTTTTATAACTCGGTATAAATTCACATTTCTGTTTGTAATTAAAACTCAGTATAAAATCTCAAATTTGCATATAATCATAACTCAGTATAAAATCACATTTCTGCATAAAATCACAATTTCTCTGTATAATATCACAAAAGATTCCAACCAATTTATTTTTGCAATTATAATCATTTATTCTCATGCCACACAATTTAAATGCTTAAATCATAATCTAATAAACTACCCGAGAAAAATATATTTTGCTAAAAACAAGGGTATGATCATCTCCACAATTTTACTTTAACTCATAATATATATTTTTCAGGAAAAATGAGATGATTGCCCTACTCACTTGGTGTAGTAACCCAGAGAAATTAAAATATTTAAATAATAATTAAGAGAGTGGGAAAATGGAAATAGGGAAAAATCCCTTTCTCTCACCTCATTTCATCCCTCCTTCCTTCTCTCTTCGATTTCGAGCTGAATTTCCACTAGTTCGACGATCTGAAGCCACCACGACGCTCCTGGAGAAGTTTTCTGCATATCTACCAGAATGGATCATTGGTGGGGCAGGGTTGAAATTCATCCCTGAATCGAGGTAAGACTTTTTATGCGAAATTTGGTCTTTTCATAGTTATAAGAAAGGTTATTCACGAAGAAATACTGATGTTTGGTTCTGAGGGGTTGTCGTTTTTAGGGCGTTGGTCAGGAAACCCTATGAGTGTTAGACCAAGGTTTTTAGGGGCTTTCTCAGTAGCCAAGTAAGGGAATAAACTAACACAGTTATTTTCCATGCAAATTGTATTATTATTATTTATTAGAAAATCTATTTTCAGGAAAGCATGTATTATGTTTGAATATTATTGAGAAAATGCATATTTAGGGAAAATACTGTTGTTACACAGGAAATATGATTTTAGAATAAAATATATGATTTTACCTAGTATTGTGTGACATGAATATGGTTTTACATGATAAGTACTATGATATGACAAATTTTACGAGTAAGCATGTTTTTAGGAATTATGAAATAATACAGTACATTATGATTTTGAAATACATGATAATTGATTTATTTATTCAGAATGATATGTATGAGATATTCGGCGCAAGGCCGTGATTGATAGCTGACGCAAGGCCGTGTTTTACGTATGATTTCGGCACAAGGTCGTATTTATGAAATGTTCGGCGCAAGGTCGTATTTATGAAATTATAGAAAATGCTATCAATCCATTTATGTTAAATGCTATATTATCATGTATTATATGTTATCAGAACCCGGATGTTAGTTTAGTTCAGTTCCAAGAGCACGGTACTGTAGCTATATAGATCAGATATCTATGTTCAAATTTGTGCTATCCACCCCATAAGGGGGTGGGAGATGGATAGTCGATGTGGCTTTCTGTAACGACCTGAATTTAGAATGGTATTTAAATAATAAAGAGAGGGAAATGGAGACTGGAAACAGAAGGAGGCCGTCAACTTCATTGATGAACACAGGGTTTCGTCGACGAAGGTTTAAGAGAATTCGTCGACGAACACAGGGGGCTTGTCAACGAGAAAACATCGAGAGGGGTTTTTAAGCCGACTGAATTTCGTTGACGAGGGGTGGATTTCATCGATGAAATTTGTGAAGGACTCGTCGACGAAGTACGGGCTCATCAACGAAATTCCCTATTCTATAAATATGGGAAAATTCGGATTTTTAAAGCTTCATTAAGAAGCTAACTCACACTCTCTCTCTCCCCTTCGGTCCTCTCCTTTTCTTTCGTCGATTTTGGGCTAGATTTACATCAGATCGACAATCCGAAGTCACCACGATGCTCCTGGAGAGATTCTCTACAAGTCTGCCGGAGTAGATCGTCGATGGAGTCAAGTTGGAAATCATCCCAAATCCAGGGTAAGGTTTTTTAAGCCAAATTTGAAGTTGTGACAGTTGAAAAAAGTGTTATACGCGTTGAAATATTAAAGTTTAATACTGAGAATTTTCGTTTCCAGGGGTGTTGATTGGGAAGTTGGGAGTCATCCCTAAGTTAAGGGAAGGCTTTTTAAGCCAAATTTGACTTAGTGGTAATTATAGAAAATGTTGTACGTACGGAAATACTGAACTTTAATTTTGCGAGTTTTCATTTTCAGGGTGTTGAGTTGAGAACCCTACAGGTGCAGGGGAAATTTTCTTAGGGGCATTTCAGGAATCAGGTAAGGGGATAAACTAAACTAGTTTTGTTTTGAGAAAATATATGCATGTATATATATATATATATATATATATATATATATTTAGCATCTGATTTGTGGAAAATGTATATATATTTATATATATGTTTTATATTTTCAAAATACTAAGAAAATGATCGTATGATTGAATATGTGAAAATCCGTTTGTGTGGCATGAGTATAAAATGTATGAAAAACTATTTTCTAGGAATGTGATTATGGCACGGGTTTTTATTATGGGAAAACCGGCTTACAAGCCGAGATATTTTCATATGTATATGTGATTTGCCGGCATACGGGCTGAGCTATGTGATTTTGCCAGCGTACGGGCTGTGCTATGTGATTTGCCGGCGTACGGACCGAGCTATGTGATTTGCCAACGTACGGGCTATGCTATGTGATTTGCCAGCGTACGGACTGAGCTATGATAAAATATGTAATTCTGACGTACGGGCCGATGATTTTCATGATATATGTATATGTGAAAAATGATATGAATGATTTGATAATTAATGATATGAGTTATCCATGTATCACGATTTTAGTATATGTATATGATATCAGAACTTGGTTGGCTTGGTCTAGGCTAGCACTTGCATGGTACCATTGCTATGTGTCCATGGTCCTCGTGATCATGATATCTGTGTTAATGCCACTGTATGGAGTGGTGTGAGATTGGATGGTCGATGTGGTTATTTTCAAGAAGTGTGCTGTTATCGCCCCTGGTGTACGGACCAGTCTTGGTAGGCCCATCGGACCTACAAACTACTGTTTGACTTAGTAGTGGTCGGCCAACCATTGTCAAATCCCGCCTTCGGGCCACACAACCCAATCATGTGGGGGTAATACATGACAACAGCCAACTAACCTACCAGGATTGTTTTATGTTATTATTATTATGAGATGAGATATGTTATGAAAATGCAGTATGTTCTGCCATGTTTTGATTTATATATAAGTTTTCCTAGATTTGATAAACAGTACTGAACATGTTATGTATGATATATGTTGAACACAGAATATTAATGTTGCCACACATTAGTATTAGTTTATTTCCCTTACTAAGAGGTGTCTCACCCCTAAATTTTACAAACTTTTGAAAAGCCCCTGATAGGCGAGCAAGAAAAGCCTCGCTGACCTAGTGCTGGATATCTACCCTTTTTGAAGGGTAAGTTTTTGGTAGGGATAGTTAGGTTTTGTGGGATTTGTCCCTAGATTTCATTTTTGGGATGTATATATATAAGTACAGCGATTGTAGTAACTCTGGTATATTGTGATATATGAAATGATGAGATGCATGAGATTGTATGTTTCCTGCTGCTAGGGCTTCTACTATATGTTCTGATGTATCCCTGGTACCCACGGGTCCAGGTGGATTGTGACCTGCTGAGCTGGAATGTGAGATGTGTGGTATTGATTTTTTATGATGATATTATTATTAAAAAAAATATGTGGAAAATGAGCAAGTCATGACACTTTCAGTGTAGAATTGTAGACGTCCACCTGGCAGTCCGGACCAGGGTGTGGCGGGCCCATCGTACTTACATACATTTTTCATTTGGCAGTGGTCGGCCAGCCATTGTCAGGTCCCGCCTTTGGGTTGCACAACCCGTCATGAGGGGTAATACATGACATTAGCTAGTTAGTCATCCTAGGTATGTTTTCAGTATTATTAGTTATACCAGATAGTTATGATTATTATGATTTATTAAAAATATGAAGGTATACGTTTATGCAGTTTTTAAATTATTAATGTTTTCTGGTATGAAAAATGTATTGTATATCTATATCATCATTAAATATTCATGTTGCCACACAACTGTATTTAGTTTATTTTCCCTTACTAAGAAGTGTCTTACCCCCGAACTTAATTAATTTTTTAGGAGACCCAGAAAGACCGGCGGGTCGAGGCCGCCGTTAAGTCAGTGGTATTACCCCGTTAGGAGGGTAAGTTTTGTACTAGGATCAAGATTGTTTTGTTATGGGATCCTAGTTGTATTTTTGAGTATTTTGGCAGATTGTATATAAACACAGTGTTTTGGATTATAGTTAACTCTGGTATTATGTATTTTTTGATAATGAGGTTGATGATTTACATCTATTGCTACCTAGGTTCCGCTGTGTATGACTGGTGTCTCCGCTACCCACGGGTTCGGGTTGACTATTTTACTTAGAATGTTTTTATTATATGATTAGATAAGCAGGTCGTTACACTTGGTTTTTCCCAAATACATATATAATAATCAATTTCCATATGCCTAAATCATTCAAAAAATCATATACAACATTTATGTACTCGTAATCTCAGTTTTAATCGGTTAAATTTCAAAAATAAGCTGACATAATTTATTCCCCTTACCTTATTCTTGGAGTCGTGCCTACGATGCCCAAACAATGAATACACTTCGATTAAAATGCTGAGGATCGGAGTTAGGACCCAAAAATGGTGTTTATTTATCAATTTGGCTGAGTTTTGGAGAGAAATTGAAGAGAGAGAGAGAGTTTAAAAAAAATAAGCTTTTATCTATTTATAGGCTGTTGGCCCAGACGAAACCGTCGATGGTTTGACTTTTAATCAAACCGATTTTTACCCTTTTTCATTTACCAGCCTTTGATAATATGAAACCGTTGACGGTTTTCCTGAGCTCCACCAAACCATCGACGGTTTGGTCCTACACCAAACCAGATTCCCCTTTTTATTTTTATTATTATTATTATTATTATTATTATTATTTAGGTCTCCATAACTAATGTCACATGCGTCCGAGGTTGACAAAATATCACAACTTGAAAGCAACTACTCATATTTGGAAATTATGCCACGTGCCTCCAAAGTAGACATCAAAACTTGAAACCAACTACTTGGATTTGGGAACTAATGCCACATGCCTCCGAGGTAGACAAAATATCCCAACCTAAAAGGGACTATTTGGATTTGGGAGCTATGCCCCATGCCTCCGAAATAGATAAGATATCACAACCTGAAAGTGGCTACTCGGATTTAGAAACTATGTCACGTGCCTTTGAAGTAGACATCGTATGTAGAGACCCGAACCTGGAATAAGCAGGGTTTGTCAACGAAGGTAGCATTTCGTTAACGAGGTCCCTTCAGTGCTTCATCGACGAAATTTAAAGCCTCGTCGACGAAGGAATACTGAGAGATTCATAAAAATATCTGAGTAGGCCTCATCGACGAAGGAAGGGCTTCGTCGACGAAGATGTCGGCAGCCTCGTCGACGAAGTGGCCGCCACATCGACAAAGTTGACTCAGTCAACGACGCTTTAAAGCTCCTTTTGGGGTTGCTTTGGGGTTAAGAAAACATAATATATATATATCTCTCTCTCTACCACTGAGCTCTCTCTCTCTCTCTAAGATCCTTTGCCGTTTGTCGCCCGGTTCGACGATCGAAGTTGTCGGCGTGGATCAGAAGGAAGAGTTCTACAATTATAGCAGATTGGATCATCGCTTCGGTGATTCTCGGGTTTTCTCAAAGATCGAGGTAAGAATCTCTTTTCGGTTTCGATTAGGCAGTTGTGTAGTGGTCGTGTTTATAACAAGGTTACATACTGTGATTGTTAGGTTTTGAGGATCCAAAGTCGTAGATTTGGACCAAACCATTCGTGTTTCTACTTTCAGGTTTAAGGTAAGGGGAATTTGTTTACAACAATGCTTTACGTAAAACTAAACCACTAAAAATCTAGTTTACATTTATACGAATGATTTGACTACTATTTTGCTAAACTATATCGGGTTGAGATGCCGGGTTATTTTGTGATTTTTCGGTTTTGGTAAAATAGGGGTTTTGGCATATGATATCCAAACGTTTCAAACCTTATTTATTTGTATTATCGTATATGTGGGAGATGCCTGACTCACTCGAAAAATGAGCAGCTCGAAAACTATCCCAAGTATAGGAGTTCTGTCGTGTAATATTAAGCCCAAGGACTAGATCGTCTCCTCAAGGAATGCGTTTTAATCTCAGATTTTACGTTCTTCCAATCGAAATTAAAAAGGTACTGAACTCAATTCAGATTTGGGTTTTCAAGATTGTGGAGACTTAAATGAAAACACAAATTAAAGTCCTAAAACTATCACGCACGGAATTAAATAACAATAATGAAAACCCTAGTCTACTTAAGGAAACACTAGATCATAGTAACTAAAAATGGAAACTTTAAACATGGAATTAAAAATACGCAACCACAATCACAATTTAAACACGAAACAAACAAAACTCTAAACCTAGCATGCACTGAAATTGAGAGCAAAAACGGAAACTCTAATCTACTCAAAGAAACATTGGGACACGCGTTAATTAAAAATGGCAACCTAGAACATGGAATTAAAAACATACAATGGAAACTAAACTAGACACACACTAAAAAAAAACCGAACCTACTAAAAATCGAACCTTTAGCACAATTAAGAGATCAAATCAAGACTCACAATTTAAATGAAAACATGAACTCAACGGAAATTTAAAAGACGTAAACAATAACGGAATACAATAAAAACACAACCTTTACTAATCATAGACCCTAACTAAATCGAATTTCGACAAAAAAAAATATCTGAATCTAATTAAGAATGCTAAATTAAAATAACTATCAATTAGATAAACAAAGAGATTAATTTAACAATAATGAAATACCCAACATTACTCAACTTAAACAAAAAGAAAGAAAACTCCAATAACAAAAAAAAAACTAAACTTTCTTCAATATTCCAAGATTCAAAGAAAAGTAAATAAAAGAAAGAAAGAAAGGAAGAGAGAGAGAGAAACAAATCCACGGAGCCGTGGCAGCAGCTGCGGCTGTGTGTGGGTTGGTTCGCGGCTGTGGCATGGAGCAAGGAAGGCAGCCGACTTCTTGTGGAGTCGTGGAGTTATAGAGCTGCTGCCATACCAGAACAGGGGCTGGAGTTGCTGCTGCCGTACCAGAACAAGGGCTGGAGTTGCTGCTGGTGGCTGGACGGCTGCGGCTGTTGCAGAGTGGAGGGGTTGCTGTGTGTGGCCGAAGGGACTACTGCTGCTGCTGTGGAGAGAGGGGCTACTATGGAGAAACAGGGGAAAGGGGGAGAGCAGAGAGGAGAAGAAAAGCAAGAGAAATAGCAAGAAAGGTAGAATGAGAGAAGAAGAAGAAGAAGAACAAGGTTCGAAGAGAAGAAGGAACAGCGGAAGAGAAGCTGCGAGAGAGTGAATAGAGAAAAGCTAAGGGAAAGAGAAGGAGCAAGAGGAAGAAGAGGAAGAAGAAGGAGAAAAAGAGAGGAGAAGAGTGGTGCGCAGGGCACACCTAGAACAGGGGAAAAAGAAAGAATAAATAGGGGAGGAGGCTTGCCCTAACCCACGACCCGGATAGGAGACCCGGCCCGAATTGTTATATTTTTTCATTTTTTTTCATTCTCTATTCATCGCAAATCTGACTCTTCTGGAACCCGTTTCTTACAAAAATTAAAACATGAAAGTTATAGATAATCCTTTCTTATTTCTCCAAAAATTTGAATCGTCTCGATCGGAGCTCGGATGGAAAAGTTATGCACGAAATATGAACAGGTATCAGTTTTGGTTCCTAGGAATTTTCCTACGATAAAAAATTACCAAAACTTCATAAATAGTGCAATAAAGTTCAAGAATGATGATTTTGGCACTTTATTAAAATATTGGACAATTTTGGACATTTAATTAAAAATATAAACCATAAAACCCGGGTTAAAATGTCCAATTACGCAGTTTTGATGCTTAATCAATGCCTGAATTCCTTATTTCTAGTTAAATGATATTTATTACATTATATACTATATAGCGGATTTTGTTCAAACTAGTGTGACATGTGAATGAAAATGAACTTGTGAATATTTGATATTATTGATATGGAATTATGGGAATGGAGTTCCAACATGTTATACTGTAAATTGTTGAAAAATAGGTGTCGGTTATATACCAAGCTAATTATGCCGAAAGGGTAAACCGATAGGGTGTGTGCTAGTTTATACTAGATATGAATGATTGAGTTTGCGAAAATACTAGAATTGCACTGGTTATTATGTTTTGTTATAAATTGTATATATGGTAAATGGAACGACAGCTTGCTACCAAAGGGGTTGAAAGACTACCTCAGTAAAGGAGTTGAAAGATACTTCAGTAAAGGAGTTGAAATATACTTCAGGGTTTAGGGGTTTATACTACCTAAACCAAAAGGCCCGGTACTGTAGCTAGTAAGCACCAGTGCAACACTTTTGAATAAGTGTGGGTACCAAGATGGTCGGCTAGCAGGAGTAATAAACCACTGGTTGATATTAGATCAGATGGGGGCAGTCGGATCGTAAGTAAGATACTCCACAGTGCCTGCATGATCCACAGTGCCTGCATGAACAGGGCATTGTCAAGGTATCAGTGCGCAACCCATGCCACGGGGTAAAATAGGCAACATGTCATACAAAGTTGTTTGTCATTCTAATATTCATATGCATGATTTAAAAACTAATATGTGAATTTAAATGGTTTGTATGATGACGTACCTGTTGCAGTTCGGTATTGAAAACATTTGATTGATATACCAGTTTCAAATTGAAATGCTCACATGTGGTCACACACTGATTGTAATACCTTCCATCTTACTGAGATGTGTCTCACCCCATATACAACCTCTATTTTTAGGTCCTTCTGGTCGTTGATCCTAGTTGCAAGTCCAAGGATCTGGGAGTGTTGTTTTGTTTAGCTTATGTAAGTATTCTATGTGTGTAATATACTTAGTTAGGAACATCTTTTCGGGGAAATGTAACATCTGGATTATGTATGATGTATGATTGTCTGTATATTAAGAATGTGGTTAGTAACTTTGGTATGTGTCTATTAGATATCCCGATGAATGTTTATGTTTTTCCGCAACATTTACATTCCAGTCATGTATGAGTTATACCTGTTTGCCCCTTTTAAGGGCTGGTTGTTGATGTATGTCTATCAGGTACAGGTGATTTTTATGATTAGTACACCACCTGGGCCCGTATAAAGGGTCGAGTCGTCATAGTTGGTATCAGAGCCTTAACCAGTTGGAAGTGTGATTTGAATCATACTGCCTGGTTAAGGATATGTGCAAAACTTAGGATTTTCTTAGTTCAAGTAGTCTACAATATACCAGAGTATAGAATATGGATAAGACCTCGAGTTTTGTTTGGTATACCTAGAGATGAAATCAATTAGCAGACTTCTGTGTTTTTCTGGATCATTTGAAGGGTTCAGAAAGTCACAACAATCTATTGATGGTTTGTTTCCAAGTAGAAGGGCAGGACCTGGGATAACGTGATGTTGGGAATTTATGGAGTATGTTAATACTAAGAGTATGAAATTAGAGAATAGAGTCTATAGCATGATAGTATTAGTTGAGGCTTAGGCTATTACTCTTGTAATGGATTTTCGTTAATTGATTTTCAGGATGGAATCTAGGGATATTACTGCCAATGTGGGAGGCAGTAGTAGTGAGGGTGCCGGCCCTGAGGCTGGTAGTGACTCCACGAGCGTACTTTGGGATTTCGTGCAGCAGCTTATGGCTGAGGTTGTGCGAACCAATAGGGGGCATGACCGTCTCGCATCTGAGATGTGATGTTCCATCGATCAGTTCACCAGGCTAAAGCCTCCAGTGTTCTTAGGAGATGCAGATCCAGTTCGTGCTAAGAATTGGATTTAGGAGATTGAAAAGATCCTAGATGTGTTGAACTGCACTGAGAAATAGAAGGTTACCTTTGCAACGTTCAAGTTGTCAGTGGAAGCCGAGAGATGGTGGGTGTCGGTGAGGAAGATGGAGGAGCACCGACCGATACCAGTAGCAATGACATGTTCCCATTTCAGAAAGCTATTCTTTGAACGGAACTTTCTGGCCATGGTCAAGAATGCGAAGATGGAGGAATTCTTGAACCTAACTCAGGAGTCACTGTCAGTGCAGTAGTACGCTGCCAGATTCCAGGAGTTGTCCCGATTCGCTCCGTTCATGATTTCGAATGAAGTAAGGAAGGCCTAGAAGTTTTAGAGGGGTTTGAGGAAAGAGATCCGTAAGCAGACAGCGATCTTGTTGTTACAAGACTTTGCTACATTGGTTGATAAGGCCACAGTGGCAGAGGAGAGTCTGCTGGAAGACATAGAGGTTTAGGTTATGAAGAAGAGGCCAGCGCCTCCTAGTTCTTCGTCTGGTGCCAAGCAAGGTAACTGGAAGAAGAAGAAGTGGATTGGTGGTCCTTCTCAGAATACCACATCTACTCGTTGCTCCGTATGTGGGAAAAATCACGCTGGTCAGTGTTGGCTGACTACGGGAGCTTGTATACGATGCGGTAGGCAGGGTTACCAGATGAGAGATTGTCGTGTGCAGAGAAACAGTGGAGCCTCGTAGTAGCCATACATGGGCAATGCTCAGGCACAACATGGTGTGCAGTAGGGGGTACACCCCAGGCTAGGGTATATTCTCTAACACCTGGCGAAGCAGAGAATGCCGGTGACGTAGTCACAGGTATCATTTGCATGCTTTCTCATGAAGCTGTAGTATTATTTGATTCTAGAGCTATGCATTCTTTTATTTCCCATGGTTTTGTTAAACTGTATGGTTTAGAGGTGCAACTGTTAGATTATGAGCTAGTGGTAGCTACGCCGTTGGGATTAGTAGCCGGGTGTAGCAGGGTAGTCAAGGACTTCCCAATTGAAATTCGAGGGAGGGCCCTACCAGTTAACCTAGTGGTCTATAACATGTATGGTTTTGATATCATCCTTGGGATGGACTGGTTGTCGGCCAGTTATGCTAGTATTGACTGCCGTAGGTGGGAGGTATTGTTTAGACCACCAGGGGAGCAGAAATTCAGATTCCTAGGGTCGTGTGTGTGTTCTGCACCATGGATCCTTTCAGCTTTGCAAACTAGGAGGTTACTTCTAGAGGGCTGCCAAGGGTATCTGGCGTTTGTGAAAGACACGCCAGTTGAAGAGGGTAAGCTGGAATCAATTGCTGTAGTTCATGAGTTCCCTTACGTGTTTCCAGAGGACTTGACAAGGTTACCTCCGGACAGGGAAGTGGAATTCTCTATTGAGTTAGCTCCAAGTGTGGTGCTGATATAAAAAGCTTCGTACCATATGACTCCAACTGAATTGAAAGAACTGAAAGAACAACTTCAGGAGCTTCTAGACAAGGGGTACATTCGTCCTAGTGTTTCTCCTTGGGGAGCACCGGTATTATTTGTCAAAAAGAAGGATGAGTCGATGAGGATGTGCATCGACTATAGAGATTTGAACAAGGTAACAGTTGTCGCGACGTCCTAGGAGCGTGTGTGCCCCAGGCGGCGAAATTAAAATCATTTTAATATTTTCATGAAAAAACATGGAATGTCGGAGTCGCCACTAATCTTTAGTGCGGTTAGAACACATGATTACTACCCCATTAGGGGTAGAATCGGTCTACATTACCAGAGTTGGGGTCGGGAGTTCGGTTACGCGAGGGGAAGGTACGAGCACCCCCTATGCGCCCGTTCTTACGAACGGTACCTAATTAATTTGAAATTATCCCTAAGTTAATCTAATAATTCTTTAGATTACTCCTTTTTATGAATTTATAAATACATGTGAAAAATAAATAAATAAAATAATAAATAAATGAAGATAATATATACATATATATATATTCCCTCAGAACTTAGGGTACGTGATGCCCGAAGGCTCATACCCCCACAATAAAATCATAGGGATACTAAAAATCAAAAATATTTAATAAAAAAAATATATAATAAAATAAAATAATAATAATCATTATAATAATGAACATAATAATAACAATAATAATAATAATAATAAATAACAATAGTAAAAATAATAATAATGGTACTAATGATAATAATAATAATAATAACATTAATATTAATAGTAGTAATCCCATAATGACAATAATAAATAATATTAATACGCACATATTAACAATAAATACATATTCTAAATATCATAATGGCAACATAATAATTTCACACATGATAATAATAATAATACACTATAAATAAAAGGTAATAATAATAATCTTCCTAATGGTACACACTCTTAGTATCCTATAAATACCTTTACACCCATATGGAAATAATTGATAAAAGAGATAAACCAAATTTCAAATTAAAATATGGAAACCTATGCACAAGTAAAGAAATAACGAAATTATGGAAACAAGGTGTTGCTGAAAATAATAAATACAAAATGGTTGCCAAAATTAATATACAACCCTAACTATACAAATATTAAACACAAAGTGAGTACAATAATGACCAAAAACCCTAAGTACATAATTTATATGGAAGCAATTTCAACCCTAAAACATCAAGATACAATAAATCAAAATATGAGAATTCAATAAATCAAAACATGATATACAATGTTAAGAATATATAGTAGTAAGGCAGCAATTTTAAATATACCCTAATATACAATATAATAACATAATCTCAAAATACTAAGGTTACCAAGATAAATGATATTGTGTACATTAAAATACTAAAAATATGATAGTAATAAATATGTAATATGCAATATCAACTATAGTATTGAACATACCTTAAAACTAACATGCTAAATACATTAAAATACTAAACCCAGTATTACTAGATATATCAACATACTAACCATAATCAAAATATAAAATATACAAATCAACTATATAAACCTACACATAATAATGAAACAATCTACATAATAAACACAATAATAGCATATAACAATAATGAAACAATCTACATAATAATAATACCAACCATATGCAAACAATAGAATACTAATACTAATAAAATCCATATGATAATTAATATATTAATAACATCCAAACCATATCGTAATTTTACTAATAGTAATATACAAACCAGTAACATAAGAATAACGCAATCATGCAATTAATAATAATATACAAACTATGTAAAACTAATACTAATATAATAATAATGCTAATATTAATAAACCAACTATATAATAATATTACTAATAATGATATATAAATCATATAATACTAATAATAACAATACACCTATAATGTGATGACAATATTAGAAATATTATACAAATCATATAATAATACTATTAATGGTAATATACAAACAATATAATAATATTATTAATAATGATATACAAAACAATATAATAACATAATATATAAATAATAACAATATTACTATCAATAATATACGTATAATAATACTAATATGGTTAATATAGTATATACATATAGATGCAAATATATAAAAAAATTTAACTTTAAGTATTAAAATCCCAAACAAAACCAATATATGTGTATATATATATTAACACTAATAAATATATAAATATATATGTGCATTGTGTGAGTGTGAGAAATAGTGTTCATGGGTACAGGGACTTGCAGGGACTTACAGAGGGATCCCGTCGGAGTTGCAGCAGGTGGGGCGTGGCTGCCGGAGGGTTGTCGGGAGCAGGGGTGCTGACTTCCTGGAACTGGTGTGGTGCAGGGGAACGACGTGTAGGCTCTGTGTAACTGACTGAAGCATAGGAAGCCGAGAGTGATGGGGCTGTCCGGAGCTGGTGAAGATGACGGTAACGGTGGTGGTGACGGCAACGAAGTTGGTTTGCTGGAGAAGGTGTAGGGGTTGCCGTGAACGACAACTGGCGCAGGATCGCCGGAAACTATGAAGGTGGGCGTCATCGGAGTGTTGCTGAAGTAACCGGATGGACTGGTACAGAGGAGCTCGGGGCTCTGCCCTGTTATGGAGGGAGCCTCGGGTGGTTGGTGCTAGCAGCGGCCGTGCTCTGGGTCTGCTGGTGTATGGGTGGTGGCTGGGATGCTGTGCTGGTGGTGCGGCCTGTGCGCGGAGTTGACGAACGGTGACCGGAGATGAGGGGAAGAAGAAGCAGCTGGCGAAGCAAAAATCAAAAGTAGGTTTTTTAATTTTTTTTATTATTTTTTTTGCTGTACGCCCCGCTGCCCTGTGTGTGCAGCGCCGCCCTGAGCTTCTAGTGGTGCCGGAGCTTCGAACGGAGCAGGGGCCTAGGGTGGCGATGGAAGAAAGCCTGGCGGCTGTTGGAGGAGGGCCTGGAGGCTGCTGGAGGTATTGTCAAGCCGTGAGTTGGCTGTGAGGCGAGTGCAGTGGTCGTGAGGTGAGTTGGATATAATGAGAGAATGGAGAGATGAGGAGGAAGGGAGGTTGAAGGGTGAGGGATCCGGCTAGGTGGAAGGAAGAGAAGAAGATGGTTTTTTTTTTTTTGTATTTTTGGCTCTGTGGCTGTGCTGTGTGCAGCGCCCCCCCCCCCCCGGCCCCCTTTGAAGAGAGAAAAGAGGTCCCTTATATAAAAAATTTTAGAAACCCTAAAAAAACTTCCTTTTTCGATTTTCTTTTTCTTTTTCTTTTTCTCTTTCTACTTTAACTATTATGGTAATAATGAAAATAGTAATACTAATAATAATAATTATAATAATAATATAAAGATCAATAAGGAAATAATAATAATAATAATAATACTAATAGTAAAATAGATAATTAAAATAAAAATAATAAAGATATTATCAGTAAAATAACGATACTAATAAGGTAATAATACAAAGATTAAAATTAACAATTACTAATAAAGATAAAGATAATAAAAATAATAATAGTCAAAATAAGATACTAATGCTAATAATAATAAAATAATAATGATAATAAAAATATATTAAAAATAATAATGATACCAAAATAATAATAATAGTAATAACAAAAATAAATAAATAATGATGAGAATAAGAATAATAATAATAATAAATAAAAATACTAATAATAATAATAATAATAATAGATAAATAAATAAGAATAAAAAATGATAATGGTAAAGTAATAATAATAATAATAATAAAGTAATAAATATAATGAAAACTAATAATAATAATATTAATAATAATAATAATGATAGCAAAATAATAATAATATTAAAATAATAATAATAATAATAATAATGATAGCAAAATAATAATAATAATAAAATAATAATAATAATAATAATAATAATATTGGGCCTGGGTAAAAATGGGGTGTCTACAACAGTAAAGAATAAATACCCGCTACCACGAATCAATGATTTGTTTGACCAACTTCAGGGTACGTAGATCTACTCTAAGATCGATCTACGATCCGGGTATCACTAATTGAAGGTGAAAGCGGAAGACATTCCTAAGACAGCATTTTGAACCCTGTATGACCATTACGAATTTATGGTTATGCCTTTTGGTTTGACTAATGCACCTGCAGCATTTATGGATCTGATGAACTGGGTCTTTCACGAATATTTAGATTGATTTGTCGTGGTATTTATCGACGACATCCTAGTGTATTCTAGGAGCGCTACAGAGCATGAAGGGCATTTGAGGCCTGTGTTGCAAATGCTTAGGGATCAAAGATTGTATGCTAAATTGAAGAAGTGTAAGTTTTGGCTTGAACAAATTCCGTTTCTTAGTCACGTAGTGTCCAAGGAAGGTGTATCGGTGGACCCGAGTAAGATAGAGACAGTGGTGGACTGGGCGAGATCGAAGAATGTTCAAGAAGTCAGAAGTTTTCTAGGTCTTGCAGGTTACTATCGTCGTTTTATAGAAGGGTTCTCTAGTTTAGCAGGTCCTTTGACGCGACTCATAAGGAAAAACGTGAGGTACGACTGGGCTGATGAATGTGAGCTAAGTTTCCAAGAGCTAAAAAGGCGAATGGTTACTGCTCCAGTCCTGACCATTCCTTCTGGGGATGGCAGATTTGTTATCTATAGTGACGCCTCTAAAAAGGGTCTTGGTTGTGTTCTAATGCAGCAGGACAGAGTAATTGCTTACGCTTCTCATCAACTTAAAGAGTACGAGAAGAACTACCCGACTCATGATATGGAAATAACAGCGGTAGTGTTTGCATTGAAAATCTGGAGGCATTACTTATATGGTGAGAGGTGCAAGATTTTTATTGATCATAAAAGTCTGAAATACTTCTTCACCCAGAAAGAGCTGAACATGAGACAACGCAGGTGGCTTGAGTTGATAAAAGATTACGACTGTGTTATTAGCTATCACCCGGGGAAAGCTAATGTTGTAGCTGATGTTCTAAGTCGGAAGTCCGTTGATGCGTCGATCTCAGTGGTTAGAGTTCAACACCAAATTTGTATGGACCTGGAAAGGTTGGGCTTGGAGGTGGTAGAAGGAAATCATTAGGCTGTTCTCGCTAGCTTGGTGGTGCAGCCGACCTTGCAGGAGAGGATCCGTGTGGCGCAGAAAGAGGATCCGGAATTAGTTGAGGTTATGGAAGAAGTTCAGAATGGGTTGAAGTCATATTTTAGTATCTCGGGTGATAGGATGTTGAGATTTCGCAACAGAGTATGTGTACCGAATGATGCTGTGATTAAACGGGTCATTCTGGAGGAAGCACGCCATTCGCTCTACACTGTGCATCCTGGTAGCACGAAGATGTATTGAGATTTGAGGGAATCTTTCTGGTGGTTTTGCATGAAAAGAGAGATTGCCCATTTTGTAGAGCAGTGCCTGACTTATCAGCGGGTCAAAGCAGAGCACCAGAGACCTACAGGACCACTTTAGCCACTTGACATCCCCAAGTGGAAGGGGGAGCATATCTTGATGGATTTTGTATCGGGTTTACCTGCGGCGGTGCATGGGCAGAATGCTATTTGGGTAGTCGTTGATCGGCTGACGAAGACTGCACATTTCATTCTGATTAAAGTCAACTATTCTCTGAATAGGCTGGCAGAGCTATATGTGCAGGAAATTGTACGACTCCACGGTGTTCCTGTTTTGGTTGTTTCAGATCGAGATCCCCATTTTATGTCTTGTTTTCTAGAAGAGTCTATAGGATGCCTTGGGGACACAATTGACATTCAGTACGTCTTTTTACCCGCATACGGATGGACAGTCTGAGAGGACTATTTAGACGTTGGAGGATATGTTGCGGGCTTGTGTACTGGATTTTAGTGATAGTTGGATACGATATTTACCGTTTTTTGAATTTGCGTATAACAACAATTACTAGGCCAGCATAGAGATGGCACCTTATGAGGCACTGTATGGTCGCCAGTGTCGATCTCCGTTGTTCTGGGATCAGGTAGGTGAGTGGCAGGTAGTGGGTCCGAAATTGGTTCAGCGGACCTCTGCAAAGGTCAAGTTGATCAGGGAAAGAATCAAAGCAGCTCAGAGTCAACAAAAGAGTTATGCTGATACTAGTCATCGAGAGCTAGAATTTGAGGTAGGAGATATGGTTTTTCTGAAGATTGCTCCGATGAAAGGGGTGATGAGGTTCGGAAAGAAGGGGAAGTTAAGTCCTCGGTATATCGGGCCTTTTGAAATCCTGAAAAGGATAGGTTCGGTTGCTTATCGAGTGGCTTTACCTCCGGAACTATCTAGAGTTCATGACGTGTTTCACGTCTCAGTGCCGAGGAAGTATGTGTCTGACCCTTCATACGTGCTGAGTTATGAACCCCTAGAGATCAGTGATGCTCTATCTTACGAGGGGGTACTAGTTCAGGTGCTAGATCGGAAGGTATGATAGTTACAGACTAAGGAAATACCGCTTGGAAAGGTATTGTGGCGGAACCATGCAGTGGAAGAAGCTTCATAGGAATTAGAAACTGAGATACGTCAGAAGTATCCTCAGTTGTTCAGAGATGGTTAATTTAGTTAGAAAGGAGAATGTGTACATGTGAATTTGTTTTGTATTTGTGCGCTCTCGAAGCATTATGTTGTAACTACGGTATTCCTCTGCCATATGTGAGGATTGTTATGAATAAATTTCAAGGACGAAATTCTTATAAGGAGGGGAGACTGTAGAGACCCGAACCTGGAATAAGCAGGGTTTGTCAACGAAGGTAGCATTTCATCGACGAGGTCCCTTCAGTGCTTCGTCGATGAAATTCAGAGCCTCATCGACGAAGGAAGGGCTTCGTCGACGAAGATGTCGGCAGCCTTGTCGACGAAGTGGCCACCTCGTCGACGAAGTTGATTCAGTCAACGATGCTTTAAAGCTCCTTTTGGGGTTGCTTTGGGGTTAAGAAAACATAAAATATCTCTCTCTCTCTACCACCGAGCTCTCTCTCTCTCTCTCTCTCTAAGATCCTTCGTCGTTCATCGCCCGGTTCGACGATCGAAGTTGTCGGCGTGGATCAGAAGGAAGGGTTCTACAATTATAGTGGATCATATGTTCGCTTCGGTGATTCTCTCAAAAATCGAGGTAAGAATCTGTTTTCGGTTTCAATTAGGCAGTTGTGTAGTGGTCGTGTTTATAACGAGGTTACGTACTATGATTGTTAGGTTTTGAGGATCCAAGGTCGTAGTTTTGGACCAAACCATTCGTGTTTTTGCTTTCGGGTTTAAGGTAAGGGGAATTTGTTTACAACAGTGCTTTACGTAAAACTAAACCACTAAAAATCTAGTTTACATTTATACGAATGACTTATCTACTATTTTGCTAAACTTTATCGGGTTGAGATGCCGGGTTATTTTGTGATTTTTCAATTTTGGTAAAATAGGGGTTTTGGCATATGATCTCCAAACGTTTCAAACCTTATTTATTTGTATTATTGTATATGTGGGAGATGCCTAAATTCCTTATTTCTAGTTAAATGATGTTTATTACATTATATACTATATAGCGGATTTTGTTCAAACTAGTGTGACATGTGAATGAAAATGGACCTGTGAATATTTGATATTATTGATATAGAATTATGGGAACGGAGTTCCAACATGTTATACTATAAATTGTTGAAAAACAAGTGTCGGTTTTATACTGAGCTAATTATGCCAAAAGGGTAAACCGAGAGGGTGTGTGCTGGTTTATACTAGATATGAATGATTGAGTTTGCGAAAAAACTGGAATTGCACATGTTATTATGTTTTGTTATAAATTGTATATATGGTAAATGGAACCAGAACTTGCTACCAAAAGGGTTGAAAAACTACCTCAGTAAAGGAGTTGAAAGATACTTCAGTAAAGGAGTTGAAATATACTTCAGGGTTTAGGGGTTTATATTACCTAAACCAAAAGGCTTGGTACCGTAGCTAGTAAGTACCAGTGCAACACTTTTGAATAAGTGTGGGTACCAAGATGGTCGGCTAGTAGGAGTAATAAACCACCAGTTGATATTAGGTCAGATGGGGGCAGTCGGATCATAAGTAAGATACTCCACAGTTCTTGCACGAACAGGGCATTGTCAGGGTATCAGTGCGCAACCCGTGCCATGGGGTAAAATAGCCAAGATGTCATACCAAGCTGTTTGTCGTTCTAATATTCATATGTATGATTTAAAAACTAATATGTGAATTTAAATAGTTTATATGATGACATACCTGTTGCAGTTCGGTATTGAAAACATTTGATTGATATTCCAGTTTCAAATTGAAATGCTCACATGTGGTCACACATTGATTGCAATACCTTCCACCTTACTGAGATGTGTCTCACCCCGTATACAACCTCTATTTTCAGTTCCTTCTGGTTGTCGATCCTAGTTGCAAGTCCAAGGATCTGGGAATGTTGTTTTGTTTAGCTTACGTAAGTATTCTACGTGTGTAATAGACTTAGTTAGGAATATCTTTTTGGGGAAATGTAAGATCTGGATTATGTATGAAGTATGATTGTCTGTATATTAAGAATATGGTTAGTAACTCTGGTATGTGTCTATTAGATATCCTGATGAATGTTTATGTTTTTCCGCAACATTTATATTCTAGTTATGTATGAGTTATACCTATTTGCCCCTTTTAAGGGCGGGTTGTTGATGTATGTCCATCAGGTACAAGTGATTCGTATGATTAGTTGACCACTTGGGCCTGTATAAAGGGTTGGGTCTTCACATCGTAGCTTGAAAGTGACTAAATGGATTTGGGAACTAATGTCACATACCTCTGAGATAGACAAAATATAACAACTTTAAAGCTACTACTCGAATTTGGGAACTATGTCACATGCCTCCGAGGCAGACAAAGTATCACAACTTGGAATCAACTACTCGTATTTGGGAACTATGACATGTGCCTTTGAGGTAGACATCACAACTTTAAAGCAACTACCCAATTTGGGAACTAATGCTACATGCCTTCAAGGTAGACAAAATATCACAATTTGAAAGCAACTACTCAGATTTAAGAACTATGCCATGTGCCTAGAAGGTAGACAAAATATCACAACTTGAAAGCAACTACTTGGATTTAGAAACTAATGTCACATTCCTCCAAGGTAGACAAATATCACAACTTGAAAATCACAACTTGAAATGAAACTACCGGGATCTCCGAGGTAGACATCACAACTAGAAAATTGATTACCTGAAATTCTAAGGTAAATAAATAAGATTCGAGGAAATAACTACTTTGATCAGGGAGACTCAATCCCTATACCCTAAGTTGAACACAAACTATTCCGATTTACGAAAAGTTATGAATTGAAGGTGTAAAAAGTGGGATGAACACTATTCACAAAATCTACAAAAGAAATTTGTATGATATGAGCATTATGATGTATGACATGAGGACACCTCCTATCTCTACTCATGCAATGATAGCACTTTATAGAATACATATAGATTGTTCCCTATCACTATTGATGCTATGCATGAACATACACAAATACCTTCTTCAGGTATGCTGGTGGACCAATCAATAGACGAGATTCTAAAACCAATCTTTGTCATATCTCAATTTCACTTCAACAATTTTCAAGCTCCAATTTGTGGAGAAAAGGTTTTAAGCATTACCAATGCTGCCCCTGTTAACGACTTTAGAGGAACTATGTTCTTGAGTAGAAGATACCATTTGTGTTGTTTGATTTGAATGCCTATGAATCTTGTATTTTAAAACTCGACGTGTCATTGACCTGTTAGTCTCAAGAATGCTAGGTAATAAATGCTTCTTTTAACTTTTCTGACAACAACACCCATTTAGGAATTGTACTCTTAATATTTAAATCATTTTGAAATTAAATGAATAGACATGCAATTAGATAACACAATCTCATTAAGAATATGAATGAGATATTCAAACTTGTCTATTTGCAAGGTTTTTGTGTTTTCTTAACAAGAGATGACTTTACTAGTACTCTAACATCGGGTAGTCTTAATGTTAACTGAGAGAATCAAATTAATGGGCAAACACATCTGATTTTCTCCCTTCTTCAGATTCATTGATGATCTCAGCACTGCCCATCTACTGTACCCACTTCTTTTCTATTCTACTATAAATTTGATGCCAACTTCCATTAGTGCCTTATAAATTTGTCTCCTAGATCTCATTTCAGCCTTTTTATCTTGAATTGTGATAAGTGTCTTATCAGGTATTTTGATCAGTATTCCAATCTTAAGGTGGACTTTAAGACACACGACGAAACATAAGCTAAGGATATAGGTTTTTAAAAGAATATGGAAACTAAGGCTAAAAAACTCCTCCCCAAAATAACATTTTTGACCCTAGTGACACAAAAAGTTGATCGAGCTTGTTCCTCTAACCAAGCTGCCTACATACCTTGTTAGGATAAGGTCATATCGTAGTTCAAACTCTATTAAGTTTAACAATTCATTTGATGTACTAGTACGTACCAATCAGGTCAGAACTTTCCTTTTGGACTATAATGTAGGTTGGAGGTATGAGCTAAAGAGGAAAAAGATTTAGTATAGTACGAAGTCATCAATTTTGTTAAGGTAATATTTGTCAAGGGTTCACCTATGAAGTATGCCCTTGACCATTCCATCCCTCTTTTTTTTTTTTCTTTTTTTTGTTATTCTACTATATATTTTGCTTTTTTCTTATTGAAAGGATCTTAGTTCTCCTTTCCATTTAGGCTCTCCCATTTTTTCCTTGGGATCCTCAAGTGACTTTATGTTAATCTTTTTAAAATTGTCTCAGTGAGTAAAATTTCCTTGGGATCCTCAATCTTTTTTTTTTTCTTTTGGGTAACAAAAAGATGATTTGTCATCCTTTTGACGGTTACCAGTGCCTCAAATGAATTGTCAAACACTAGGGTCTCCAAAACTTAGGGTGAATTTTTGATAAATTGACTTTGAGAAGAAGTTGTTTTAAAATTAAGGTTTAAGTGAGTTTTCAAGTGGTAACTCAATGCATTATTTTGATTATATTGGAGAGCCAAAGATGACCAAAACATTCTTATTACATCCGTGAAATACCAATCATGATTATAAAATTAAAATTATTTTATCACAGATATTTTTTTGTTTTCTAAAAAAGGTTAAAAGAATGAAATGATCATTTGTACGAAGACACACGATAAAATTTTCAATGAAAAGAATGCTTTAAGCTGCGCAAAAATAAACAGTATAAAATCTAATTCCTATTCGATATCATCCAACTAAACAGGTGGCTAGTGTACCTTTACCGTTAAGGCGCACGTTAGATCCTGAAAAGAAAAAAAAAAGAAAAAAGAAAAAAGAAAAAAGAAAAAGCTGCCCCCCGCTTCTGCTTCCTCGCAGCAAAAAGGGATAGCGAACCGAAGCGCCGGAAAACAAAAAATGAAAACAACAAAGCGAAAACAAATTAGATCGAAGAGCTAAAATCTCGTCTGTGTGCTCCAGTAGCGGACGGAGCCATGGCGTCCCGGTTTCAGAACACTCGTTTTGGGGCTCCGACTCCGATCGTAACGCCGCCCTTCAACCTCCATTCCCTGCCTGGTCTCCGTTCCTAGTCTTTGTTGCAAACCCAAGTTTTGTGCTCTTTATGGAGCGATCTAGCCATCGACTGGGTACAAACTCATAGATCTGAATTTCCGGGTTTTAATTCGGTGTTGGTGATGGCGACGTTCGAATTTTGTAGCTGCGCTGGTACTCTTTTGTGCTGGTTTTGTGCTTTTCATTTACAAGGATTTTTGTAATTCAAACCTCTCAAATGCAAGCATTTCCATGGTTAATGGACTACTCTGCTTCATTTTTGCGTTTCTAGCGTGAGGGTTACTTTTTGCTTCGAAATTGTTCGGCGAGGTTGTGTTGCTGTATTTAGTTTAAGTGGGCTGTTTCAGCTCTGAAATTAATTTTAGCAGGTTTTGTGGTGTATTTGATTTTATTAACTGGAAATGCAACGGTTTTGAATTTCTTTTTTTCTCTTCCATTAAATTTGTTGGCAAATAACCAGAATTGATTGTTTATAGCTGATCATTTGGTGTTTCTGTCATTGAGGAAATATATTACTGGATTGCATTGTCCATATGGAAGATGTTTCAAAACTAAAATATTCTTTCCAGCCACTTAGATATTCTGTTGCTTTGTTGTCTAATTGTTAGGATTTCGTGCACTGTACAAGCTGTATGTTAATGTTAGAATGATTGTTTCTAGGGCTTTTATTATTATTATTATTATTATTATTATTATCTTTGTTTCTTTGTAAACTTTGTATATGATTTTGACTTGCAGGGATATTGAAAGGGGTCCAGTTGTTTTTTCTGATATGGGTGGTTGTATCGTGGTATGCAATGTGCATCGTTGATGCCAAAATAGTGAATCATCAACTGAGAACAGCATTTCTTTCTCCAGCGGCTGCACCAGCTATTTCCCAGCTGCCCTTCCCTGCAAATATGCCTCCTTTTCACAGATCACGGCGGAAACAGTTATTGCCGCATAGTGCACCTGAACCTGTCCAATCACCATCTCAGCCTCCAAATTATGGACCAGAAGCAATGTTCGGTCGCAGCCATACAAGTTCACACTTGTTGAAACCACAGATAAAGAAGAGGAGTGGAGTAGTGGCTCCCAGTAATGCCCTTGTTCCTCCTAATGTGGCGGATATTGTCCCAACGCAACCCACGTCTGGAATAATTCCCAGTGGTTTAGCTCAGCCACCACTGTCTCCTTCCATCTCCAGTAAGATTTGTTCTGGATAAATACTTTATTTTTGTTTATCTCATCTCTTGTGAAGCTTAATTACCATGAGAAAAAGTCATGGGTAGTCCTTTAATCATTCATATTTTTTCCTGAATATTATTCAGGTGGTGGTATTAGTTGTTTATAGCTATACAAAACTCACCTTTTAGTTTGTCTCATTTTACTTAATTTACTTGGTATTGACATGGCCGCTCATTTGACATTCTGCCAGACTGTTGTAAACCAGACATGGTGCTGAAACGAGAAACTCAGGGCTGCCACTGTGTGTATCCTATAAAGCTTGACCTTCTGTTGTTGGATGTGTCCCCTAATCCAAATTGGACCCTTTTTTTTCAAGAGTTATCTTCAGAGCTTGGTTTGCGAGATTCTCAGATTGAGTTGATAAACTTTTATGTACTCAGCTTATCAAGGCTAAATATCTCAATGGATATTACTCCGCACACGGGTATAAGCTTTTCTGTCAGTGATGCATCTGCTATAAACTCATCACTTGTGATGCATAGCGTTCATCTAAACCGAACATTAATTGGTGACTACAAACTTCTCAATTTAACCTGGTTTAAGCCCCCAGTGCCCTCTCAAGGTAATTCTAACCTGCCTCAAATGCTGTTAGGAACTCATTGTAATTATGTATGTTTGTCATGCCATGTATGTTTCTTATGATGCGGCAACTAGATATTTTTCTTGCTTATTTTATTGATGATACTTATCCTAATCCTTTGGCCCTCGGCCAAACACACCAAAACAACAAAAAGAAAAAAGAAAATAATCCCCCCTCCCTCCCCCCCCCAAAAAACAAACAGTAAAAAATCCTGTCTCATTTGGTTTTCAGATAATTTTCCTATGTATATGAGATATTTGCATGAGAAATAACATGTGTGGGATTCTTCATTTGATCTAAGCTCTTTGGTCCTGGAAAGGGTATAAGATTATAATGTTTTGGTTAGACTTGTGTTGTTGAGGAGGAGAACAATAAGAAAGGGAAGTGGAAGGCTGTATATGGAAGGTTTTTTGAGCAAGGAAAATGGATTTATCCTCCTGTGCTTGAGAGTGAGTGACATGTTTTTAAATTAGTAGGCATGATCATATTGGGTAACGGGATCCCCATGCAAATTTATAGTTTCATTGGCAATGATCTATATCTTGAAGAAGCAATAATTATTGGTCTAATGAACTTTATAAAAATGATTTATAATAAAGGGAGATGGCATACTTTGTGCTCTTTTTCTTTCCTACATTTTATCATAAACAAATGTAAATCATTTAAAATAGTCTTATTGGAGTTTTTCTTAAAAAAGACCTATCTTTTAGTTGGATTATTTAAGCTCCATTTGGTTAAATATGATGTTGTTTGGCAACCGATCCCGAGAGATGGACGGGGTCTTAAATCTCTCATGCTCTTTAATGAGGCCCTCATGGGTAAATGGATGTGGGGATTCACGAACAAGGAGTTTCCTTGGAGTATGGCCTCGAACACAATGCACATCCAATGAGCCTAGGTGGTCCTATGGGGTCAGTTTTGGAAGTTGATCAGGGCAGTGAGGGACGATTTTTTCCTTTCTTGCCCACTTCCATGTTGGAAAAGGGAACAACACTTTCTTTTAGCATGACAGTTGGTGCTGCTCATCTCCTCCGAGTTCTCAATTTTATGAAAATTCTGGGCAATTTTAATCCTACTTGCAACAAAGATGCTTTGGTGAGTGTGTATGTGGAGTGTGGACCACTCCATTCATAGGGTAGCTTGGGATGTCTCCTTTGTTTGAAATTCCCATGATTAGGAAGTGGAATCTTTTGTTGTTTTTTACATCTGACTTTTTAGAAATGCCTCCAATTGGACCAAATTGAATGTGCCTATGGTTGATGACGACAGCAACAAACCAAGCCTGAAGTCCCAATAGGTGTAGTCAGCTACACGAATCCTTTTAGGCAATTTACATGATTGTGGGCAATTTCCTCCGACAATTTAAAAGCTATCTAATCCTTACAATTTCATTCCAAGATATTTTAGGTCTAGCTCTACCCCTTCTATTGTCACAAAAAGTAACTAGCTCACTTTTCCTCACTAGTTTACTGTTTGACCTTTGCAGACAAAGCATTTGAGTCGCCCCTCTCTATCTTATCTGCTAAAGTGCTATGCCAAACTTACTAGGAATATGCTCATTTCTTAATTTATCTTTTAACGACCACTCATCCACCTTAGCATTCTCATTTTGACAACTTTATATTTTGGATCCCAATAGGTGTAGTCAGCTACACGAATCCTTTTCGGAAATTTACATGATTGTGGGAGCTATCTAATCCTTACAAGTTCATTCCAAGATATTTTAGGTCTAGCTCTACCCCTTCTATTGTCACTAAAAGTAACTAGCTCACTTTTCCTCACTAGTTTACTTTTTGACCTTTGTAGATGCACAAAGCATTTGAGTCACCCCTCTCTATCTTATCTGCTAAAAGTGCTATGCCAAACTTACTAGGAATATGCTCATTTCTTAATTTATCTTTTAACGACCACTCATCCACCTTAGCATTCTCATTTTGACAACTTTATATTTTGGATATGTTGTTTCTTAGTTGTCCAACATTCTTATCTATACAACATACTTGGTCGTATAGCCATCCTATAAAACTTATTTTTTAATTTGAAGAATTTAAGGGTATTCTATGATCACACAACATGCTAGAAGCACTTCTCCTTTTGCTTGCACCGTTTTAACTCTAAGTATAACAAATTCTTCGATTTCTATTTTAGCTTGTTTAATAAATCCAACATATTGAAATATAGTAGTGCTATTAATCTCTTGACCATCTTTACTCCAATATTCCTCCTATCATGACCAAAATTACATTTCTTATCTACTATCCCTTCCCCCTGCTTTAAAAAATGATGAATATTTAGTCTGGGAGGCTAGTGGTACTATGGATTCTTTGAATCCCCATTGGATTGCCTTCCCAATTCTTGTTGTTGTTGCGTGTAGGTCATGATGTACCTTGAGATGGCCATCTCTTATTTCTACTTGTCCTTAAACCTTTAGATTGTAAAGATTCTCTCAATAATTCTAACTCAGATTCTACTCCACCTCTAATTTCATCAAGTAAGACAATATCGTTTGAAACATACACCATGGAATTGATCTGGCCAAGTTCAATAACCTTTAGATTGTAAAGATTCTCTCAATAACTTTAACTTAGATTCTACTCCACCCCTATTCCATCAGTTAATACAATAGTTCTTTTTTGCGGGTTTAGTATCCTTGCTTGGATTGTACATTCTCCTTTTTAATATATATTCTTTTATTATCAAAAGAGAACAAGTTCACATGGCTCATGTCGTGTGAGCCATGTGCCTATACTTTGGCTCAACAATTGATCTAATCACCACAATTTGTTTCTTACTCTTTCAGAAACCTATATACCACGAACAAAAACATAGTACCTAGTTGTGGATCTTCTATTGGAAGGTGACCCAACCCAAGTTGCATCTATATACCTAGTACATAAATGTGGACCTTTCCTACATGAACCTTGAGGTATCTCAAGATGTGAATTTTTGCAGTCTAGTGACTTGCTCTCGGAGAATCAACAAATTGGTTGACAACACTTTTTGCGAAAGAGATATGTGGTCCTGTGATTGTGGGATAATTCAAATTTTTTGACAAGTCTTTGATATTGTCTAGGGTCCACCAACGAATCACCCATATTTGGTACTAACTTGCTGTTAGGATTCATGGGTGTATTAGGCTTGGATCCCAAGATTTCCAATTATCTAGTCCAAGCTCTTAAATTTCGTTTTCGATTAAAATTTTGAAACTCCAAAATTACGGAAATTTCGATGGAAATTTCAATTTCAAAAGCAATTTCGATTTCAATTTGAAAAATGATGGAAATCAGTAGTAAAGGATGGAATTCTTTTATGAAACTTTAGAAATTATTAGTAGACATAATAATGTAAGTTTTAGGACTAATATATTACAAAATAAATACATCTATGTTGTGTATGAGGTGCATTAGTTGTAAAATAATATGTGTATTAAACATATTCATAAGATAACGTGTGTTAAAAATATTTGATTAATATAAATGAAATTCATGAATCAATTAAGTATGATTTATTATACAAATAAAAATAATTTAGACATGAATGGTTAAATAAAATGTTTTTGCAAGTTTAATTTTTTTGTATAATTTCAAAAGCCCTAGTAATAATGTTTCAACAAGAAAATAAGATAAACTAAGAGAAATTTCACTTCATATCTAAATCTCACATTTGAATTCTAAGAAAATTTCATTCTATGGTAAAATTTGAACCAGTTTCACTAAAATTTTGAGATTTCGAAAAAGTTTGGAAGATCTGTTGAAATTTGGACGGAAATTATATAAAACGAAATCGATTGCCATTTTGATTTTGAGAGTGATGGAAAGCAGAAATTTTGTTGGAAATTTCGACAAGTTCATGAAAATTTAAGACCATGCTAGTCGCATCTTAAAGATCAAGAACATACTCCCTATGTGACAAAATGATTCCTATACGATACAATCTAGATACTTCTCTACCCAGGAAGTATTTCAACAGTACCAAATCTTTGGTCTAAAGCTTAGTCTATAGAAAAAGCTTTAGGCCATTGATACCTTGGTCAGAATAATCACAATATCATCCACATACGCAGTAAGTAGAATCATATAAAATGCAGTACGACAATAAAATACATAGTGATCTCAAACACACAGTTGGAGGCCATATTCAAGTACTAGACACTAAATTGACCAAACCATGCTCTAGGAGATTGTTTTAGTACAATGATTTCTTGAGCTGACACACTGCTTGACTCTCCTTGAGCAACAAACCCAAGTGGCTGCTCCGTATAGACCTCCTCCGAAGGATCACAATGTAGGAAGGCATTCTTCACATCTAACTGATGCAGAGGCTATTGGTAGGTGGTGGCCAAGGACATGAATAAACTTTGGTGACTGGGGATAATGTATGAATAATTCAGACTGTACACTTGAGATACTTAACAACAATTCAAACATGCCACAGAACCATTTGGATTGATTTTCATGGTATATACCCAGCGATAACCAACTGCCACCCCTTAGATTATCACTTCACCTAAAAGCTTAAGCTGTTAGGTTGTGGGCTGACATTGTATATCAAGTTTTAACACTGCCCCACATGTGCTGTCTGATAGCATGTGGAGATGTAAATGATAAATACCGGGAGTACACAAATTTTTAATACCTCACAATAAACGCGGGCAACAAGATTACATTCTAAGGCCTCCTAGCAACCATAGGTTTGATACCATGTTGAAGTATGTGCTAAATTGGGAGACCTAATCACAATGATAGGTTTCTCCCACTATTTATGATATATTTCAAGTACATAACAATGACCATATTACACCTTCTAACTAACGCTTATTAACATAATAATAGCACATATTAATAATGCTAAATGACCTGCAGATTTTTTTTAAAAAATAATGCTAAATGACCAAAATAACTAATAACAGAAGCAAACAACATGAAATCAGCATTCTGCACTCTGTTTTGGATTTGTTCTTAATATTGGTTGTTTTTTTTTTTTTTAAATACTTGGCAGTCTTGTTTAGAAGTTAACCCTCATTACTATGTAAATACATCTTTGGTTTTGATGCACAGCTCCTGCTATTGCTGTATCACCTGTGGGGGCACCAGCACAACAGTCCTTGAACCCTAAGTCAGTCAGCTCGTCAGTGAAACAGAAACATCCAAGTTTGATTCTTATTATTGGTATTGGTGCTGGCATTCTTTTTACTGCCATGGTATCTTTACTTACTATTTGGTTGTGCACATCACATGGAAGGAAAACAGAAACTTCTCTCAAAGGAACTGGTACATATTCCAACTACAACAAATTTTGGACCATATTATTTTGCATGAAAATTGTTCCTTGGTTTATACGTTGATGATATTTACAATGAATTCCTATTAGCAATTAGTATAAGCACAAAGCATACTGCCTTCCAATATTATATAATGGTTTGCAATATTAAATGTTACATTGAACAAATTTGAGCAATCTCATTTCAAACTGATAATTCATCTTTTGTGTGTGTTGAGAGCAAGGGGGTGCATCAACAACTCAGATTTGGTAAGAATGTTTGTGTTATGTTGTGTCAATACTGGGGTAAGGCTGTGTGGTGTGTACGGTGTGTACTTCTGACTCTATTTGGATGCCCTTTTGTTGCAAACCTTGTGCGCTGCGCTGCCTTTAGTTGTGCTGATTTGACCTGCTTTATTCTTTATTTTTTGGATTGAAAAAAGAAGAAAATTATTAATAGAGAAAGATTGTATGAGACTGTAGAATACGAATCCTCCTACAAAGAACAAAAGAGCAAAATTAGAAAAACAAAGAGTTAATACAAAGTAGCTAACAATCATGCTAAATATCCTCAAAAGACAATTCTTTGAAACAGCCAGCGGCAGCAGCAAGCCAAATATTGAATCTTAGCTCAATCTAAAGACATTGAAACCTTCATCCCCTTAAGTATATGAGTGTTCCATTCTATTTAAACATCCCACAACAAAACATACGACCCACATCTTCAAAGGGCTGAATTATCTTTGCTCTTTCCAATTCCTGAAAAAGAAATAGCCAACATATCCTCCAGCAACCTCAGAAAAACCCAACTTTCCCTAATAAATGTAGAAAGAACAATGTAAAATTAAATGAAAGGCAGATTCAAAACTATCTATTAAGAACAACCAACCAAATAAAAGCCTTAATATTGGACTGTTAGAGGGAATTTTGGCCTTCCAAGTACTATGATAGAAAGAAAAAGACAAGTTCTTGCGAATCAAAAACAAAAAAGAAAGATATCCAAAAAAAATCCCCAAAGTCTCCATCAACCACTTATCGATGTCCTCCCTTGGAAGGGTAACAACCCTCCCACTCCTTAACAAGGATGCAAGTTCCATCACCTCTTTGTCATTCAGATGTCTAGGGAAATGGAAATCCTAGGAAAAGTTCTCCTCATTAGAAATCAAAAAAGAAGACACAGCCCCATTATGTGATGAAGAAAGTCAATGCAAATCAGGAAATGACACAAAAATAGTTGTATCTCCCACCCATGGGCCTTCCTAGAAACCAATGCGAAATGCTACCCACCCCATATTTGGTGTTTGAAAAGCAATGTGGATACAGCTGGGATATACATCTCCAAGGACTCAAAAGATCTAAACCCCTTATTATGCCAAAGAGAATTCTCCTCTAAAGGAAGCCTTTGTAACCATTTACTCATCAAGATAATATTTTTAGACATTAGTTTTCCCATTATCTAGCCCCCTTTCTTTTTTTGACCTACACACCACATCCTGGCTCCTGCCTAGCCAAATGATCCTTATTCTCCCTCACAACTGACCAGGAAAAAAGTATCTTATGATTCTCTATATAGACCCAGCTATACCCACAAGAACTTTAAAAATAGATGAAAAACGAAGTGGAATGCTAGAAAGACAAGACTAAATAAGAGTAACACAACCACCTAAAGAAAAATTAGCTTTTCCACCCATCCAGCTTAGCCACCTTCTCGACCACAAGAGCCCAAAAACCCACTGACCTAGGATTACCATCGAAAGTAACCACTAATAGGAGAAAATCCAATCTAAAGTAGCACAACCTGCTAAAGAATTCAGCTCCCAAGATCTTTTGACATCCAATTTAATTCCGGATGTCCTAATGTTCCCTAAATTAACCCTGGAAAAAAGTCAAAATGCTGTAAAATGGTAAAAACATTCAAAAAATACTCCCTACGATCCTCCAAGAGAAGGATAGTGTCATTAAAAAATTGAATATGAGGCATTATGACCCCTTGACTACCCACCCCAATACCTCTTGCGGACTCCAGATTAGTTGTCTGTCATTCTACTCAAAAAATCAAGTGCCAGGAAAAACAAGAATGGGGACAACAGATCACCTTGCCTAGCACCCCTCGAAGCCTTAAACCAAGATTTAGACTCATATTAATAATAATTAAAAATTGTACTGCAGAATGGCTGGGATGCTAAAGTTGGGGTTTATATTACTCATGCAAGTTCTTGAAAGTTTATTTCTCAGATTTATGATTATTTCTTTCCAAAAATCCAGTACATGGTGGGTAATGGGGTGCAAATTCGTTTCTGGGAGGACCTTTGGACAGGGGAGATGCTGTTGGCTATTGCTTTTCACTGTCATTATCGGGACACCATTCTTCATGATACCTTTATCTCTGATTTTTTTTCCCCAATTTCGGGAGGAATCTTAACAATAGAGAGAGTTATGAGTTGTCACTTTTAACCAGTTTGCTTGATTCTTTTCAAGTTCATTTGGGGAATGATAAAAGGATTTGGAGTTTAGATCCTTCTAGGGATTTCTCTTGTAAATATTTTTTCACCTATTTGACTCACAACTCTAATGTGGATCCTTTTGATTGTACTCTTTGATCTAGAAAGCTAAAGCTCCCAAGAAAAGTAAAAACTTTTATTTGGGCTGTGGTTCTTGATTGAATTAATACTAATGATGAGAAGGCCTAATAAGGCCCTACCGCTGGATGTTTGTGTCCTTTGTTTGAGAAGTGGGGGACTTGCTCACACTTGTTTCTCCATTGCCCCTTTACTTGAGTTGTCTGGAAATTTTTGCTATTTGTGATGAAGACTGGATTTGTCCCTCCACCTTGAAGGCTTTTTTATTTACCACATTTTTGGGATTTGGAAAAGGGAAGGGTAGGAAAGCCTTGTGGCAATGCACTAGTATCACTTATTTGATGTGTTTGGTATTTTCGAAGGGGTGGCCACTGCTAATAATTTGGTTTCGAATGGATTGGCTTATCTTGCATCACTGCAGGTGTCAGCTAATGGCTGTTTTCATCATGTTTGTTTGGAAGACCTGCAGCAGGACTGGTTGGCTCTGCTTCATTGAGTTGGCTTTGAGATTATGATGATCTTTTGTTGTAATTATTTTGTTATCGTTGTAAAGGGAGGATTTCTTACTCTCCTGGCTTTTCTTTTTCTTTTCCTCTTTCTTCTTCTGATTTTTATTTTTGTCTCTTCTAATAAATTTCTTTGTTTATAAAGAACAATGAAACTAAAAATAAAAATGAAAAGGAAACAACCTGTTGTCCGTGTTCTCCACCTAAACCCAAAGCCTTTCCTGTCCATAACCTATCTAAAAACTTCAAAATAACTTGATTGTAAGCCTTTTCAGAGTCTAATTTGAACACAATACTCCTTCATTTACACCCCACATCCTCCACGACCTCATTTCAATCTGCCTACCCACCTCAAGAGCAATCTGTGCCTGAGAAACTTTATCTCCAATTACCAAACTTAGCCTATTCGCAAGTACATTCTCGATGATCTTATACACACTAGAAACCAAACTAATAGGTTGAAAATCAGCAACATCAATAGATATACTTTTCATAGGCACCGAATTAGTGCTCTTGCCCAAAACTCCTTTGAAGAAAAACTCAAAAATATTCATTAAATCCACTGTAGTGATATCCCAAAAATCCTGGGAAAATAAGGCATATTGAAACCATTAGGATTGAGGGCCTTATCCCTGTCCATCTCAAACACTATATGCCCAACCTCACTTTCCTCAAAAGGTTTCTCCAACCTAGAATGGGATTCCACTCCGATCCCTCTATCATAGGCCAATCCTCAACCTCCTTTGGAAAAATGATGTGCATAAAAATCAATAAGCTACAATGCGATCACAACAGGATTGGAAGTAACCTATCCCTCCCTCTTCTCCAACTCTCTTTAAAACTTTTTTATCTCCAATTACCAAGCATAGCCTATTCGCAAGTACATTCTCGATGATCTTATACACACTAGAAACCAAACTAATAGGTTGAAAATCAGCAACATCAATAGATCTACTTTTCATAGGCACCGAATTAGTGCTTTTGCCCAAAATTCCATTGAAGAAAAACTAAAAAATATTCATTAAATCCACTGTAGTGATATCCCAAAAATCTTGGGAAACAAAGGCATATTGAAACCATTAGGATTGAGAGCCTTATCCCTGTCCATCTCAAACACTATGTGCCCAACCTCACTTTCCTCAAAAGGTTTCTCCAACCTAGAATGGGATTCCACTCCAATCCCTCTATCATAGGCCAATCCTGAACCTCCTTTGGAAAAATGATGTGCATAAAAATCAATAAGCTACGATGCGATCACAACAGGATTGGAAGTAACCTATCCCTCCCTCTTCTCCAACTCTCTTTAACACTTTTTATCCTCTTACAATTAGCCAAAGTATGGAAGCATTTAGTGTTACAGTTGTTAAATAAATAAAATGTATATTATGGAAAAATTCAATATACAAAAAGAAGATTGCCAGGGTATATATACACAATAACCCATAACTAAACTAACAATTGAATGAACAACTGAATTAACAAATAAACTAACAACTCTAATACGCCCCATCAAGATGGAGATGGTGAATAAAGATTTCACATTGCCATCTTGCGGTAAAAAAAATGATGAAAAAGACTCCATTGATGTGAAACACAAATGGAGATGATCCGTGGGAGGAGATGCCGATGTCCAGAGCAAGCAAGGAAGACAACAATGGTGCTGCAGTTCGAGATCTCACAGATAGAACCAAAGCATGCTTGGCAGCTAGCAAAGTCCAATTCTTTTATTTTTTTATTTTTATTTTTTATTTTTTATTTTTAATTATGAGAACATGAATAGCCATCCTTGAAGATCCCCAAAATCGTGCTGTTCCAATAACGCATCAAAATATGACTGCAACTCCAAATACAACCACAAAGATCAGCAAATTTACAGAAGCCACCCCTACAAACGAGTTCCCTCACTTCTTCCCTTTCTTTGCCTTTGCTTTTTTTTTTTTGGCCAGAGATTTCACTCTTGGGCTTCGCATTCTTTGAAGAAGTTGCCTTAGCCAGTGCTTTCTCTACAGCAGGCTTTGGAGCTGCAACTTTCTTTCCCGGCGAAGTCCTGGTTGAGGTTCTCGATGCTTTAGCGGGCTTCTCCTTTGGCTTCGCCTTTTGTTGCTACTGCTGACTTCTTCTTCGCCACACCAGTAACTGCTGGCTTCACTACCGGTGACTAAGCAGCCGGAACCTTAAATGATCCTTTCATCTTCATGAGTTTTCCAGCAGCAACAATCTTCTTCAAAAGAAATAACAGGAGCTTCTTGAAGTTGGGAGGCAAGTGCTTCTGCTTTTCCTCAATGAACTTCGTGATCGCGTACTGGCTAGACCCTGTGTTCTCTTTCAACGTCACAATCGCCTCTGTAATCATTTCTATGTACGGAGGATGAGTAAGGGGATTTCTAGGCTTTCTCAGTGCAGCCGGTTTCTTCGCCTAGGCTCTTTCTTCGCCTTCGGCTCTTTCTTCGCCTTCCTGTCTTTGGGAGCTGGATTTTCTTCCGCCGGTTCGACCGAGACTGGATCTGCGGAGGCAGCGGCGGCGGCCTCGACCCCTACTAGCTGCTCTTCAGATGCCATTGCAACTCCTTTGTGTCATTCTTTCGAACACTTGGAGCACAATCAGCATTTGCCATAGAAGCAGAATGCCCAGAAAACTCAGGTTCCACCGTGAATCACCAGCTCCTTTGTGTCATTTTTTTCGAACTTGGAGCACACACAGGTAAATCCTTTGAAATGAAACCATACTAAACAAAATTCCCAAAATTTCAGCAGTATATGGGAGAGAAAAAAAAAAAATGTATGCGGAAGTAAGAATCAGAAAAGCAGAAAATCCGAGGTGTAATCTTGATCGTGAACGAGAACCCATGAATCTTGATTGCAAGAACAGTTTACTTATTTTTTGAACGCTGGAAGCCGAACTTGAAGTCGTCACTGCCGGAGACTCTGTTGTTGGTGGAACTGACAGCGGCTTCGAGATCGAACCCGAAGGAGGTGCTCTTGTCGGAAGATTTGGACACAGCGTAGGAATTCCAATCTGCCAGAAGAGACGACAAAGATCCCGTCATCTGCTGATCGTCGTTGCCGGAGCCCTGCAAGAACCATGCCTGCGCAACTTTCTGCATCGCTTGCAAGAGGAACTCTTCGCAGAATAACTCTCAAGTTTTCTTGAAACTGAGAGAGAGCGCGGAAGGAAAACGCTTTGATACCATGTTAAATAAATAAAATGTATATTTTGGAAAAATTCAATATACAAAAAGAAGATTACCAGGGTATATATACACAATAACCCATAACTAAACTAACAACTGAATTAACAAATAAACTAACAACTCTAAAACCCTCCCTAACCCACTTAAAATTCTTCTTCTGCCTCCAACTGCTCATCTCCAAAAAAATTACCTCCTATAACTCATTTTTCAACCCTCCCTCTTAACCTCCTTCTCCACTAGAGACCTCTCCTCTTTCCTTCCTAAAAACTCCAAATCCCAAATGCAATTTTTTTTAATATATAAATCATTCTGTTGTCTCCATAGATTTCAATATTCCACTTCTTGACCACTTCAACCTTTTGATCTTTCTCGTAAACCTAAAGCCCCTCCCAACCCCCCTCAATCGCCTCATTCTAGCCATCCTCAACATAGACAAATACTCATGATTTTTTTTTTTTTTTGGAAGCAGAAGAAAATTATACTAATGAGAAGAATTTATGAGAGGGAGAATGAGACATCTCCCAAAGAAAATCTGGAGCAAACCATAAAAAACAACTAAAGCCTGCAGAAACATGAGAAAATCAACAAACCAACACATTCCTCTGATCTCTTTGAATCTCTTGGAAACTATTTCCTTCAAAAAAGCCAAAACTAGCACATCATAGTGATGCTAAATACTGGATCTTATACCACACCAACTCCCAAAATTATTATTTTTTTCTTGGAAATACCCGTGCATTGTGTTCCATCCATATCCCCATAAAACTGCAATTAACCACTCCTCCATCAGCCTGCCCTATGCTTCCTTCAACCAAAACCTGTAAAAGGAATGGTTAGTAAGTCTTCCACTGATACATGGCATGCCTAACTACCCCCCATAATACCAAATATCTTATTCCAAATCCTCTGAGGAAAACTGCAGATCGTAAAAGGAGATAAGAATCTATCAGAGTCCTTGAAACAGAGCACACAAACATCGGGAGAAAGAGCCTTCAAAGATCTTATGTTTTGCAACAACTTATCAGTGTTTATTTCATTAAGCACAACCAACCAAGTGAAAGCCTTAAATTTTGAGGGAGCCTTGGCCTTCCATATTACAACAAAGAGTGAAAATGAAGAATTAGAATGGATCAAGAATTCAAAAAAGGATTTTCAAGAATACACTCCCGACTGATCCAAGGACCAAGAGTGAACATTTCTCCCTGACGAAATATTGCTTTCGTTCAATAAAGATAACAAAGAAGACAACTCCTCCATCTCTATCATTAAGAGTTCTCCCAAAATGGAGATTACTGGATACCAAAGCATTACTCATATTCCCAACAAAAAAAGATGTGGCTCTATTTTGCTCAGCACCCAATCGAAAGAGACAAGGGAAAGAAGTCAACAAAACTACATTACCCAGCCAACGGTCTCTCTAGAAGCAGATATGTGACCCCCTCCCCACCACAAGGTTAGTGCGAGGGGTAAAGGATAAATATGAGAAATGGACCCCAGCAAACTCCCCAAAGAACTTCTTAAATTACTATTGATATCCCATTTAGCCAAAAAAGCGGTGTTTTTAGAAACCAACTTACTTAGACCCAGTCCTCCCTCCATTAGTAGTACAGTGCAAGCATTTAACCAAGGAATTGGTTGAACTACAGCAATGACATGTTGATTTCATGGTTGTTATAGAAGGGAAGATGTCGACATTGCAGAGTGACATGTCAACCCTTTCTGAAACCATAAATGGCAGACTTGGCTTGGTCCTAGAATACTTATGATCCAACCACATGTATTCTAACCTGAAAAGAGTAGTACCCCACTTGATCTTTGTAGACTAACAGAGCAGGAAGATGATTAGACACAGGTCTCGACAAAATTGTTTAAGAAGAGTTTGGAAACTCATCTTCCTGTCTCCACAAGGTAAGAACCTACTGCTTCTCCACACGCACTGACAAAGTAAATGAAGTGATTGAAGAGAATTAGTTTAGTAATTATATCATTTGTGTGTGCGTGTGTGTGGGGGGGGGGGGGGGGGAATTATTTTTTTCTTCCATGTTTTATTATTATTAATATATATAATAGGGCAGACTTGGCGCTGTGTGGAAGTCTCCAGCAAACTGTGGCCAGTTTTTTTCTCTCTATTCTTCTCCCCTTCCCTTATTTTTCTCTTTTCTTCTCTTCTTCTCTTTTCCATCTCTAACTTTACAACTCGGTATCAAAATCTCGTGTAAATTTGATTTGTGTGAGTTGATTTTGAACATTCTGTGTTTCTTTTTGAATACTCTTCTTTTCTTGCTTTCTTATCTTTTCCTAATTGATTCTCGAATATGATTGATTGGTTGGTTTAAGAGTCTTCCGGGGACACTCTTCTTCTCTGTTGGGCTGTGCAGCATCCTTGTTTGGATGTTGTGTGTGTTCTTGGTGGTTTGCTGATGTGAAGTGAGTCTATTATGGGTTCTGGTATACTGTTGTTTTTCTGATTTTCCTTAATTGGTTTGGGCTATTTTTGATACTGCGTGTGTTCGTAATTGATTGCTTGCAATCTTGTATGACTTTTTCTGGTTTGTTTCAATTGCTGTTCAATGATTCTGTTTTCTTTCTGATATTGCCTGCAATCAGCACTAGTGCACTGCCAGCTATAATACCTGTAGCTGCTGCCAGGTTGCTTATTGTCTGTGGTGCTTTGTTGTGGTCTGCTCCGTTCTGTGTGGTAGATTGATTCCTCCTGGAATACTGTAATTTCAGTTTTGTGGCCATGGCTGCCTCTGGAAGTTGTGGACATTTTAGGATCTGAAGTGCTGTCCTTTGCTAGTGTGTTCTGCCTGATTGGGCATTGTCGCTGTGTTGTTCATTCCCAATACTGGTGTGTGCTGATTGTGTATTGGGGCTGGTTTTGACGGCCTCTGTAGATTAAGGTTCGGATGATACTGTTATTGTACAGATCACAACCATCAAATTGGTCGGATCCTCTAACTAGTTTTTGTGGTCTTAGGTAGTGTGTGTGGGTATATTAATGCAAAATGGAAGTCTAATTGGTTTCATCCAAGCTTCGACTGATAAACAAATCACATCCATCAAATTAGTTGTATATTGATGCAAAAGGGAGGCCAAGTATTTGCTGCATTCTCCTCCATGTGCAGACTTCTAGGATTATAAAGATTGGGTGAAAGAGAATGACGCATTGCTTGTGTGGTTATAGAATAGCATGGAGCCACAAATTGTTGTGAATGTGATGCTTCATAGAACAACCAAGGCTTATATGGGATGGTCTTTGTGAAAGCTTCTCACAAGATAAAAGCAAACTTGTGTTTTTGACCTGTATGTTTTTCAATTAGACTGAGAAGGTAGGTCCATCAGTGAGTAATCTAACACTCTGAAAGGTATGTGGGAGGAACCAACGTCTATGTACTAACTATTTCCGATGCTGAGGTGATTAAGAAGCAATGGTCATTTTCTCTGGTTTGAGTTGTGAGCTCCAACTCATAGTCGATCAGATTCTTGTAGACGAAATATACCATCCATGAATGAAGCATGTGCTAGAATGTGATAGATCTTGCTTCTCAAGCTTCTTCTAGTGATAGTTTAGCCATGGTTGGGTAAGTGTTGAGGATGAGGTTTGGACGGCACTTGTCGGAAAGGTGGTGTATTAGGACGAGGATTTCTTGTGGCAATTCTCACTTCTACACACATTGTGGCTAGGACGATCATATTGCCATTGCTGTTGGAATGTTTGTAGGAACCCTATTTGTGCCAACAAGCCCCCTGTTGAGGGTGATTCTATTGTAGACACTTCAAATGCACCTGGCTACTCCAAGGTTGAGTACATCATCTACCATGTCCATGAGGAGTAGAACAATCATTTCTGCGTGGTTCGAAAATTCGAACTCAATCGTCTACATCTAGTGCTACCGTGGCCCATTTAGATACAATTGGGCTTCTTGCTTCTTCATCTTTTTCAACGTGGGTTATTGATTTTGGTCTTTTCTCCTATATGATAGGTAATCCTAATTCATTCCAGTCCTTGAAATTCACTATTTTACACACTAACATTACTCTTGCTCATGGTTCAGTTACACCAGTTTCTTGTTTTAGCAATATTCTTTTGTTTCCTTCTATTCCTCTTTCCTCTGTGTTATATGTGTCTAAGTTCCCTTTAAACTTATTAGTTAGTTAATTATCTGAATCTCATAACTGTTTTGTGACCTCCATTCCTTCTCATTGTGTGATTTAGAGTGAAGAAAAAGATTGGTGGAGGGTTTTAAAAAGTGAAAAAATGGCTTGTACTATTTCAATGATGGTGGTGGTTATCAAGCTTTAACACAAGCATAATGGTACTTGGCCCAATTTTAAATCTAGGAAAGGATTTCATAGTCTGATCATGGTTGTTTCTCAATTGGAGAAGGATGAACCACTTATTTTATTGTTGAATAGTCGGTGTTTAACATATCTACATTACATAATATGGCAAGTGACACATCTATGATGCTACACGGGCTAAATGAAAATGTGATATCTGATGAGCAGTTTTCGACTAGGGATAGGAGCGAATCAGTTATTCACGTGTCTTTGGGGGATTTGCTTGTGCTCTTTGAGGAAGAGGGCTGTATTGTCAGGACAATGGTTTCATGATGAAGCGACCATTGACGACAATTGATGGGGATGTTTTACCAATGGGCAGAATATGTGGATGATATTCAAAGGGAAGTAGACTTTGTGCTTGCAATGGATGGAATTATGAGAAGTTTAGCAACATAATTCTGCTGGGACAAATTCTTAAGGAGAAATGCTGAAGGTTTGGTGTATTTTTGGATTCTATGAGCACTCAAAAGGGAGTTACTATTGGGAGGAGTCGAATGGTAAATATAAATAAAATCGGTTGATATGTCAGGTAGTGATAGTGATTATAGTAGTGCATATGTGTATGATGGCAGTTTGCTTTTAGTGAGATTTGATTTAGAAACAATGAGGCTGTGTTTCTTAAACATTGGATTTACTTGGGGATTTTTCATATGTGCTACCACCTCCAATGGAAGAATTAGAGGGTATTTCATCATTTGAGGAGGATGAAATGGATAAAGAGCAGTAGCCAACTCTAGAAAAGGTTAATAGGAATATTTAGAAGTTCAACAGTTGTTGGATGAGAAGAATTTGCGGTTAGTTGCTCCCTAGAGGTAATGAGAAAAAGGGTTGTGAATTAGCACTCATGAAGTCCTCAGTGAATTATGATAGAGAGTTTAAAGAGTTTTCTTAGTAATTTCTTAGTAAAATTTTTTCTTTGTTTTTATATTTTTGTTCTTTTGTTTCTTGAAGATGTCTTGTCCCCTGTGAACAATAGTGTAAATTTAAAGACATAATCACAGCCATAAGTATCCCCTTTATAATGTATGTCAAATACATCACAATGACCATAATACCCACACTATTAATTATTTGCATATGTAATAATACCAAATAACCAATAAGCAATAGCACTCCCCTTCAAGCTGGAGCATAGGAAATCATATGCTTCTAGCTATCCAAATTGATTTTTAACATGAGCACCGCTTAGAGCTTTGGTGAACAATGAGCAAGTTGGTGTTCAGATTTCTTAGAGTGGTTTCAATGACCACCTGCACAATTTTCTTGTGGAAAAAATGACAGTCCGCTTAGATCTGGGTCCCCTTTCATCTACCCACCGGTGTTTTCCTTTCCTTGCTTGAGGTGTTTTATCCTGGGTCGATTATTCATATTGCACTCTGATGTCCCAGCTTTGGGCTTGGAGCTAGTTGGGTTTAACTTAGCTAGGCTTGAACTAGAACCCAAATTTGAATTCAAGCTTTGATTAAATTTTTTCCTAAAACGGAAGTCTGTCGCTCATTTTGTATCCCCCCTGCTAAAGTCCGAGTCTTGCTTTCTGTTTTTGTGGTTTCACTTTTCCTGGTCAGGCTTGCCGGAAGGCCTCCATTGCCAGCTAATCAGAGATGCGATTCTTTAAAATGCTGACTGTTTCCTAAGCTTGAGATCTCTGCCCGCGTTCAAGGAGCTGCAATGAGGGCATCGCAGCTCCTGATGATTCTTTGCTATGTTGCTTCCGCCTGCCATTCCCTTCGAAACTTCCTAGAACTTCTTCCAACCTGATGCCTCCTCTCTGCCTGCTACAGAAACGTGGTATAGAAACCAATTGAATAGCCCCTTTGTGCAGTATCTTCTCTATCAAAATGAATTGTCTAGATGTTAACTCTCAGTCAAAGCATTGCTACGTCATATGGGTGCCCTAAAAGTCTTCACCCATGGGTTCGAAGTTTTGGAAAAAAAACGAATAAGCGTTATTCAGTCACCAGCCATCATCATTCCACTGAGAGGGAGATGAAGAAGCAGCATCTTCTGGTCCTTTTTGTGATGCTCCATGATCTTCCTCTCTCATCTAACTTGAAGCATTTCTTAATGATTGAAATTCTGTTCTCCCCCTGTCGCACATGGTCGCTCAAAACCCACCCTTAAGAAGGTTAGGCGCATGTTTGTTTTAAGACAGGCTGAGACTGAAGCAGGTTAGGGTTTAGGATTCTGGTTTTGTTTTTATGAGAGGTGAAAAACAACAAATAGTAATTCATGGTTAGTATTTCTGGTACCAGAACTTCATTTTTAAGAATAACTGAATGATATGTCCCTAAATTAGGCTTAATTTGGCCTGCCATGGCTGACGAAAAGGATATTCTTTAGAATGGAACTCATCAGGTGGTTGTAAAATTTGTTTGGCCCTTCTATGAAAAAATGTCTCTATGAAAGAAAAAGCTGATCCTGAGTGTTCGGTAAAAAAAACTGTAAAGTGCCTGAAAATATTTAAAATGAACCTCAAGATTGCTTTTGTCGAAGTGGAATAGTTTAACAGTGACTACTATAGAGATGTATTCTGAAACACCAGAATACAGTTCAATTCTTAAAAAACCAGAAAGAATTCTGAAAAATCTGATTTTTGAATGAAATTGTGTGACTTGGATTTTAATTCTTCAGAAAACCTTTTATGGATTTTCTTGTAAATATTTTGGCTGTCTTTTTTTCTGTGGATAGTGAAGCATAATGCTGCAGATGAAGTTTCTGTAGTAGGATCTTTCCCTCATCCAACCAGTACAAGGTTTCTTGCATATGAAGAACTTAAAGGAGCAACAAATAACTTTGAACCTGCAAGCATACTTGGGGAAGGAGGGTTTGGCAGAGTTTACAAAGGTGTCTTAAGTGATGGTACAGCTGTGGCTATCAAGAGGCTAACTAGTGGTGGACAACAAGGGGATAAAGAATTTCTGGTTGAGGTTGAGATGCTCAGCAGGCTACATCACCGGAATCTTGTAAAACTTGTAGGTTACTATAGCAGTCGTGACTCTTCACAAAACTTACTTTGTTATGAGCTCATCCCAAATGGAAGCTTGGAGGACTGGCTCCATGGTAATTTTATGTTGAAGAATCATAATCTACTGAAAAATTTTAATATACATTTCATTCTTGCAGGGAACCTCAAATATGAAATGTTGATGAAAGCCCCTTTCTTTTTGGTTTTTTCAGGTCCATCGGGAGTAAATTGCCCCCTGGAGTGGGACACCAGAATGAAGATTGCGCTTGATGCTGCCAGAGGACTTGCATACCTGCATGAGGATTCACAACCCTGTGTCATCCATAGAGATTTTAAGGCATCAAATATATTGCTTGAGAACAACTTTCATGCTAAAGTTGCTGATTTTGGTCTTGCCAAACAGGCACCAGAAGGCAGGACAAATTATCTCTCCACTCGTGTGATGGGCACATTCGGGTCAGTGTCACTTTCTTGTGTCATTAAAGCATGCTAACTTCTATGTTCGAACTGGTACCCAAGGTTGTATGAAATTATTTTCAGGTATGTAGCCCCTGAGTATGCTATGACTGGACATCTATTAGTAAAGAGCGATGTGTACAGCTACGGGGTTGTCCTTCTTGAGCTGTTAACAGGAAGGAAGCCTGTGGATATGTCACAACCATCAGGACAAGAAAACCTTGTTACTTGGGTTAGTAATTTGTTCACTTCCATTTCATTACACCATCATCTTTTGTCCTTTTATTTCCTATTCACTTTTTGTCAAGCTCTCTCTCTCTCTCACAAAATATTCTTTATTTGTTGAACACTATTGGTCTCGATGTATGGTACGATCTGATTGTATGGTTTTCAGGCAAGGCCAATACTTAGAGATAAGGATAGGTTGGAAGAACTTGCTGATCCAAGACTTGGTGGGAAGTATCCAAAGGAAGATTTTGTGCGGGTTTGTACAATCGCGGCAGCCTGTGTTGCCTCTGAAGCAAACCAGCGGCCAACAATGGGAGAGGTGGTACAGTCACTTAAAATGGTGCAGCGCATACTGGAATATCAGGATAGCATGCCAACCTCCAATACAAGGTCCAACATCAGGCAGTCATCTGCTACCTTTGAGTCAGATGGGACATCTTCCATTTTCTCTTCTGGTCCTTACTCTGGTCTAAGTGCCTTTGATAACGATAACATCTCCCGGACAGCAGTTTTCTCTGAAGACCTTCATGAGGGACGGTGAGTGCTGAGTATCTCTCAGGTTAGCGATCAAACCAAATGCCTCATTGATGTGAAGCCTTTGGCTCTGTACATGCAACCATGCTAGGATTTTTGCCCCTTCAAAGGTTGGAAAGCATGGGTTCGAGTGGAGTAGAATTCCTGGAAGGAGGCTTGTGTTTGTTATTGATTTGAGGGTTATTTTTTTTTAATTTTTCTGAAAAGATGGGCTAAAGGAATTGAAAGTTGGTGTTGAGATGTGGGAATGGGCAACTTTTCTTATCCTTTGTGGAGAGCCAAGCCATTGTTCAGTTTTCCCCTAGGCAGTGGTGGATTCTGTACTCTGGATAAGATTGTGTATGTATATGCTTTGTAGCTTCGTTTTTTGGCTGGCCTGAATGGGTTTCCATGTAATTCCATTTCATTCCTTATAGCTGAATTTATGTGTTGATAAATTTAGAATTTAAATTTTGAAGAAAGCATTGGATCTGATGGTCAAGAATTATTATTATTATTTTTCACTAGATGATGATGGAGAAATTATCACTAAAGTGAAGGATAAATTAAAGACGTAATTCAGAGCTTTAAAAGCATGTTGAGTAAACTGCAGGGCTTTGGGTGTGCTTGATTGTAGAATATTGATAAAATATTAAAAGAAAGTCAGAGGATGGATTGTAGGGCAGCTTATGCATAAGTCAAAATGTGGGACAAATTGAAAACAAAAAACCGAAAAAATAAAAATAAAAATAATTAAATGATGATGTTAATTTTGATGGATGATAAATAATTTTTAAAATATAAGTTAAAATAAGACTACCTGGCTGCCGCCACAAAAAATAAAAAATTCTATGATATTTTATACATTTAAAAAATAAAAATGGCAACTCTTGCATTTTGTATGAACCATTAATTGATTGCACTTTCATATTAGAATGTTCATGTAAAAATTTTTGGGAAGTTAAAACTATAAGAGCATGTTAAACTTGAGAATGAATATTGGTTAGTCCCTTGCCTAACCGACTCTTGATTATCTAGACATTGTCAATGTACACTGTGTTGTTAAGTCCTATAATATTGTTGCCTTGTGTATGTCATTTTATTGTTGCACACTTGTAGAACTTAACCAATAAATTTAATTGTATGCCTTTGGTTTAGCAGAGACTTCGTGCCATCACAGTCTGAAGGTATGCTATGAGAACTTGAACTTTTGACAATTGGTGTAAGATTTGGGTTCAATGATGTTGAAATCAGAATGGCAGGATAGAGCATATCAAATGGAAAACTTGGTTTTCAATAGACTAATGATGTAGTTCCATTGGCAGTACAATGCAAATGTTTAACTAAGGAATTGGTTGAACTACAATCACAACATTCACTACATTGATTTCATGGTTGCTATAGAAGCCAAGATGTAAGCTTTGCTGAGTGACATGACTACTATTCTTGAAACCGTGAATGACAAACTTTGCTTGGTAGGTGGTGAGATCACTTTTTTAAGAGATCCATCTCCTCAAGTTCTTGTTGTTTTGGGAGAAGGGGGGTGGGGTGAGACCTCTTAAAAGATTCAAGTCCCTAAATCAAAGTCTTTTGAAGGAAGTCTTAGTGCGAAGAATCTCGAGAAATTCTCATGGGATATGGAGTAGCACTTCAAGGTTACTCACATTCCAAAGAATGAAAGAGTTTTCATAACATTGGCGTATTTGCTAGGTGATGCTAAGCTATGGTGGTGCACTTAAATGGAAGGCAATGCGAATGTAAAAAGACCTCAAATTGAGACTTCAGAGACACTAAAGAAGGAATTAAAAGATTAGTTCCTTCTTGACAACATTGCTTAAGTTGCGAGAGATACCTTTAAATGATTAAGTAGACCAAAACTGTGCAAGATTATGTCAAGGAATTAATTCCTTGATTTTGGGCATCAAGAACATGTTAGAGGAAGAAAAGTTGTTCAACTTTCTGCCTGGTTTACAATTGTGGGCACAAATGAAATTGAAGGAAAAATGATTGAAAGATCTCTCTGCAACCATTGCAACGGTAGATGGCTTGATTTAGAATTAACGCTAAAAGTGAGGATTCCAAGGCTAAGCCTAAGAAAGACAAAGAAAAAGGTAAGTGTGACGCCCCGATTTTCGTACAATTTTTTTAATATAAACAATAAATAAACAATCACTCATCATCAACAACATCCATAAATCGGCCACGCCAACAATTCTACTACCATTCATACGACCCGACCTGCATTGGGTACCGGGTAAAAAGTCATTTTATTTATATAACCTAACAGCGGAAGACAATATATTTATATCATCCAGAATACAATACCCAGAGTATCAACACACATACATACACAACACTATTTCATACCCAAAAATAATATAACCCTAGGGAATCACACCTCCCTAGTCCAAACTCACCCTGTGTATCAGGGTTCCAGTTCCCTACTATCACGGAGTTCTATCACCAGGTTAGTCTTTGTTCCCTGAAAAATTTAGATAAATTGGGTGAGACACATCTCAATAAGAAGGAATAAATTATTTACAGTGTGTGGCCATATGAGTTCAGTTATAACATACTTTACTTTTCCAAAACAATATTTCATCTGAAAAAATACACTGATATACACATTCTCATAATCATATAGATATACAACACAAGCTTTTATAAGCTTTAAAACCATTTCTTAAATTCAATAATTTCCAACACATAATTACCTGCGAAGTTCTTGAGAATATGGAAGATTGCCCGCCCATACAGGTAGCTTCCCTCTGCCCTAACACGTTATGCTGCAAGGAATGACCACATCTGATACCTATCAGGGTACTCACCTTACTCAGTAAGCCCTCAAGCGGAGAGTTTCACTTTGTCTCAATTATTTATTTTATAAACACACACTCTTTCATTTCTCATAATCCTTTCCCATTTTAACTCATTACATATCTATGTATAGATAAATTCACATTTATGTACTTTACATAATACATTAGATCACATAATTCCAATTCTCAACACATTCACGATTTCCATACTGAGCATACCTCCCCAATGACATCAGTAGGAATCTCACAACACATTCCATACTGAGCATACCTCCCCAACGGCATCAGTAGGAATTTCACAACACAATTTCCATACTGAGCATACCTCTCCAACGACATCAGTAGAAACTTCATAACACAATTTCCATACCGAGCATACCTCCCCCAACGACATTAGTAGGAACTTCATAACACAATTTCCATACTGAGCATACCTTCCCAACAATATCAATAGGAACTTCATACACACAATCTCCTTACTGAGCATACCTCCCCAACGACATCAATAAGAACTTCACACACACACACACACACACACACACAGAGTCTCCATACTGAGCATGCCTCCCCAACGGCATCAGTAGGCACTTCACACATACACACAATCTTCATACTGAGCATACCTCCCTAACGACATTAGTAGGAAATGAATACCACCCACCCGCAATTATTGTGCGGTATTGACATATCATCAATCATATTTTAATATATCTCAATTCAATTTAATATAAATATTCTCATCATTTTCTGTGCATTTTCATCATCTCATAATAATATATATCATATTTCACGTATTTCCACATTTCTCAAAATATTCATATCAGTAATTTATACAAACTCATTTTTTATGCAAATAATTTCCACTCACATATAAATACCACATTTCATTATTTTCCACAAATCACGTCAATCATTCTCATTTCTATATTTTCTCAGAAAATATCCATCGTTATATTTTACATTTTTCAACACATGTCATGTGCCTCACAGTTTTCATCTAATATTCATAATATATTAATTTCAAACTCCAAAGCATCACAAATTAATATTACTCAAATGCCACACAATTTATCTGATATTTATATCATAATAATTTTCATGCAAAATACAATTTGCTCATTTTCACATATTAATTTAAACAATAATTCTAAAAATGCTGTTATAATTTATTTCCCTTACCTGACTTACTGAAAGTCTCATTAACACCCAAATCCTACGCCTTTGGCGCCCAAAATTCAAATCCTGAAATTCACATTTTTTCCTAGATTAATTAATTCATTTCCCCCAAAATAATACTCAACTAACCTTCCCTAAGTTCCATGTACCCCAAATTATCATTTAAACTATTATTCAACACCCCCACTTAATTTTCTGAATTTTACCTGCGGATCCCAAAATGACACCCGCGGCGCTCACCCAGGTCCTAAATTTCAGAAATCCTACTTCAACTCCAAATACTCAATATTTTAGTATTTCTAAATTAATCCTAATTAATTAAAAATAAGCCCCTTAATAACCCCCGTACCCTAAATTTGGGATTTTTCCCACAACGACCCCACGAGAATTCCGTCCAATTAGACTTGTAGAGAATCATTCCTAAATTCTCGTGGTGGTGTCCGTTCATCGATCAGGCTTTTAATTTGCAAGAAATTAAAGAAAAATGGAAAATTTGCTAACCCCAAGAGATACGCCTACGCCGCTCCTGCCACCGATCCGCTCCAGTAGAAATGACGGCAGCGGAGAATGGAGGTCAGCGGTATCTTCTGATTTTTGATCGGACGGAAATCCGCCATGAAACTGAGGAAAGAGGGAGAGAGAATGAGAGGAGAGAGAGAGAGACTGCGTAGGTCTCCTGCGCAGAATGCATAGAAAAGGAAGAAGGGGGTGGGGCAGCTCTCTCTCAAAATCATTCCTGAAGCTTCTAGCTTCAGGAATGATAATAGTAATAATAATAATATATTTAATTAATATTAATAATAATATATTTTATTAATAAAAATAAAAATAAATTTTAATGATTTTTTTTTTAAAATCCGATTAATTAATTAATTAATTAAATTTTTTTTTTTGGAATCACTCCATTAATCTTCTATATCCCTTTTTGAGGTTATTACAGTAAGGCTAAGGAAGAGTAGGGAAAGAAAAAATTAAAAAAGAGAAATCAAAGGGTGAAGACAAATAAAGGGACAGATACTTCCCAAAATCCTCAAAAGTTTGGTTGTTTCATCTATAATGATCCTTGTAACGCCCCAACCCCCTACGTGGGCTCGGAGTGCTACTAATCCATTCATTTACCTGATAATCCACATTTTAATATCATGTACGCAGCGGAAAACATAATTATAATCTTCCAACAAATAAAATACCAGAGTTTTTTACTCCTATCTATACATCATAATAAATTAATCATCTAACTGTATTCAAATACATACACATCTCCAAAATATAACCTATACTTCAAGTATTCTCAACCATCCATATCTCATAAGACTTAAAACATAAACCATACAACAACAATAACAACAACAACAAAACCAAGACTTAGTCCCACTAAGTGGGGTCGGCTATATGAATCATTTTCTGCCAATTTATGTTAAAACACAAACCATAAAGCATAAAGTATACGTATCAAAATTAACATAAAAATATACCCTTTTCTCTTTCTATTTCCCAAAAATTCTATAAAATCTCGAGCTCTCTAAGCTTGATCTCGAGGAAATCCTGAAAAAGATAATTTCATATTTGGGTGAGACACATCTCAATAAGAGAAGAAACAACATATTAAAACAGTGTGTGGCTAACATGAGTTTATATAACAACATAATATTTAACATTTGAAAATTATTACCATAATTTCTGAAATCATTCTCTGAGCCTAACCAAACACATGCAAAAGATTTAACCCACGAGATTACCTAATGATAGGGGTGATTATCCGCCCATAAAAGTAGCACCTCTCTGCTCTGATACTTAGGCAACCCTAGGGTCGCGGCTGAAGCATAGTAGGACACTCACATTACTCAGTAAGCCCTTAAGTATTAGATTTATCTCGTACTCACACAGTTCAAACAAAAGTTTACTAGCGAAAACCCCAAAGATAGGGAAATCTACTTGCCCATACAAGTAGGTTCCCTTTGCCCTAGCACGTTATGCAGTTACTGCCACATCTGAAGTTATTAGAGCACTCGCCTTTCTTAGCAAGCCCTCAGGCGAAGAGTACACCTCACCCAATCGTAACATGTTCTACAAGCATAGATACTTCTAGTATCATAATACATTGTTCTTTTGGTCATTACTCAACCATTCACATATGTTCATGTTCATAACTTTAACATTCCATTTCATTTTACTTTAAGTGACTCTTTCCCCTTTTACATTGTTCACATTTCACATTTTATTTCCATTTCATTCATTACCATTTTCATTTCATACCCAACATCTTTCAACTGTTTTACCTAACATTTTCAGCTGTCATACATTTACCCAGCATCTTTCAACTATTTTACACAGCATATTTCAGCTGTTTTACCCAACATTTTTCAACTGTCATACATTTACCCAACATCTTTCAGATGTTTTACCCAACATTTTCCAACTATTTACATGGTTGCATTAACACACACAAGCAACATAGTTCATATCATATTTCATTCTCAATGTATTACTTACTTAACTTGCATCTCATACATTTAACATATATTTGCACAGAACTTACATTTACTCATGCCACACAATTTAGTAATAAAATTCATACACTGCCTGTAAAATAAGCCAACCAACATTTAACATTTATATACTGAAAATACCTTTTATTTCTTACATAATTATCCTGAAAATATTTTCCACTATCATCAGTTCATTTTCGCATATACGTATCTAATAAACAACCCTAAACTCGAAAAAACATAATTCAATTGGTTGGCATTTTAAACACATACCGAAACATACACGTATATAAAACACAATTCATTTTCCATTGAATTCATAAAAATTCTGATTTAATATATATTTTTCTCCTTACTTGATTTCTTGAACTATGCCAATAGGGACCCCAAAAAATACATGCGGCGCTCACCCGGACCCTGAATAAAAAATTCTAATTCCATTAAATTAATCCTAAATAAAATACTATTTTAATATTCCCTAGGCCCTTAAATACCAAATAAACAGTTATATCCTCAAATATAACCAATTTGTCAAAATTTCCAAATCTCACTTTTGCTTTGGAATGAGGCCTAGAAAACCCCAATTAGAAATTTACTCACGTCAAAATGATGACGATCACGACTAGGACCCCGTGGTGGTGCCTGATCGTCGATTTAACAGCAGATTTAACGAAAAATTGAGAAATTAGAGGAATGTCTACGCCGTTCCCACGACAAAACCGCTCTAGTAGAAATGTCGGTGGCGAAGCGAGGAATCCAACGACACCTTTTGTTTCTCGATCGACGCTCGTTAGGCCGATGAAATTGAGGAGAGAGAGAGAGAGAGACGGAGACGTAGACGACGGAGAGACATCGCAGTAGAGAAAGAGAGCGCAAAGCTCTCTATAATTCAATATGCTTATGAGCTTCTTTCCTTTTTTTTTTTACTTTAACTTAACTTTTATATATATATATATATATATATATATATATATATATATACATTAACTAACATATTTTATATATATATATATATATATATATCTTTATTCTAATTTTTTTTACTATTCTTTTATTTATTTATTTATTTAATTTAATAATATTTAATTAATTAATTAATAATTACTCTTTTTTTCATACTATTTCTTTTTATTTGTTTATTTAATACATTAATTTAATAATGTTTAACTAATTAATTGATTAATAATTTTAATTAATTAATAATATTTTTTAATTATTTAATAACTCTTTTTTTTCCAGGTTATTACATTCTTCCCTCCTTTAAAGAATTTCGTCCTCAAAATTTTTACTAATCCACCATCCATAGCCAAATTAAATCATTATTATCTTAATATATACCTGCGCCCCTGACATTCTCTGGCTCAGTCAGGATCAACGAGTACTCCTGCTGATTCACCTCTACCTGGAGGTACTTGTTGGTTTCCCCTGATACCATAACCTCTGAAACCAACTAACCAACCTCATACAACACATTTCCATATATTCCAATTTAAATATCAAACATCCAACTTGACCACAAACCATTAAATCACATCACTTAAATTATTCTCCTTTAAAGATTTTCCTCTACAAATCAATCAACCTAACATTCGAGTTCAAATCCCAAGTTCGAATTTCTCTGCTCAGAAACATCACCATCGATGGATTTACCATGATTTTTTGAAGCTAACTACTTCTTCAAAAAAACACAGAAGACCATCAAGGGATTTCTGCCCCCAAGCTTATGAAACACAATTCAGAATTCCTAACGGTATCTTAATCTGCCCATTCCTATCCTTATCGCAACTCAATCCTATATTCTGGTATAAATCATCCCTAACCTAATACTCTAATATTTTCATATCCAGGCGATGTGAACCTAATCACACTTCAAGCTGGACATTGTTCTGATACCATATGTAATGCCCCAACCCCCTATATGGGCCCGGAGTGCTACTAATCTATTCATTTACCTGATAATCCACATTTTAATATCATGTACGCAGCGGAAAACATAATTATAATCTCCCAACAAATATAATACCAGAGTTTTCTACTCCTATCTATACACCATAATAAATTAATCATCCACCTGTATTCAAATATATACACATCTCCAAAACAAAACCTATACTTCCAAGAGTTCTCAACCATCCATATCTCATAAGACTTTAAACATAAACCATAAAACATAAAATATACATATCAAAATTAACATAAAAATATACCCTTTTTCTCTTTCTATTTCCAAAAAATGCTATAAAATCTCGAGCTCTTTAAGCTCGATCTCAAGGAAATCCTAAAAAAAATAATTTCATATTCAGGTGAGACACATCTCAGTAAAAGAAGAAACAACATATTAAAATAGTGTGTGACTAACATGAGTTTATATAACAACATAATATTTAACATTTGAAAATCATTAACATAATTTCTGAAATCATTCTCTAAGCCCAACCAAACATATGCTAAAGATTTAACCCACGAGATTACCCAAGGATAGGGGTGATTACCCACCCATACAAGTAGCACCCCTCTGCTCTGATACTTCGGCAACCCTAGGGTCGCTGCTGAAAGCATACCAAGGCACTCATCTTACTCAGTAAGCCCTCAAGTATTAGATTGATCACGTACTCACACAATTCAAACAAAGGTTTACCAGCGAAGGCCCCAAGGATAGGGAAATCTACCCGCTCATACAAGTAGGTTCCCTCTGCCCTAACATGTTATACAACTACTGTCACATCTGAAGTTACTAGCGCACTCGCCTTTCTCAGCAAGCCCTCAGGTGAAGAGTATACCCCGCCTAATCGTAACATGTTCTATAAGCATAGATACGTCTAGTATCATAATACATTGTACTTTCTGTCATTACTCAACCATTCACATATGTTCATATTCATAACTTTAACATTCCATTTCATTTTACTTTAAGTGACTCTTTCCCCTTTTACATTGTTCACATTTCACATTTTATTTCCATTTCATTCATTTCATACCCAGCATCTTTCAGCTATTTTACCCAACATTTTCAGCTGTCATACATTTACCCAGCATCTTTCAGTTGTTTTACCCAGCATATTTCAGTTGTTATACATTTACCCAACATCTTTCAGCTATTTTACCCAGCATATTTCAGCTGTTTTACCCAGCATTTTTCAGCTGTCATAAATTTACCCAACATCTTTCAACTGTTTTACCTAACATTTTTCAGCTGTTTACATGATTGCATTAACAGACACAAGCAACATAGTTCATATCATATTTTATTCTCAATGTATTACTTACTTAACCTGCATCTCATACATTTAACATATATTTGCATAGAACTTACATTTACTCATGCCACACAATTTAGCAATAAAATTCATACACTGCTTGTAAAATAAGCCAACAAACATTTAGCGTTTATATACTGAAAATACCTTTTATTTCTTACAAAATTATCCTGAAAATATTTTTCACTTTCACTAGTTCATTTTCGCATATACGTATCTAATAAACAACCCTAAACTCGAAAAAACATAATTTAAATGATTGACATTTTAAACACATACCGAAACATATACACATATATATAACACAATTCATTTTCCATTAAATTCATAAAAATTCTGATTTAATATATATTTTTTTCCTTACCTGATTTCTTGAACTACGCCAACATGGACCTTAAAAAATACCTGCGGCGCTCACCCGGACCCTGAATAAAAAATCATAATTCCATTAAATTAATCCTAAATAAAATACTATTTTAATGTTCCCTAGGCCCTTAAATACCATATAAACAGTTATACCCTCAAATATAACTAATTTACCAAAATTTTCAAATCTCACTCTCGCTTTAGAGGGGGACCTAGAAAACCCCAATTGGAAATTTACTCATATCAAAATGGCGACGATCACGACTAGGACCCCGTGGTGGTGCCAGATCATTGATTTAACAACAGATTTAATGAGAAATTAAGAAATTATGGGAATATTGCCTTACCCCAGGAATGATGCCTACGCCGCTCCCACGACAAATCCACTCCAGTAGAAATGTTAGTGGCGAAGTTAGGAATCCAACGACACCTTCTGTTTTTCGATCGGCACTCGTTAGACTGACGAAATTGAGGAGAGAGAGAGAGACGGAGACGACGGAGAGACGTCGTAGCAGAGAGAGAGAGCGCAAAGCTCTCTGTAATTCAATCTACTTCTCAGCTTCTTTCCTTTTCTTTTTTCATTTTACTTTAACTTAACTTATATATATACATTAAACTAACATGTTATATATAAATATATATTATACTTTAACTTTTATATATATATATATATATATATATATATATATATCTTTATTCCAATTTTTTTTACTATTCTTTCATTTATTTATTTAATTAATTTAATAATATTTAATTAATTCATTAATTAATTAATAATTACTCTTTTTTTCATACAATTTCTTTTTATTTGTTTATTTAATACATTAATTTAATAATGTTTAACTAATTAATTGATTATTAATTTTAATTAATTAATAATATTTTTTTTATTTAATAACTCTTTTTTTTTTCCCGGGTTATTACAATCCTAACTAAGACCATGGTTGTCCAAAACGGAAGAAGTTGAATGCCATGGTCACCTCAAATTCGAAAGATGGTGATTAAGATGAAGATGGGCCACTACATGTCAAACCACTAAAGTTTCTAAATGCTATCACTACGATAAGCCCCTCTCTTAGAAAGGTCTAATGTATGTTCGAGTGAGAATCAATGTCATCGAAATTGATGCCATGGATGACTTAAGGTCTAGCCGCAACTTTTTTGCAAAGAAGGAAGTGACAAAGTTTGGCCTTAAACTCATTCAAAATTCAAATTCGATAAATTCTAAGAAATCAAAAGAAAGACCCATCCAAGGAATGGCCTCCATTGTTCTAAAGTTGGATCATAGGAAGGAAAATGCAGTTTGATGACAGTGCCCTTCAATGATTTTGATTCCATACTTGGCACAAAGTTCTTTGTGATAACTAAAGTAATGTTGATTCCCAAAATTACTAAAATATTGATTTTTGATGAGAAGGCATGTTGCTTTGTTCCTACAATATACGAGGATCCAAGTAAGAAATGTGACAAGTGGGAAGTGGGTGTCATAGTAATTGTACTATTGAATAACGAGTTTGAGGAAAGGAGATTCCACATTCTTGGATGTACTTGTTGACATCATACTGTAACGACTTGCTTAATTTACTACATAATAAATCACATTAAACATCATTAATTTAAAACATAATAAAGTTAACCCGGACCCATGGGTAACGGGGATACACTTGTCATATACAACGGAAACCTAAGCAATAGTAAACAAAAATTTTCATCCATCCATAGTATACATAATGAAATGAGGAATAGCTTCCCAAAAGGGGGGTTGAATTGGATTTTTTTTACTATTTTAATGATTTATCGACTTTTAATTTTAACAACCTAGAAAACAATATATATATATATATATATGTATGTATATATATATATATATATGTATGTATATATGTATGTATGTATATATATGTATATATATATATGTGTATGTATGTATATATATGTATGTATGTATATATATAGATATATATATATGTATGTATGTATATATATATGTATGTATGTATATATATGTATATATATATATATATATATGTATGTATGTATATAAATAATAACCACACTCAAGAACATAGAAATTTAAATTTACAAATCAATCCATGAAATCATGATAATTCAATCACTCAATTAAGGTGTAAAAACTTTTGTTGATTTCCCTGTAAACTCTTAGCAAACACTTTACTTGATCAAGATTTCCGCAGATTAATCAACGTACTCCCTTCTTAGGTTTCCGCAAATGATTAATCAAAACGTACTTTCTAAATATCAAGTACTTTTTGTTTCTTTCTCAATTTAGAAACTACAACCTGCACATATAAATCATATGACAACAGCAAGTAAGAAATGTAACGTAAATCAAAGAGAAAGAGACAAGAGTTTTTACGAGGTTCGGCTTCAACACAGCCTACGTCCTCGCCATTGGCAAAAACACCAAAGGATTCCACTATATCAGTTCCGTTACCTGGTGGAACAATACCAACTTACAATACACTCATTCAATTAGACTAGAGCCCACCTCTCCAAATAACAACCCCTTATTTGGTTCAACGATTCAACAACTCAGAATCATTTAAGAAAGATAACAAAGGAATATGTGTACAAAAGAGAACTCTCACAGTAGAGTGAATTAATACACCAATCAGCTCACTTTATACCTCAAAGTAATTCAAATATAAGAAATTTCAAGCTCAATTACTTGGTATGGATTATCAAATAATTTTCCAAAGAAGATAAAAGATTTTGATTGTTGGAAAACTTTGCTTCAGATTGTAAATCAATTTCAGATCAGAGATTTTATCTCAAAAGAATTTTAGATCCTTTGAAAACAAAATTTTGAATACTTGAAGATTAGTTTGATCTAAAACCTTTAAAAAAAACTTACTTTGATCTAAAAGCCTTTGAATATCTCTGGATCAGAAAAGTTGTTGAAAAGCACTAGATCTGGAAACTTTAGAGGATTTCTCAATTTCAAAATTCTTTTGAATATTTCATCAAAGTTTTTTCTCTTATTTATTTTTTTTTCTCTTTGAGATTAAGACTATTTATAGAGGCTTTAGAAATCATTCATTACTCCCAAAGATTTCTAAAATTCATTTTCAAATATTTTGAAATAAGTGTATTAAAAAACGTGGTTCAAAAAATCTTTTCGTTGAGAAATTTATAGTAAATGTTCGAGTGGCAGTCGCCTGTCACAAAGCAATTTTCAAAACAGAATGCAGGCAGTCATCTGCCGGGACCAAGGCAGTCGCCTGTCTAGCTACTGACTTTTAAAAAGACTTCTATTTTAATTTGGCAGTCGTCTGCCTTAATATGGCAGTCGCCTGGCCTTTCAGTATTTAAAAAAAAATTCTCTTCTTAAACCCTTTCTTTTTATTGATTTAAAAAATTATTCTTTAGAGTATATGTTTAAAACATATTTTAAACTTTCTATGAGCTTCAAATTTCTTTATACTTGAGATTTACTTTGAAGTACTTACATTTGAGAATATCCTTAAAAGTATAATTTAGTCTTCGAACTTGTTCTTCCATCATCTTTGTAGTTGCATTCTTTCCTTTGAGCTTTTCTCAATATGACTTCATTCTTCATGCTCTTTGTAATCCATGAACTTTCTTATGCACTTTAACTCTGTTATTTTCCTGAAAACTTTTACTTAAAACATATTAAATATATCATTTGATTTGTTATCATCAAAATAAGAATTGTAAGCCTTATTAGGCCAACACATAATACCAGAGTTACCTATATACCACCAACAGCTGTATATAAATACAATCCTCAAAATCACAAAAGATAAAACTAGGATCTTCCATCAACCCACTGACCCCAGTTCAAAAGACTCTCCTTCCTAAGGGGGTAGTAAAAACTGCCTCAACGGCGGGCTCGGTCCTCTTGTCTCTAGGTTTCCTAAAATGGTTTAAGTTAGGGTAAGACACCTCTCAGTAAGGGAAGATAAACTAAATACAATTGTGTGGCAACATGAATATTTGCGTACTATTATAAATATACAGTACATATCATATGTTTAAAAGCACTAATAATATCATTGCTGAACAAATATATTATTTCATAAATATACTAAATAATACTGTATTTCCCTGTTCATATATCATCTGATATAATTAATAATTCTGAAATTTACCCAAGATGAATAGCTAGTTGATGTCATGTATTACCCCCCATGACGGGTTGTGCAGCCCGAAAACGGGACTTGACAATGGCTGGCCGACCACTGCCGAGTCAAAAATGTTTGTAAGTACGAAGGACCTGCCACACCCTGGTCTGGACTGTTAGGTAGACGTTTACAACTTTACACTGAAAGCCACATCCACTATCCATCTCCCACCCCCTCTACTAGCAGGGATGGTTAGCACAAGTCTAAATTGAACTGAACTATATAGCTACGGTATCGTGCTCCTGGAACTAATCTAACTATCATCTGGGTTCTGATAATATATAGTACATGAACATATACTGTTTAACATAAGTAAATTGATAGCATTTTTTGAGTTCTATAATAACATAATAATTATGGCCTTGCGCCGATTACATGCATAACTGCGGCTTTGCGCCGATTACATGCATAACTGCGGCTTTGCGCCGAATAACATGAGTAACTGTGGCCTTGCGCCAACTATCAATCACGGCCTTTTGCCGAGTATCATAAATAATAATCTGAATAAATATACTGTTTTTCATGTATTTTGAAATCATAATTTCCTATATTTATCATATTATTTTTGAAAATATCTGTAAACAGGCTTTATCCAGTAAATCTAACATAACATGATATAATATTCGTAAAATAATATTCATGCCACACAGATTGAATAAAATCATAAATTATGTTATGAAATCACATTCCTATGCAATAACAGTATTTTCCCAAACATACATTTTCTCAAATATATTCATACATAACACATGTTTTCTGAAAATTATATTGTATTAAATAATAGTAATTTTAATGGAACATGACTGCTTTACTTTATCCCCTTACCTGACCACTGAAAACCCCTACAATGACAAGGCCTACACCCCCAGGGTTCCTCGTTCAACTCCCTAAAAACAATATTTCCCTAAACAGAACTTCAGTATTTCTTTGAGTACTACATTTTCTACAACTATAGGAAAGCTAAATTCTTAACTTAAAGCATTACCTGAATTTGGGATGGATTCCAACTTAGCCCCATCGGCGATCCACTCCAGCAAAGTTGAAGAGGACTTTCCCAGGAGTGTTGCGGTAGCCTCGGATCGTCGAACCGGTAAGAATCCGACCCGATATCGTAGAGAGAAGGAGGAGAAATTGAAGAAGAGAGAGAGAGAGTGTTGACCCTACGGGTCATACCCTATTTTGATTATGACAAATACTTAGGTATTTAATGTCTGCCGAATTGTTGTGCAGGTTTTCATTGACAAGATCATGTGATGACACATGATGAATCAAAGGCAAAAGAAGACCCAGAAGATTTACTTGTTGTAATTTATATTATTTGGGTCTGTAATATTTAAGTAAGAATGGTCTGTAATAATCTCTGCATGTTATGTATGTAGGTTTGTAAGCTCAAAATGACTGTAGATTGAGCATAGGGACCGAATGACTTTAGGGTACCCTTCGATTGACCTTCGATCGACTGATGCCAGGTTTTTGGGCGTACTTGCAAAGACCCTAGGTTCTTACACATTGTGCACAAAGTCCCCAATTTCACTTAACATATCAGGGGAATTAATTGAAATGAAAATGAACTTAATAGGCATAAAATGAGTGAGCTCGGGCGACCAAACCCCTGGAGTTCAAAACTCCTCGGGCGCCCGAACTGTTGAAAAGTCAACAGTTTGACCTTGGTTCGGGCTACCGAACCAAAATGAACACATTGCCCTTAGTCGCCCGAACCCTTTAAAAGAGACTATTAACCAACTTGGGCTGCTGAGCTTTTTAGTTCAAATCAGACCCCGAGTGACCGAACACACGAGTTCGGGCTACCAAACCTATGACCAGGCACCCGAATGTACGGAGAAATATTTCTGACTTTAATTCGGGCCACCGAACTCTAACTCGGGCAACCAAACGTATTTAAAGACCTTTTATGACTGTGTCTGTTCGAGCGACCGAACAAAGGTTCAGCCACCCTAACCTCACCGGGTTAAAAAGTTTTTAATTGAGGTAAATACTGGTTATCTTGGGTATTTTATGTTTAAACTTTTTTGAAATTTTCTAATAATACCCAATAGGTCCCAAACGGTTATATTTTTGACCTTATCTATAAATATGAGTTCATTTGAGTGGATTAAGTGGACATTAAGAAAAATCATTAGCCAAAGTTCTCTCAAACCCAAAATCCCATTTTGCCCATAATACTTCCAAATACTCTCACACCTTCATTCGATTGATTAATCTTAGCATTGTGAGAGTTCTTGCTTGGGTTATTACTTAGTATTATTGCTCATACTCCCATTACTTTGCTTGGTTGATTGGTATTGATTTTGGGGAGTTAAGCAAGGTTTTCCCACATATTTTATTTGATAAATCTTGTGTTGGGAAAAACCTAGTAGCTTAAAGATATTTACATTGTTATTGCAAAGATTCCTATCGCTTGATTTTATTGTGCAAAATATTTTCTACAAGCTAAAACATTTTTCAAACTACTCGTGTGCTTATTTCATTGAAGAAAATCTTTTGAGTTAGTTTGAATATTTGCAGCATCTTTGAAACCCTTATTATTATTAAGTATTGATATATATTGTTTCAAAGAAATAACTTGATTAGAAAACTCTTGAGCATATTAGTTGTAACAACCTAAAAAATTAAATCATTTTTTATATTATTATTATATATTAACTGTTCTAATACCCTCTGCAATGAAACTCGGGCCTTAGCAAGCACCAGGGAATTCTTGTATACAAAATTCATTCCTACGTAGCGGAAACATACACCATACATCCATACATACTATACGATACCAAAGCTCGACACATTCAGACCATAGACGTATAAAACAACTCCCTCCAGCATCACCTATCCCCAAAAATACAAAACTCAGTCACAAACTTACCCTTAGATCAGGGCTATCAAGAAATCACTCTATCTGCGAGCCTGATTTGCTCGCTTAGTTGGCTCACCTAAAAAATGGTAAAATAATAGGGTGAGACGACACTCAATAAGTGGAAATATGCTATTACTAGTGTGTGGCATCCGAGTCGTAAAACTATAATAATAGTATGGATAACTGCATGATCTGGTAAATCTGTAAAACACATATATCACATGTATAGTAGCTTAAAATATATATATATATCATCTAAACTTTCTATCATTCATACTGCTAATATCATACTATATACAACAAAACTGTAAAACTGTATACATATATTTAACTATGCTTTATTCCTGGAACTCTGTATGTCATGATTTGACCCCTCATGACAGGGTTGTGCAGCCCGTAGGCGGGACTTAATCTGGTTGGCCCTCCAGATAAGTCAATATACTCTACACTACCTCAGCCCGGCCAAACTGCATACACTTCTAGGCACGGGACTGGCTGCTACCTCTTCAAATTGGTATCCTCAACCCAGTGAACTGGGAAGCTGCACCCACTCCGAGCACAGTTTGACGGTACCCACATACTTTCTAAGATATGTGGTTGCACTCTATTCTGTATTTAGTAACGGTATCGTGCTCTGTATTCTGCATCTGTATTGTATCTGTCTATAATCTTTTCACAGGGCTCTGATATCATATATAAATATATATACTATACTCTTTATATTGTTTTCATTATGTTTCCAAAATACCCATAACACTATAACTATAAACTGTGAATTCTGTAATATCTGTAGCATCTTGATGCTATAACTGTATACTCTATCTATACTTTCTATCTGTATAATCTATCTGTACTCTCTGGGTGTTATGGCATTTAGGAAAACATAGCTTTCTATATATATATCATGTATATATGTTGTTCTATCTGTATACTGTTAAATATCTGTCTGTGTAATCATTTGAGTAAAACTATATATGTATACATATTCTATCTATATTAAAAATCTGTACAATATCTAACTATATTTGTATACCTTGCTATATTGAAAATTGTACAAAACTTCATATCAGGTAATATCTACTCTGGCCACACATACTTTAAAATTCATATTCTATAATATAACTGGTATACGTGCATATATAAATATATAAAATTTCTGATAATATAAATGAGTCTCCTAGCATAGCATATTTTCCTTACTTTAACTCTGAAAAGACCCTACTGAACTCTGGCCCTACACCTACAGGGTTCTCCACTCAACACCCTGAAAACGACATCTCCCAGAACAAAACATTAGTATTTTCCTACATACAACATTTCCTATAACTGCAGGGAATGCATATTCTGAATAAAACGCCTTACCCTAAATTTGGAATGAATTTCAAACCAACTTCTCCCATGATTAGCTCTGACAGACTTGCAAAGAACTTCGCCAGGAGCGTCGTGGTGGCCTCAGATCTTCAATCTAGCAAGAAATGGACTCAGAATCGAAAAGAGAAGGGGAGGGAACCGTAGAGAGAGAGAGAGAGAGAGAGAGAGAGAGAGAGGAGAGATTTCTGCGCTGAAAATGGGTTAAAAATCTGGGTTTCGGCTATTTATAGAATAGGATTCGTCGACAACACACGTCATCTTGTCGATGAGCCCTTTACTAATTTCGTCGATGAATCCCACTCCTCGTCGATGAAATTCAGACTGCCCCACAACCCCTCTCGGTATTTTCTCGTCGACGAGGCGTAGCTTCGTCGACGAGGCCTACTTATGTTCTCGTCGATGAACTCCCTGTGTTCGTTGACGAGGCCCTGTGTAAAAAAAAAATCTTCAAATTATTATATTCAAAGTGCAATGTCGTCGACGAAGCCTGCTGCCTCTTACTGTTTCTGTTTCCATTTCCCTCCCTCTTCATTATTTAGATACCATTTATTCCTTGGGTTGTTACATTAGTGATCATATCTTGTTGAGTGTAGCTTACACAAAATCACATCACTGAGCTTACATTTCCTACATTGTTGATGTATATGTGATTTATTAAGTTTACTGCACGTATTGGGGTACATATCTGCTTTACATGAAAGCATAATCATTGTACCATTTTTATTGATACTGTTGTATTTCCAAGCGTGGCCTGGAGGGTTTGATCTAGCCCGGAAGGATCAGGTTGGGGTCAGCCCTGTGAATTTGACCTAAGGCCTTCTCCGCCCCGCAAGGAGAATGTGTAAAGGTTGAGGTCAGCCCTGTGCTAATTGACCTAGTTGTATTAGGTGCCACTCCACCCGTTAAGTGAGCTTATAGTGTAATCCTTGTGCGGGTGTGCTAAAGCGGGGACGTAGGCAGTATTAGCCGAACCCCGATAACATATCGTGCGTGTTATTTACATTTTCACAATTTATTTTCTGCACGTGTATGTTAATTTCTAAATTGCATAGATTGACCCTAGGTTGTGTTATACTATTGTTAAAACCAGTAGACCTAGGCGATTAAATTCTAAAATTCCAATTCACCCCCCTCTTGAGAATACACCAAAGCTAACAATTGGTATCAGAGTCTCGTTGCACTAGACTTAAACGTTTTTGCAAAATATCGCAATGACTCAATTTGGTGTATCCCCATTTGGTGTGGGACGATCCCTTTCAGATCCTCCATGGTTTTATGGTGTAGATTTTATGGTTTGGAAATTTAGAATGACCGTTTTTATAAAATCTAGGAATTGGAGGGCCTGGCAGGTGATCGATAAAGGAATTTGTATGCCAGTAGAAAATGATATTAATTTGTTGCATGCAAATTCACATGCCATGGACATGCTATATTGTTCTTTGGACTTTAATATTTTGCTTGAGATTATGGCATGTAAAAATGCGAGGGAGATCTGGGTTGAGCTGGAAAAGAGATATGGAGAGACCTAGGAAAAGGAACCTATCACTCCAGAGATGTCATGTTCAGATGACCAGGGAGTGGTAAGTGATAGGGATAGTGCATCAACAGAACATGAGGTATATGATTCTCACTCTAGCTCGTTTGAGGATTCATGTGTTGAATGCTATGTTGCTACATGTGCTGAATCATCTATTGAATATTGTGATAATCTTGTTATTAATGCACGTGATGATTCTTGTGAAAAATATTGCAATATACTATATGATGAATCATCTGGTATCCCTTGTGAAAATACTGTTGTTGTTGCATGCAATGATTCATGTGAAAATTATTGTGTTAATCCTTTTGATGAGTCAAGTGCTGAATTGATAAATGAAAGCATGCATTCATGTGAAAAACTGGAAAATGCTTTATTGAAAATGAATAAGTTTCTTGTTAGGGTGAACAAGAAGAAGGTATCTTTCAAAAATGAAAATGAAAGGATAGCTCAACAATTAGAAAAAAATTGAAGGAATATCATGTTATCCTTAAGAAGAAAAAGATTAAGAAGGTCTTGAAAATCATCTGCTTAGAAAGAAAAATTGACAATTATTCTAAAATGATTTTCAAATCTAAGAAGTATAATTCAAATAAACTCTTAGGAGCTGAAATAAATCTTTTGAAAAGGGTGCATCTTGCAAATCCCATTCTCATGCCTCATTGAGTAAAAATAGATTAAATAAGCATACTCTTTTATGTATATTCAATACCTACTTATTTGGAAAAAAAATATGTGGCATATGTGGTTTAACTGTCTATTTAGAAGTGCAAGAGGCTTAGAAAAGGAAATGAAATGGATAATCAGCGAGGCAAACCCCGTAGGACCTAAGGAAAAATGGATTTAAATTGAAATTATCAAATTAGTTTTTTTTTCTCTCCTTAGGCCGTAGGACTAGATTTAGGGGGTAGTGATGATTAAAAGGTTAGGAAGTGGTCTATGCTTAAAATTCCAAAACTTAGTGTTTGCATTCTCTATATACTATTTTTTTTTTATACTAAGATTAAAATCCACTTTCAAAATGGACAAAACACTTTTTCTTGATAAACAATTCAAATTTCTTAACTCTCGCTTAAATATGGATATCTAAAGTTAAGCATACTCTGTCCATTGCACAAGTTTGAGTTTTAGGAAATGAATCCTTCTATTTTATACATCTTGTCCTAAACTCATCTTTGAATATGAAATGCCTAAATCAAAATCAAGTCATCACTCTAGGCTTAGGGCACTATGGATCATAAATGACTAATATATATTGAGTGCTCTTTGACTAGTTTGTTTGGACATATCCACTTCCATGAAAATATTTTAAATAATGTCCACTCATAATAAATACTCTTCTGAACTCAATAATAATTTTATCGTTAAGAGTATTTAAATAATCTTCACCAGCTCTCAAACTTTAAATCAAATAATTTAGAGCTTCATATACTTAGAGATGTGTTGAATGGCTAAAATTATTTGCACTAGGTTTCAGAAGTTTGAAAGAAACCTTTGCATGATCAGTTAAATTTAAAAGTCATTCTAACTCATGCCTCTCACATGTATTGAGATTCATAAGAAAAGAGGTAAGATAAGCTTAGCACACAGTAAGCCTATAATCAAAATGCCGAGTTTAAACCATTGAATACCCTTAAGTCACTTGGCCAAGAAACTTAAAGCATATAATGGCATAAAATGAGTAGAGTACATTATTGAGGGGGAGCTTTTATTCTTCATATATATAAATTTGAATGCTCTCATATCCGTATATTGTTTATGCCTATATGCTTATATGTGTATAACATTGCAGCACTATCCATGATTCAATAAATGGTTATAATCTCTTTAATGGATAGTTTATATTTTTCTAGCATGAACTTCTATTGAGCTATATTGAATATCTTGAGTTGATTATACTATTGGATTGCATGCTTGTGTTGAATGCCTCCAGCATGGCGGATGCGGTGGATGTGTATTGCATGCTAGTAGTGGACATAGGTTCTCGTGTGCCTTGAACTTAATTATAAATTGTTTAATTGAACCTATCAGGTACAAGTTTTATAGGAAAATTTCCGATTTACAGACGGCATGCTACCGAAATTTTGACAGGAATTTTCCCAAAATAAAACCTTGTGTTAAAGATGATTATGAAAAAATTAACGTTAAAATATTTTCGAAAGGATAAGTGAAAACCATTTGAAAATTAAGTTTCATTCTTGCATAATCATCGAGAATAGTTAGAGAAGCTCAGCTCCATCCCTATAGGAAGAACATAAGTGACTTATATGCGTCACTTTCATCTACTGAAATATTGAGGCTCTTCTAAAATCCCTGAACATTATATCCTGCACTTGAGATTCTATGATTTGATATGAAATGTTCTTGGGTCATGAACATTATTGTATGCCTTAATATATATTCTTTGATGCATCTATGGTCTATAGGGACAACTGTACTGATAAAGATAAATATAGTTGATTAATAATCAATATGGTTGATTTAAAAGTTTCCAAATGATTGCTTATACTACTGAGAAAAATGAAATTAATCTTTGGATAGTATAAGTAGTTAAAGAATCTAAGCACGTACTCAAATTGATAGGGGGAGCATCTAAAATTAAATGTCTATCATGTTTTGCTCACCAAATTTTTTTTGCTTAGATGTGCTCTAAGTTGTATTGTGGCATATGCTTAAATGAAATAATATTATTGAAAATCTTAATTTAAAGCATGATGTTTATTGTTGCCACAATCATCTGTTTTGTCATATGATCCTTGTTTTGAATGTGCTATATTCTTAGGATTTACATGGTTGTATTTTTCTGGTTATATTATGAATTGTACTTAAATGCTAAAATCAGAAAAATGATGCTTGCTTGCATGATCTTCAATTTTTTTTAGCAAGCAAACCCCAGTACTTTAAGCAAACATCACAAGGGGGATATATATTTATTATATACATATATATATATTTGTTTAAAAATTGCATAACTGGTTCGGTAATGTCACATGAAAATGTATGCGAACTAGTTAGACTACTTTTATACTCAAACCTTCTATTTTGTATCATATGTCGTGTGCTTTTTAACTCCAATCTGTCATGGGTCTTATGATATGATTTAAATTGCTATGGTTTGCGGATAATTTTGGTCTAATTACGTTTGTTATGTCATCTAAATCCTTTAAATGACCACTTATATTGTTTGTGTGCTAAATTGATGAGTTATTTTTGTCATTTTTTTTTACATTGTATAGCTATTATATTTTTTGAATGACTGAAAGTTATACCTTTATTTCATGTGTTGAGAATACTAGACTATTTGAGTAAGTTGTTGTGGATATATTGTCAATATATTACTCAATTAGGTCATCTGTATACGGATATTTTTGAGAAAAATGTTCTGTTTTCAAACGGCATGCTGCCGAATTTTCTAAAAATCTTTTCCCAAACATATCCTATATTCAGAATGATTATTTGCCTATATACGTAAATGTTTATTTAGGCCTTTTTTGCTATTGCCAAAAGGGGGAGAAGTAGACAAGTATTTGTTATAATCAAAAAGGGGGAGATTGTTGACCCTACGGGTCATACCCTGTTTTGATTATGACAAATACTCAGGTATTTGATGTCTGCCGAGTTGTTGTGTAGGTTTTCATTGACAAGATCGTATGACGGCACATGATGACTTAAAGGCAAAAGAAGACCCAGCAGATTTACTTGTTGTAATTTATATTATTTGGGTCTAGAATATTTAAGTAGGAACGGTCTGTAATAATCTCTGCATGTCATGCATGTAGGCTTGTAAGCTCAAACTGACCGTAGATTGACCATAGTGTAACACCCGGAACCCTTAAACCTGGGTACGGTGCGTTATACTTGATAAAATCTCTGATAATCCATAATCCATAATATACACAGCGAAAAACATAAACATAATCTCCATATAATATAAAAATCAGAACCAATAATACTAGAGTTTACTATTCCTATCCATATTCCAAATTAACTATTCACCACATATACTCACATTATTACATGTCTCCAAAACATTATCCACAAATACCATTTTTTTCACAATCATTCCTTTCATAACTGACTTAAAACATAAAGACATAAAACATAAATATCTACTTTCCCCTTTTACATTGTTCACATTTCACATTTCATTTCCATTTCATTCATTTCCATTTTCATTTCATTTCATTTCATACCCAACATCTTTCAGCTGTTTTACTCAATATATTTCAGCTGTTTTACCCAGCATTTTCAACTGTCATACATTTACCCAACATCTTTCAGCTATTTTATCCAGTATCTTTCAGCTATTTTACTCAGCATCTTTCAGCTGTTTTACCCAACATCTTTTAACTGTTTTATCCAGTATTTTTCAGCTGTTTACATGATTGCATTAACACACACAAGCAGCATATTTCATTTAACATTTTCATACTTAGTTCACTTCCTGTATATCATGTATCTCATACATATAACATATTTCCATACAACATTCATATTTACTCATGCCACACAGTTTAGCAATAAAATTCATACACTGCCTGTAAAATAAGCAACCAACATTTAATGTTTACATACTGAAAATACCTTTCATTTCTTACATAATTATTCTGAGAATATTTTCCATTTTCATCAGTTCATTTTTGCATATACGTATATAATAAATAGCCCTAAACTCGAAAAAACATAATTTAAATGGTTGAAATTTTAAACTCATACCGAAACATATACACGTATATATAACACAATTCATTTTCCATTAAATTCATAAAAATTCTGATTTAATATATATTTTTCCTCTTACTTGGTTTCTTGAACTACGCCAACAGGGATCCCAAAAAATACCCGCGGTGCTCACTCGAGCCCTGAATAAAAAATCCTAACTCCATTAAATTAACCCTAAATAAAATATTATTTTAAAATTTTCTAGGCCCATAAATTCTAAAGAAATAAATATACCTTTAAATTTAGCTAAATTACCAAATTTTCCAAATCTCACTCTCGTTTCAAAGTGAGGCCTAGAAAACCCCAATTGAAAAATTACCTACGCCAAAATAACAACGATCACGACTAGGACCCCATGGTGGTGCCTGATCGTCGATTTAATAGCAGATTTAAAGAGAAATTGAGAAATCAGGGGAAAGTTGTCTTATCCCAAGAATGGTGCCTATGCCGTTTCCACGACAAATCTGTTCCACTAGAAATGTTGGTGACGGAGTTAGGAATCCAACGATACCTTCCGTTTCCTGATCGACGCTCGTTAGGCCAATGAAATTGAGGAAAGAGAGAGAGAGGTGAAGACGGAGACGGAAGGAGATGACAGACGTAGAGAAGCTTGCGTAGGAAGCTTCTGCAATTCGCAGGAAGCCTGCCTTCCTTATCTTTTGTTTCCCTTTTTTTTTTTTTTTTACTTTACATATAATATAATAATATTATATTATATACATATATATACATGTACTTTAAGCATATATATATATATATATATATATATATCATATTATTAATTTAATACATCAGATTTAATAATACTTAATTAATTAATTAATTCATAATAATTTTTTTAATACTTATTTATTTATTTTGTATTTACTTTAATAATATTTAATTAACTAATTGATCAATAATTTTAATTAATTAATTTTATTTTTTAAAAAAAAAAATTTTCGGGTTATTACACATAGGGATCGAATGACTTTAGGGCATCGGTCGACTGACGCCAGGTTTTTTGGCGTACTTGAAAAAGACCCTAGGTTCCTACACATTGTACACAAAGTCCCCGATTTCACTTAACATATCAGGGAAATTAATTGAAATGAAAATGAACTTAAGAGGCATAAAATTAGTGAGCTCGGGTGACCGAACCCCTAGAGTTCAAAACTCCTCGGGTGCCCGAACTGCTGAAAAGTCAGCAATTTGACCTTAGTTCGGGCTACCGAACCAAAATGAACACATTGCCCTCAGGCGCCCAAACCCTTTGAAAGAAACTGTTCACCAACTCGGGCTGCTGAGCTTTTTAGTTCAAATCAGACCCCGGGTGACCGAACACACTAGTTCGGGCTACCGAACCTTTGACCAGGCACCCGAATGTACAAAGAAATGTTTTTGACTTTAATTCGGGCCACCGAACTCTAACTCAGGCGACTGAACGTAGTTGAAGACCTTTTATGACTGTGTCTGTTCGGGCGACCGAACCAAGGTTCAGCCACCTGAACCTCGCCAGGTTAAAAAGTTTTTAACTGAGGTAAATACGGGTTATCTTGGGTTAATTAGGTTTAAACATTTTTAAACTTTTCTAATAATACCCAATAGGTCCCAAACGGTTATATTTTTGACCTTGTCTATAAATATGAGTTCATTTGAGTGGATTAAGTGGACATTAAGAAAAATCATTAGCCAAAATTCTCTCAAACCCATAATCCCATTTTTCCCATGATACTTCTAAATACTCTCACACCTTCATTCCATTGATTAATCTTAGCATTGTGAGAGTTCTTGCTTATTACTTAGTATTATTGCTCATACTCCCATTACTTTGTTTGGTTGATTGGTATTGATTTTGGGGAGTTAAGTAAGGTTTTCCCACATATTTTATTTGATAAATCTTGTGTTGGGAAAAACCTAGTAGCTTAAGGATCTTTGCATTTTTATTGCAAAGATTCCTATAGCTTGATTTTATTGTGCAAAATATTTTCTACAAGCTAAAACATTTTTCAAACTACTCGTGTGCTCATTTCATTTAAGAAAATCTTTTGAGTTAGTTTGAATATTTGCAGCATCTTTGAAACCCTGATTATTATTGAGTATTGATATATACCGTTTCAAAGAAATAACTTGATTAACTCTTGAGCATATTAGTGATCATATCTTGTTGAGTGTAGCTTGCACAAAATCACATCACTGAGCTTACATTTCCCACATTGTTGATGTATATGTGATTTATTAAGTTTACTGCGCGTATTGGGGTACATATCTTCTTTACATGAAAGCATAATCATTGTACCAGTTTTATTGATACTATTGTATTTCCAGGCGTGGCCTGAGGGAGTTTGATCTAGTCCGGAAGGATCAGGTTGGGGTCAGCCCTGTGAATTTGACCTAGGGCCTTCTCCGCCCGCAAGGAGAATGTGTAAAGGTTGAGGTCAGCCCTGTGCTAATTGACCTGGTTGTATTAGGTGCTGCTCCACCCTTTAAGTGAGCTTATAGTGTAATCCTTATATGGGTGTGCCAAGGCGGGGACGTAGGCAGTATTGGCCGAACCCCGATAATATATCGTGGGTGTTCTTTACATTTTCGTAATTTATTTTCTGCACGTGTATGTTTAATTTCTAAATTGCATAGATTGACCCTAGGTTGTGTTATACTGTTGTTAAAACCAGTAGACTTAGGTGATTAAATTATAAAATTCCAATTCACCCCCCCCCCCCTCTTGGGAATACACCAAAGCTAACAAAGAGAGTGTGTTTTGCGTGAAATTTGCTGAGAGAAAGTCGAGTTTAGGGCTATTTATACCCTGGCCTTCGTCGACGAGCCACGTAACTTCGTCGACAAGGTCATGAAGGGAGTTTTCCAACGAGCGTTTATTCTTCGTCAACAAAATTCAGAGTTCAAAATAGTCTTCTTGGTATCTTCTCGTCGACGAGACATGTGTTCGTCAACGAGTCCAAGAAGCCACTTCGTCGACAAACTCTTCACGTTCGTCGATGAGGCCTGCTGACACCCCCTTTTTAATTTCCATTTTCTCCCTCTTTTATTATTTAAATACCATGATTCTTCGGGTCATTACATTCTCCCCTCCTTACAAAATTTCGTCCTAGAAATTTAATATTCATATGACTCACCATCCCTTAAGAAAAGTGGCATACTTATTTTATTACCTACCCTCACTTATGGCGGAGGAATACCGTGGTTACATTCCAAGTTCTGGGAGATTACATGTATATAAAATAAAATTCTCCCAAAACTAAAATACTACTACTAACTAAACTAACACATATACTGACTTACCAACAAAAGAAACATTACATAATAACTTATACTTACCTGAGTACGACTGAATCCCATGGAATAATTGCGGATATTTCTGCTTTATCTATTCCTCGAGCTCCCAAGAAGCTTCTTCTACTGCGTGATTCCTCCACAAAACTTTCACTAGAGGAATCTTCTTATTACGTAATTCTTGTTCTTTCCTGTCCAGAATCCGTACTGGTACCTCCTTATAAACTAGTGAATCACCGAACTCTAATTCACCATAACTGATTACGTGAGAAGGTTCTGGGACGTATTTCCTCAACATGAAAACATGGAATACGTTGTGTATCCTGGACACTACAGGTGGTAAAGCTATCTTATAGGCAACCGGCCCCACTTTCTCTAGAATCTCAAACGGGCCAATGAACCTAGGGCTAAGTTTACCTTTCCTTCATCTCATAACCTATTTTAACAGAGCTATTTTCAAAAACACATGATCACTAATATTAAACTCCAATTTCCTGCGGCGGTTATCGGCGTAACTCTTCTGTCGGCTCTGGCCTGCATTGATTCTATCTTTGATGAGCCGAACCTTATCATATGCTTGCTGCACTAACTCTGGCCCCACAACTCGCCGCTCACCCATCTCATCCCAATATAAAGGAGAATGACATTTCCTACTGTAGAGTGCTTCAAACGGTGCCATGCCAATGCTGGTCTAATAATTGTTATTATACACGAATTCCACCAGCGGCATGAACTTAATCCAACTACCCCCAAAATCCAGCACACATGCTTGAAGCATATCTTCTAATATCTGGATCGTCCTCTCAGTCTACCCATATGACTGAGGATGGAATGTCGTGCTAAAAGATAACTGAGAGCCTAGAGCCTCCTGCAAGGTCCTCCAAAAATGTGGCGTGAAACGTGGGTCTCGATCTAACACTATACACATTGGAACTCTGTGAGAACGGACTATCTCCCAAATATAAATCTCTGCCAATCAGTTAAGGGAATAACTGACCTTGATAGGAAGGAAATGAGCGGTCTTAGTCAAACGATCTACAATCACCCAGATCGCATTCTGGCCATGCAATGCTGATGGCAGCCTTGAAAAAAAATATATAGATATGTGATCTCATTTCCACTCTGGGATAAAAAGTGGCTGCAACTGGCCTGTCGGCCTCTGGCGCTCAACCTTTACCTGCTAGCACAAACACTGAGCTACATACTCGACAATTTCCTTTTTCATACCACTCCACCAATAAAACTCTCGCAGATCCCTATACATTTTCGTGCTGCCAAGATGAACTGTGTATAAAGATCCGTGAGCCTCTTCCAAAATGGTCTTCCTGATATCAGCATCAGCAGGAACACATAATCTAGAACGGAACCGCAAACTCCATTATCTGAAATACAAAAATCCTCTCCCAAACCACTCTGTACTCTAACCATAACCTCTGCTAATTCTGGATCCTCTTTCTGAGCAGCTTTAATCTTTTCATGCAGAGTAGGCTGCACCACTAAACTAGCAACACAAACCTGAGGATCACTCTCGACCATCTCTATGCCAAGTCTCTCTATATCCATTATGATCGGATACTGAATCTCCATAGCGGCTAGCGCTGGTCCCACAGACTTCCTGCTTAACGCATCGGCTACCACATTTGCTTTCTCTAGGTGATGACTGATAGTACAATCAAAATCTTTAATAAGCTCCAACCACCTTCTCTACCTCATATTCAATTCCTTCTAAGTGAAAAAATACTTTAAACTCTTATGGTCAGAGAAAATTTCACACCGTTCGCCATACAAGTAATGCCTCCAAATCTTTAACGCATGTACTATTGTAACCAATTTAAGATCATGGGTAGGATAGTTCTTTTCATACTCTTTCAACTACCTAGAAGCATACACTACCACCTTACCATGCTGAATCAATACACAACCAAGTCCCTTCAAGGATGCATCACTGTATATAACATAACCCTTACCCATTGATGGTATGATCAACACTGGTGTCGTGACAAGCCTTTGCTTCAATTCCTAAAAGCTCTACTCACAACTGTCGTCCCATTCAAACCTGACGTTCTTCCTAGTTAGTCGTGTCAGAGGCCCTGATAGCGCTGAGAATCCTTCAACAAAATGACGGTAATAACCAGCCAGTCCCAAGAAACTCCTGATCTCTTGGACATTCCTCGGTTTAGCCCAATTCACTACCGCATCAATTTTACTTGGATCCATAGAAATTCCATCCCCTGAGATGACGTGCCCCAAAAATACAACCTTCTCGAGCCAAAATTCACATTTTCTGAATTTAGCATACAACTTCTTTTCCCTGAGCTTTTGTAAGACCTAACTCAAATGCGTCTCATGCTCCTCATATCTCCTCGAATAGACTAGTACATCATCAATAAAAACAACAACAAACTGATCTAAATATTGGTGGAAGATTCTATTCATCAAATCCATAAATACTTAGTCCTGAAGGTCGTCTTTGATACATCGTCTGCTCTTACCTTCACTTGATGATATCCTGATCTGAGGTCAATTTTAGAATATACCCGTGCACCTTAGAGTTAGTCAAATAAATCATCTATACGGGGTAGAGGATACTTATTCTTGATTGTCACCTTATTAATTTTCCTATAATCTATACACATACTCATGGACCCTTCTTTCTTCTTCGCAAATAGTACTGGAGCTCCCCACGAAGATACATTGGGTCGTATAAAACCCTTATCAAGCAAATCCTGCAACTGATTCTTTAATTCTGCCAACTTTGCTGGCGCCATTTGATAAGGTGCTTTAGAAATCGATGATGTACTTGGAAGCAGATCAATAGGAAAATCTACGTCATGATCAGGTGGCAAACCTGGTAACTCATCTGGAAAAATATCTACAAACTCCTTTACAACTAGCGTATCAGTGAGCTTCAATTCATTCCTTGGCGTTTCCTTCACAAAAGCCACCAATCCCTGACAACCACTCAGGAGTAGTCTCCTCGTCTGAATAGCTAAAGCTAACTGAGGTAAAGATTGCACCCACGACCCTATAGACTTGAATTCTGATCTTCCTGGAGGTCTAAATATCACTGCTCTCAAATGGCAATCTATACTGGCAAAGTTAGTTGCTAGCCAATCCATACCAAATATGATATCAAACCCGTGCATGTCTAGCACTATCAAATCAGCAGACAAAATCTTCCCCTAAATATCAACTGGACATCCTCAGAGCACCCTACTACACCTCACTACTGACCTAATCGGTGTAGATACTAACAATTCAGCGTCTAATAACTGTGTTTCTGCCCCACATAATTTAATACATCCCATAGACACGAACGAGTGTGTTGCTCCTAAATCAAACAATACAATAACTTTAAAGGAAAGCATGCTAACCATACCTATCACCACGTCGCCAGCTGTCTCAGCATCACCCGATGTCAAAGCAAAAATTCTGGCTGGAGACATATTCCTCTACTGGCCTCCACGTGGCGCCTGATAACCTCCTCGAGCAGGTCTAGGAGCGGGAGCAGCTCCAATCTGAGCCTGACAATCCCTCATCATATGCCCTGGCTCCCCACATCGGTAGCAGATATCTCGCCCGATACGACACTCGCCCGGATGTCTCTTCCCATAAGTCGGGCAAGCTGGAAAAGGCTACATACTCTGAAACCCACAGTTCCCCAACTCCTGCCTCTGGTCCCTATAGTAGTCACTTCTCTTCCACGAACCATGACTGAACCCTTGTTGGGAACCAGAAGACGTGGATCTCTTCTTCTGTCTCTGCTTCTCGGCTTCCAACCGCTCTCCAGCTTTTGCCATAGTTGCCCTGTCTACCAACTCGGCAAAATCTTGCAATTTCAATATCGACATTTGCTTATATATTTCTCTCCTCATACCTCTTTCAAACTGTTGTACCTTCTTCGTATCATATGGAATAATGTACGAGGCGAAATGAGACAATTCAATGAACCTCGCCGCGTATTGCTGCACTGTCTGTTGTCCCTGCTTCAAATTCAGGAACTCCTCAATCTTGGCTTCTCTGGATGAGGCTAGAAAATATCTATAAAAAAATATCTTCTTAAATCGCTCTCACGTCATCTCTATAGGCACTGTTCTCTGTTGCTCTAGGAATTTTACTGCCGTCCACCATCTCTCGGCCTCTTCAGTCAGTTTATACATAGCGAACAACACCCTCTACTCCTCAAAACACTGCAGCACCGCAAACACTTTTTCAATCTTCTGTACCCAGTTTTCAGCGACTACATGATTAGTCCCTGCTGAGAAAGCTGGAGAATTCATCTTAATGAACTTCTCAATCGAACTGACGTGGCCTGCAGATAGACCACCCTGCTTTCTGGAGTTCCTGGAAATTTCATCCATGACTTGTTGAGCCACGCTGCCCAGTATTGCATCTGAACCACCACTCCTAGCGCCTGAGGGCCCAACACCCTCATTACCACTAGCATAGGTGCTACTACCTCCAGGGTCCATCCTGGAAAGACAATAAACTTGACTTAGGACTCTATTATCATAACATATCATCTAAATAGTATATTACATCCTTAACTGATTCATTATCCCCAATCTTGACTCAAAGTTCAGTCTTGCATCCTAGATACCTAACCCGACAATAGTTTACCATGGCTTTCTTAAAATCGTCACCCCAGGAAAGACACACAAACCATCACGGAATTCCTACAACTAGAATACAAACCAAACCTCAAATTCCCTTCTCCTATACTTTGGTATTATTACTGCTGCATTCTAAAGTTTACAGAACCTAGCATCCTAGGCTCTGATACCAAACTGTAACGACCTGCTTAATTTACTACATAATAAATCACAATAAATATCATTAATTTAAAACATAATAAAGTCAACCTAAACCCATGGGTAACGGGGACACACCTGTCATATACAACGGAAACCTAAGCAACAGTAAACATAAATTTTCAATTATCCATAGTATACATAATACCAGAGTTACCTATATACCACCAACAACTGTATATAAATACAATCCTCCAAATCACAAAAGATAAAACTAGGATCTTCCGTCAACCCATTGACCCTAGTTCAAAAGACTCACCCTCCTAACGGGGTAGTAAAAACTGCCTCAACGGCGGGCTTGGTCTGCCCGTCTCTTTGGGTTTCCTAAAATGGTTTAAGCTGGGGTGAAATACCTCTCAATAAGGGAAGATAAACTAAATACAGTTGTGTGGCAACATGAATATTTGCGTACTACTATAAATATATAGTACATATCATATGTTTAAAAGCACTGATAATATCATAGCTGAACAAATATATCATTTCATAAATATACTAAATCATATTGTATTTTCTAGTCATATATCATCTAATATAATTAATAATTATGAAATTTACCCAGTATAAATAGCTAGTTGATGTCATACATTACCCCCCATGACGAGTTGTGCAGCTCGAAGGCGGGACCCGACAATGGCTGGTTGACCACTGTCGAATCAAAAATGTCTGTAAGTACGAAGGGTCCACCACACCCTGGTCCGGATTGCCAGGTAGACGTCTACAACTCTATATTGAAAGCCACAGCGACTATCCATCTCCCACCCCCTCTACTAGCAGGGGCGGTTAGCACAAGTTTGAACAGAACAGAACTGTATAACTATGGTACTGTGCTCCTGGAACTGATCTAACTATCATCCGGGTTCTGATAACATATAGTACATGAACATATACTGTTTAACATAAATAAATTGATAGCATTTTCTGAGTTCTGTAATAATATAATAATTACGGCCTTGCGTCGATTACATGCATAATTGCGGCCTAGCGCCGAATAACATAAGTAACTGCGGCCTTGCACCGAATATCATAAATAATAATCTGAATAAATATATTGTTTTGCATGTATTCTGAAATCATAATTTCCTACATTTATCATATTATTTCTGAAATTAACTGAAAACAGACTTTATCCCGTAAATCTAACTTAACATGATATAATATTCGTAAAATAATATTCATGCCACACAAACTGAATAAAATCATAAATTCTGTTCTGAAATCACATTTCCTGTGCAATGGCAATATTTTCCCAAACATATATTTTCTCAAATATATTCATACATAACACATGTTTTCTGAAAATTATTTTGTATTAAATAATAGTAATTTTAATGGAAAATGACTGCTTTAGTTTATCCCCTTACCTGACCATGGAAAAGCTCCTACACCCGCAGGGTTCCCCGTTCAACTCCCTGAAAACAATATTTCCCTGAACAAAACTTCAGTATTTCTTCAAGTACTACATTTTCTACAACTATAGGAAAGCCAAATTCTTAACTTAAAGTCTTACCCTGAATTTGGGATGGATTCCAACTTACCCCCACCGACAATCCACTCCAGCAGAGTTGAAGAGAATTTTCCCAGGAGTGTCGTGGCGGCCTCTGATCATCGAATCGATAAGAATCCGACCTGATATCTTAGAGAGAAGGACGAAAAACCAAAGGAGAGAGAGAGAGAGAGAGAGAGAGAGAGAGAGAGAGTGTGTGTGTGTTCTGTGTGAAATTTTCTGAGAGAAAATCGAGTTTAGGGCTATTTATACCCTGGCCTTCATCGGCGAGCCACGTCACTTCGTCGACGAGGTCACGAAGGAAGTTCGTCGATGAGTGCTTATTCTTCGTCGACAAAATTCAGAGTTCAAAATAGCCTTCTTGGTATCTTCTCGTCGATGAGACACGTCTCTGTCGACGAGTCCAAGAAGCCACTTCGTCGACGAACTTTTCACGTTAGTCGACGAGGCTTGCTGACACCCCCTTTTCAATTTCCATTTTTCTCCCTCTTTTATTATTTAAATACCATGATTCTTCAGGTCATTACACATACAAACTAGATTATGGAAATCCCTGATGTGGTTACAAATATTTTGGAAAAATTCTCTAATGACATGCCCACAAAACTCCCAAAATCCCTTCCCTTTAACCATACAACTGACCATAAGATAAAATTGATGCCCGTTACTAGACCTTCGGCACAAGCCTAATACAAGATGGGACCCTTGGAGTTGGTAGAGTTAAGAAAGTAATTGGATGAGTTACTAAGTGTAGGATTTGTACTATCCTCCATGGCTCCTTATGGTGCTCTAGTGTTATTCTAAAAGAACCAGAATGATTCTCTTTGCATGTGTGTAGGTTATTGAGCCTTGAACAATATTACATTAAAAAAACAAGTAGCATGTTCTGAATGGAGAATCTTGTTTGATTAGTTAGTCAAAACCTCATATTTCACAAGGCTAGGCCTTTGATTAAGGCACTAACAAGTGAGGATTGTAGAAGGGGATAAGTCCAAGATGACTTGTGTAACTAGATATGACTCCTATAAGTTCCTAGTAATGCCATTCCGTTTGACAAATGCCCCTCGTTTATTTAATTTATGAATGATGTCTTCTATGGATTTATAAATCGGTTGGTTGTCATCTATTTGAATGGCATTGTTGTTTATAATGGTTCTTTGGATGTCAAGAAGGATAAATGCTAATTCTATCTCCAAGAAGTTATATTTTTGTGACACTTGATAAGAAGAGGATTGGTTCCAACGAAAGGTAAATTTATTCTTGATTGACCTGTACCTTCGAAAGTTGTTAAAGTATGGTCATTCTTAGGTTTAGCAAACAACCATTGGAAATTCATCCAAGGGTACACAAAAAGAGTTGCCCCATTGACTAGCTTGCAAGGATGATAAGAAATGTACATGGAAAGATGAGTGTCAAATTGCCTTTATAAATTGAAGCTAGTAGTAAAACCGATTTTTTGGTTGGCCGTGTTTGATTTTCCTTTTGAGGTGCACATCGACACTTCATATAGTGTTATTTGAGGAATCCTTGTGCAAGAAGGACATCCTATGGCTTTTTAAAATTCAAAGTTGAAAGAATTCGAGACCCAACACTCCACTCATGAGAAGGAGATGACTAAAAGTAGTGCATTGTTTGGATACATGGAAACACTATTTGGTGGGTACTCAATTCACAATAATGATTGACAATGTGGTGAACACATCAAAACTAAGAAGAAAATATCACCAAAGTAAAAGCTCGTTGGTAGGAGTTTATGTGATGCCCCGATTTTCATACCATTTTTTTTTCAATAAATAATTAATAATTAATCAATAATACCCAAACATTAGCCACGTCTGAATCTCTTACCGTATCTGCATAACCTGACCCGAAACGGGTACCGGGTAATTAGTCAAACTTATATAAACAACCCTAACAACGGAAGTCAATAATTACAAACCATCCAGAATACAAATACCCAAAGTAACATACATCCATACCTCAAAACACTCACCCTGTCTATCAGGGTGTAGGCTCCCCTCTATCTCAGAGCTTTATCTCTTGATCTGTCACCGTTCCCTAAAATATTTAGATATTTAGGTGAGACACATCTCGGAAAGATAGAATAAATTATTTACAGTGTGTGGCAGTAAGAATTTCATTATATCACAATATTCTTATTTTAGTGATAATACCATCTGAGAAAAATATACAATTTATACTCATAATCATATAGATATAAAACACAAGTTTTTATAAGCTTTAATTCTATTTTCTAACTCATTCACATGCAACCCATATTTATCAGTGAAAGTTTTCGAGGATAGAGGAGATTACATGCCCATACATGTAGTTCCCCTCTACTATGATATCGTTTGTAACTTTACCCGATTAACTCGGGTACAACTACAACTAATACTTATCAAGGCACTCACCTTACTTAGTAAGCTCTCAGGCGGAGAGTTTTATTTTGTTTTTTATATTTATGTTATTAAACTCACACTCTTTCTTTTCTCATTTCTATTTCATCATCTAGCACATGAGTGTCCTCGGTAACCAATACATGCGCGTCTATAACTCATGGCTGCCCTGAGGATATTCTCCACGCCATGTTTCCCCCCATGGTCGAGGTTGTGCAGCCCGAAGGGTGAATCTAAAGCGCGGTTGGCCTACCCAATTAGATCAAAATAAACCATTCATATACCCATCTGTAGTACGAATGACTTGCCTAACCCTAGTCCGGACTCCAAGGGGCAAAACTACCCTTCTCACTAGCTCATTCGACTGCCACACCACACTCTCCACAAGACCATGTGGTTGCACTTATCATCCTCTAGCATCAGTACCGTGCTTTCTATCACAATCCATCCATCAGGGTTCACATTTTCACATTTACACATTCACATTCACATTTCAATATTCCCATTTTCACATTCACATTTCACTATTCACATTTCAGTATTCACATTGCAGTATTCGCATTACAATATTCACATTCCAGTATTCACATTCCAACATTCACATTTTCATATTCTCATTTCAATATTCACATTGCAGTATTCACATTCCAACATTCACATTTCCATATTCTTATTTCAATATTCACATTGCAGTGTTTACATTGTAATATTCACATTTCAATATTCACAATAAGTTCTCATTTCACGTATTTTAATATTTCTCAGTATAAAACACATCATTATTTTATACTACCACATTTATCATAGAAATCATTTCTATACATATATATCATGTTCCATCAATTTTTCCAGTAAACATATCCATGTTACATATTTCATCATTTCTCAGAAAAAAAAAAAACCCTTCGATATATCACTTTTCATTGTTTCTCAATAAAACAATTCTCTTATCATTGCAGTTCAGTATATAAACATCACTGGTTTTCTCTTATATTATTTTATGCACAAAACATTTCAATATATGTCTGTCTCATATTCTCATAATTCACCATGCAGTTCACACAACCCAGTTTCAAACATGTTCTTAGTATAACTCATATGCCACATAGTTTCGTCTGTTATTCATATCATAATATACACAGTTAAAATATCATATCACCATTTTCACATATTTATTTAACCCATAATTTCTAAAATACTGCTATAATTTATTCCCCTTACCTGACTTACTGAGAAGTCCACTAACACCCTAGATCCCAATCAAGCTTCATTATCAACTAGCTTATTATGAGATTTTTTTTTGTTGGGGGGGGGGGGGGGGAGCAGATGGACAACCATGGATTCATAATATTAAAAAATACATCAAAATCTACGAGTTTCTGCCAGGACCATCTAAGAAAGACAAGAAGAACATTAGAAGATTATCCCAAGGGTTCTTTCTCGATGGTGAAATTCTATACAAACGAAATCATGATATGACTTTGATCCGTTGTGTGCAAGCTAAAGAGGCTTGTAAGATAATAGAGGAGGTGCATAACAAGGCTTGCAGAACTCATGTGAATGGATATTCAATGGCTTGAAAAATCTTGAAATATGACTATTAGTAGTCAACTATTTAGACAAGCTGTGTTAACCATGCATGAAGATGCCATAAATGTCAGGAGTACACAGACCCAATCTAAGTACCGCCAAGTCCTTTGCAGGTATTGGGTCCGCCTTGGCATTTTCTTCCTAGGGCATGGATGTCATCGGTCTTATTACTCCGAAGTCCTCGAATGGACACCGCTTTATCTTCATTGCAATAAACTATTTCAAAAAGTGGGTAGAAGCAGCTTCATATGCAAATTTTACACAGAAGGTAGTTTATCGGTTCATTCAAAAGGAGCTCATTTATTGGTATAGGTTAATAGAAAGGATAATGATAAAAATATAAACAATGAGATAATGACAAAGTTGTGCACTCAAATTAAAATTAGGCACCGCAATTCAGCACCATGTTGTCCAAAGATGAATGGGGTTGTGGAAGTCACCAATAAAAATATAAAGAACATTTTGACAAAGATGATAGATACCTAAAAAGGCTGGCATGAGAAGTTCTACTTTGCACTGCATGCATACAGTACTACAGTTCGAACTTCTATAAGGGCAACTCTTTACTCATTGGCATACGGGATGGAAGCAGTAGTCCCATTAGAGGTTGAGATTCTATCCTTTAATAGAAGTTCAATTGGAGGAAGCAGAATGGATTCAAGCCCGATTGGACCAGTTGAACTTTATCGAAGAAAAGCAATTGGCAACATTCACACATAGATAGTTGTATCATAGGAGGATGATTAAAGCTTGCAACAAAAAAATTCAGGTCTAGATGGTTTCAGCCCGGGAACAGTTATTAAAGAAGATTTTACCAATTCACAATGACAAAGATGGAAAGTGGACCCCTAACTACGAAGGACCTTATGTAGTGAAAAGGGCATTTTGAGGAGGAGCATTTATTTTCGCATATATGGATGGCGATGATTCACCTCACCCTGTAGACTCTGATGATATAAGAAATATTTTGCCTGAATAAATGTACCCCTTTCTCGGAAATCAATGAAATGTATCTTCAATAAGTTTCATATGTAATTTACTTTTTTTTTTTTTTGAGTTATTTTTGTGGAATTGAAACTTAATGATGGATGACCCTAATTTAGTCGAGTAGCTATCCACACAACCTAAATGACTTAATTGCCAATTGTTAAACCTTTTGAGCCTCAAATTATGGATTAACTAATTTTTTTTGTAAGCCATTTCCAAAATATACCTAGGGCGAGGAAATCTGTGTTCATTTGAGATAAAATTGAGGGCCAAAGTGAAGGCAACCCATTTTTCTACTACCCAAAAAGAGAGGAAAAAAAAAAAAAGAAGCAAAAATGCGACCCTTATTTCTCCTTTTGAGCCCGCATATTAATTATTTCCTTTAAATGCCTCGTCAAAGAATCACCTCCCACATAGAGGCAATTTAAAGGGGAAAGAAGGAATTTTATGTAAGTGTAATGAAAATAAAGGGAAGACAAAGCCAAAGAAAATGGCAAAAATGCAAAAATTCAAAGGAAAGAAAAAGAGAAAAGGAAAAAAAAAGAATAAGTCATGATCATACCTCATGCAAGCGATCACTGGCGTTCTGTAAGCTCTTAAAGTTTTACTTTGAGCCTCTTATGTCCTTTATTTATTTTGCTTGATCCCTTAGCCTACATTGCAGCCGAAAAGAAAGTCTTGAACAGATTGGCTTATTTATATTTATCTAATGAATCAGAAAGAGTTCAAACTATGTTTTGACCTTCTCTTTAAAAGGCACGTAGGCAACTTGCTACCACAATGGCAAGTTTAGTCAAAGCCTCTAATATTCTAGAGGCAATTAATGGCAAATTGTTGGGCTTTTTAAGTCTAGTTTTTGTTCATTTCTTTAACACTAATCTTGACCTACGTTTTGTCCTACCTTTTAAGAAGGTTTTGATACTAGTTGGATATTTTCTCAAGGGAAATTAAATTGCACTCTGAAGTAATAAACTGAATTTAGTAAGGGATAAATCATAAAGGGTGAGCGATCAGGGTAAATGAGCCCTGACCCAAACTCAAACGCAGTCATCCATCGTCTAGGAATTTATCACAATGAAGCAGTAAGTCATAGGAAGACGGTATGGGAGAAAAGGGGTTACCTTAGTTTGGAGCTTTGGCAGACAGGGTTTATCAAACTCTCAGGCTTAAAATCTCTGAAGTCAACTAGGGATAAATTAGGGGCACTTGCAGGGTCGTGTTTGAATAATCAATCCAAGGAAATAAATCAATGTGGACAAAAATAATAAGGATGTTTTGAGTAAAGAAAATAGTAAGGTAGTGTATTTTTTGCCTCACCACTTTTTGATTCGAGCAGAAGCAGTAACCAAGCAGTGAAACCCAACTATTGCCTCAAAAAGCGTGTGCATATCATGTAAAGCATGTTTAGTGTAGAAAAACATGTCATGCATCATACTACATTTTTCACATGTGTGACAATGTAGTAATCCGGCGAAAAAAATTAAATTAAAATATTAATTAATTAATTAATTAATTAATTAATTATTCAATTAAATAAATAAATAAAAAGAAATAGTATGAAAAAAAAAGTAATTGAAATAAAGATATATATATATATATATATATGTATACATAAAACTTAACCTATAAGCAGAATTGAATTGGAAAGCAACCAAAAAAAAAAAAAATTACAGAGAGTAGCGCTCTCTCTTTATCCCTCCACTTCTCATGTATCTCACTCACGTCTCCTCCGTCTCCGTCTCTCTCTCTCTCTCATCATTTTCTTAGCCAATATTCGACCGATCGTAAAATCGAAGATACCGCTGGGTTCTTATCTCCGCCACCGACATTTTTACCAGAGCGGATTTGTTGTGGAAGCGGCGTAGGCACCACTCCTAGGAAAAGGTAAACTCTCACTTTTTACTCATATCTCCTTAGATGTTTAGCTAAATCGACGATCGGACACCACCACGGGGTCCTAATCTCGATCTTCATCATTTTGGCCGGAGTAAATTTTTAATTTGGGTATCCTAAGCACCACTCCAAAGCGAGAGTGGGAGTTGGGGAATTAAGTAAATTGGTTATATTTAAGAGTTTAATTATTTATTTGGAATTTATAAGTTTAGGAAATGTTTAAATAGTATTTTATTTAGGATTGATTTAATGGAATTAGGATTTTTGATTCAGGGTTCGGGTGAGCGTCGTAGGTATCTTTTCGGGGTCCCTATTGGTGTAATTCAAGAAACCAGGTAAGGGAGAATATATATTAAATTAGATTTTTATGAATTAATTGGAAAATGAAATATGTTATGAATATATGTGTATATGTTTTTGTATGAGTTTAAAATGCCAACCGTTTAAATTACATTTTCTGAGCTTAGGGTTGTTTATTTAGATACGTATATGTGAAAATGAACTGATGTAAATGAATGATTTTTTCAAGACAACTATGTAAAAAAGAAATGTATATTTTCAGTATATAAATGTTAAATGTAGGTTGACTTATTTTACAAAAAATGTATACATGAATTTTACTGCTAAATAGTGTGACATGAGTAAAATAGAATTTTATGTGGAATTATGTTATATGTATGAGATACAGGATATACAAGAAATGAACCGAGTATGAAAACGATATATGAAATATGCTGCATGTGAGTGTTAATGCAACCATGGAAACAAAAATAGCTGAAAGATGTTGGACAAAAATAGTTGAAAGATGTTGGGTAGCAGACTAGTGCATTTCTATGTGGACTAATACAAAAACAACTGAAAGATGTTGGGTAGCAAATTAGCGCATTCTATGTGAACTAACACAAAATTAGTTGAAAGATGCTGGGACTAACACAAAAAAAGCTGAAAGATGTTGGGTATGTTATGAAATGAAATGAAAATGAGAATGAAATTGAAATGAAATGTGAAATGTGAACGATGTAAAATGGGAAAGAGCCACGTAAGGTGAAATGTTATAAAATGTCAAAGCTAAGAACATAAACAGATGAGAATTACAGAATAATGACAAAAAAAATAATGTATTATGGTAGTATCATTATTTATGCTTGTAGAATATGTTACGTTTGGGCGGGGCAAACTCTTCACCCAAGGGCTTACTGAGAAAGGCGAGCGCCCTAATTAGTATCAGGTGTAGTAGTAGACTGCATAACGTACCAGGGCAGATGGAAACTACTTGTATGCGTGGGTAGATTTTCCTATTCTCGGGAGCCTTCGCTGGTAAACCTTTGGATGAATTGTGTGAGTACGAGATTACTTCTTCACCTGAGGGTTTATTGAGTAAGGTGAGTGTCCTGGTATGCTTCAGTTGTGACCTTCAAGTTGCCTAAAGTATCATAGTAGAGGGGTACTACTTGTATGGGCAGATATTCACCCCTATCCTTAGGTTTTTCTCGTGGGTAAAATATCTTGCATATGAATGATTAGGTTCAACAAATGATTTCAGAAATTATGTTAAAGATCTGCAAATGTTGAATATTATGTTGATTATAATCTCATGTTGGTCATACACTGATTTAATATATTGTTTCTTCCCTTACTAGGATGTGTCTTACCCGAATACAAATATATCTCTTTCAGAACTTCCACGAGATCGAGCTTAGAGAGCTCAAGGCTATTACAACATTTTTGGGTTATAGAAAAGGGAAAGGGTATAATTTTGATGATATTTTTGGGATGTAAATATTTTATGATTTATGTTTTATGTTTTAAGTCTTCTGGGTTGTGAATACTGGAAGTTTTTGGTTATGTTTTTAGAGATATGTATATATATATGGATGCGGATGGTTGAATGGATTATTATAGAATGTATATAGAAGTAGAAAACTTCGATATATTATTGATAGAGGACTGTAGTTATGTTTTCCATTACGTAATTATTAATGGAATAACAAGTACAGGAAAATGCATGATGTGGCACCCGGGTTCCACAAGGCGGGTTCGGGGCGCCACAAAGCACAGTTTATCAGGTATAACACACCGGACCGGGTTTACGGGTTCGAGGCGTTACAAACAATGTGAAGTTGGCATCTATTTTGTTGTTATTTGTGGTTTTCTTTTCAAAGCTTTTGACAATTCAATTGATCCTGTCAAAGGTTATCTTGTCCCCACTAAGTTGGTGCAGCTATGCTCCGAATGAGGTTTTCCCTGGCCTTTAGGTAAAGCAGTTAGACTCCCATCGAGCCGGTGTAGCTAGGCTCTTAATAAGACTCTTTCCTAACCTTCAAGAAATTACATTTGAACTCCTATACAAGGTTATTTTCCCCATCAAAGTTGGTGCAACTACACTCTTAATGAAGCTTTTCCTATCTTAACCTTCAAGATAGTGTAGTTAAACTACTATTTGAGGTTATTTTCCTTAGTGGAGTTGGTGCAAGTTCGCTTCCAATGAAGCTTTTAACTTTTAGACAATGCAATTAAATTCCTATCTATAGTAATTTCTTCCTAACCTTTAGGTGGCACAGTTAGACTCCCATCTTAGGTTACCTTTCCTTGCTGAGTTGGCGCAACTAGGCTCCTAGCAAGTCTCATTCCTAACTTTCAAATATTGTAGTAAAAGTGATGTCTAAGATTATTCTTCACAGCAAATTCGGTGCAGCTATGCTCACAATGTGACTTTTCTTTTCTTAAACTTTAGATGGTGCAGTTATACTCTCGTCTTAGGTTATCTTTATCAATCCATGCAGTCTAGCTTTGCTCCGCCAGGTCTTTGGTCTTGTGTTTCAAAAGAGTCACTTTAGTTCCCCCTAGATCCATTCCTAAAGTTCCTGAGCAATTCGTGTCGCCATTGACCTTGAGATTAAGCCCAAGGTCACGTTCTCACGTCAAGCACATACACATATGCACAAAATAAAGGGCACACTTTTGAATATACACACATTTTTTCTAGAAGTTCTGCTATATACTGTCTAGTAGTCAAAACAACTAGTTTGATTTGCTTAATGTTGCCTAACTTTGATACAACCTACAAAAATATTTTTCTTCAAGGATGAATCCTTTCTAGTTGGCTTTGGGGTTTTAGCCACTCACCCATATGAAGTGTATGTGCAATGTATTGGTGAAAGCCCCATTGTATACCAGTTAGCATGTAGTACGAAGTAAAATGCTTAAAGAGGCAATAGATAAATCATGGATAGAGGGAAATCAAGCATGACACAAGGTGTTGACTCGCACGCTGTGTATAATGTCAATGACAAAGGTTACAGTGTTGGCATGTTTACCAGGCAACACAGTTAATAGTTTTTCTTGTAGAGGCTTACGTATAGACTTGTTTGAAGGGATAACTTGTGGTTTGACGTAGAAAATATTTCTATCATATAATTGTAGACTTAGTTGATTATGCATTGTTGGAAAATGTTGATTGCATCTAGCACAACTAGGCAGTTGAGGTTGTCAATTGCTAACTCTAGACAGTTAGGGATGTCAACTTTATAAATATGACACGTGGGTGATATGAGACTTCAGAGGGAATCATGCATGATGTTCTTGCACATGTTATGAGTGTGTAATCCTTTTCTTTGAATAAGAATAAGGTTGGGAGGGGTTGCTTCTATAATATTGCTGCCTTGTGTATGTCATTTTTTTTCACACACTTCCAAGACTTAGCCAATGAATTTGATTGTGTGTCATTGATTTAACCAAGTGAAATTTAGTGTCATCACAATGTCAAAGTATGTTGTAAGAACTTAGACCTTATGATACCTAGTCTTAATAAACTAAGTTAAGTCTCTCTAGGCTATCACTTTTTCACGTTGGCATCTTCATCTTTATAGTAGAACGAAAAAAATCTCTTGCTATGTACAAATGCTTTTAAAACTCTCATATTACAAAGATGAATTTAAAGCTTCAGCAATTCCCCTGCATGTTTTGAGTCTTGTACTTCCAAGCCCTTCTCTCTCTTTGAGCTTTAGAAACAATTTAATAACAGAGATGGAAGAGAGGAGAGGTGGTTGTTAGTGGTCATGCTCGGGGAATGGAAGATAGAACTGGCTATTCATGGATAGGGAGGCGATGGAGGAGAGGAGAGGTGGTGAAGAAGGCATTCATGGCACTGACGTAGTTGGCGGTGGACACATTGGGGAAAACAGGGTTGGACCTATGTATTACTTTGTTGTTGGGGATGAAGGAAGTGGAAATTCAAAATAAGGTGTAGCATTTTTAGGAGGTTGCCAATTTGGAGTTGCTCGAGAATGTGCAGAGATCAATCATGACTTTTTTTCCTTTAAACTCCTAATTTATTTCACAAATCCATGTTTTTCCTCTTCTTGTCTTCATGAATCTCTTTCATCTCTTATAAAAAAGTTGTTCTTTAATTTATTTATTTTTATGTTCAAGCTTCAAGTTTTTGTGCTCAATGATGCACGAAAGATCCCAAAAACCAAAATAAGAAGAAATATTTTGGGTAAAGAGGGAAGAAGAGGGTTGTTGTGCCATCACCAATGGCAGTGAGTGACCTGCCCTCCTCCCAAAGAGTGACTGAAATTAGATTCCATAAATTTTCTTTTTACGTTTGGGAGCATGCATTTCGGACCTTGAATTTGGATAAAAATAAATTTGGAAAAAATTTAACACAATTTTTTATTACATCTTTCCCAAATCTACATAAATCCAACTCTAAGCTTTCTTCCAAGCATATTACTAATGGTTCTAAAACATTTGTTGCATCAATGCACGTCATCTGCGTTATGCAAGTAAGAAGGAGATTTGAGATTTTTGCTCACACATCCCAATTAGCCATTGCAGACAATTGAAATGATAGAAATTCTCTCTTCTTTCCTTATGCAGTTTTTATGAGAGGGCTTTCACCCACTTTAAAACAAAGGACGTTCCCCTGGCTCTCTCTCCCAAAATTGAAGTTGTGCAAGAAAGAGTATGGAAACCATTCAATAAGGAATCCCTTCACATTAGCATATTTAAAGTCATAATCTCTTGTTGAATGCTTGTCGTATTCGTTGCATTGATTCTATTTTAAAGAGATAATGAATAGCCAAGGAGTCTTCTCCCTAAGTTTGCATTAGACCATGACATCCCCCATTCGCATTGACATGTTGGAATCAAATCTATTGTTGGCAGCCATGCCATTTCTTGCACTATTTCAAGAGAGAGGTGGGGATAATGTAGCTTCTTCTATTTTTGGTTGGAGATTGTAAGCCGAAAAAAAAGGGGAAAACTCCCTTTGTTTTAAGGAGGGAGAAAGCCAAGTGCTAAATATTGCAGGTGGGAGGAGAGCATTCCCTCTATTTTAACAGTCCAAACCTTCTAAGATGCATTGTGAGCAAAAATTTTAAATCTTACTTGTGCAGTGTAGGATAAGATTGTTGTTGTGTCGGGCACCCCACTTGTGCCAAACATCAATACTATAATTAATGTTATTGAAAATATAGAGAACTAAAGCAACTGCAAAAACTAATAATAAAAAACAGTAAAAAGAACAAGACAAGAATTTAACGAGGTTCGATACAGAATTACCTACGTGCTCAGGGGTCGACAATCAATCCACCACTTCTTGACAAAGTAGAATTTTGAAATGTGTTTTTACAAATGGAGAGTTGAGCTCTTTATATAGTTTCAGCCTCAAGTCGAAAAACACTTCTCACCAATGTAGGACAAATAAAACAAAAAAATTCAAAACAGCTTTTTATATCAATATGGAACTATTCTACTAATGTGGGACAAAAGCAACAATTGCATAGGTCAAATAATTTAAGACTATTAGTGCAACAAATTAAAGGTCTAAAACTCAATTCAAGCTATGCTAATAGCTGTGGACCACAATTTATCCTCAAAATAAAAGTGGTGCTTTTTTTTCTTTGACGAACAAAGAATTGCATTAGAAAAGGAGAGAAAATACAACAAAAAAGGAAAATAAAAATGAGGAGAACAAGAATGTAACGTCTATAGGAACAGATGTTTAACATTATGAAACCCACATCAGCACAACAAATACCATTCTACTCCAAAGCAAGTCATTCCATGTAAGCACGCTTTAAAATTTCTAGCATTCTCTAGCCAAACATATTAAATAATTGCAATAACAATGCATTGCCCAGAGGAATAGACCTAGCTTTTACCAAAAAATACCAAAACTTATCCAATTAGCCAAAGTGACACTGTCAAAACAAACATTAACAAGTTTCCCCACTCCTTAAACAAAAGATTCAAACCTCAATCAGGTCTTATTATGTCTTATCTTTTCAAACCCACTGGCCTTGATTTTCTCATGTATCGTAGTCCAAGTAAAAGCTTTTATTCTTTTAAAGAACTTTAGATTTCCAAATACAAGGGTGAAGAGCAAAAGGAACAACAGTAGATTCACAAAAACATATTAATTCCATCATTACTGCACAAATAGCGACTCCTTTCCTATAATCAGGGGAAATACCCCTTCCGAATTTATTTTTCAATAATTATGGGTTGCTCATCTTTACTTCAAGGTCAAGGTGTGTAATTTTTTCGACCGGCAGAACATTTCAACCCACGAAAAAAAAAAAGAAAGAGGGGGGCAGGTATGAAATTAAATAGAAGTTTATTCAATTTTGCAATAAAATTTGTCCAAATTCATGTTCCCAGATAGCATTTCCATGAAATACAATCTAAAAAGCAGTTTAGATGAATTAAATCAAAATTTTCAAAGCGATAATCAACCCTATCTTGGCATAACATCCAATAAACTGCAATAGCCCTAACAACTTCATGCTATATGAATCAATCATACGTAAAACAAATATTTTTGTAATTACAATAATTAAATTTTCTCCACTGAATAAATAAAATGAAATAAGATTGGATAGTAAAAACCAGCCTGAGGAGCAAATCTCAACGAATGGTACAATGACTCAAAATCCCCCTCATTAGTTTCCTAAAGATTGTCCATGGGATTGTCCGTGGGAGGAAAGGGGGTATATCTGGTTCTGGAGACCCAATACCAATACCCCACAAAAACAGAAATGGAGAAAGCAACTACAGAAAACAGTAGGGAAAATGCACTGGCAACATCCAATGAGCTTTTCGGTTTGGACTTGGTTAGTATAGAACTGCCCGATGTTATGTCCAGGGGTACCCAATCACAGCCAATAGCGTAATGTCCAGATCCATGCCATGGATTCCCATCAACTGGATACCAAAATGCAGCTGACGCCTTGCTTGAATCGCCAATTGTTAACTGAACATCCTGCAGCAATTCACAAAACCAAATCATTTCGACTCAACTTTTAGAATAATAATCTTTCATGTCGAAAATATACATTATACATCAGTAGTGACCTCAAATGTATAAACCATACTCAAAAGCATGCTTTTCTTTACAATGGACAAAAAAGGTGGTAGGTGGAAAAAACATTCTAAACAGTGTATGAGGAAATTTTAGTTCAAGATTTAGCACTGGGCAGGACATGAAATAATTTGACTGCAGTGGAAGAAGTTTTAGATGCCACCATGTCGGCTCAATTTTTTGTTTTTTGGTCTCTTTTTTGGTCCACAACCAGACTTGAAAATTAGTTTTACAAAGCATTTTGATGTTGCTTTCATCAATGGATTATCGAGACAACCCTGCACTGGTTTGGATCCAGCAAGTTACAGTGCAAAAGTACTCCACAATATTGATAACTAAAGAGATCAATTCCAACACAATCACAGGGAACAAGCTTTACGTTTCTTGAAAGCACTAGGGGAGATTTTTAACCTGTTGAAGGTGATCCATTGTTCTCAAAGGCCTTGAGAGTTCAAAATAATAAGTTCCCTTTTGACCATCTGAGGCATACGGGCTATCCTCCACCAGAAAACCTGTTAACCAACAACTTTAATATTCAAGAAAAGCATGTTGCACACAAGCAAAGAAATACGGAAAAAATCTGGACAAAGTCAAACAACAAGGCACAAAATGGGAACATAAGCAAAAATCTAGTAAGAAACACCCAATGCCAGAAGCATTAGATGATCATGCCGGAATTTAAGCCTTCCATTGGAAAAGCAAACAACATTTTTCAGTGGCGCAACTTCAGGGCTGGGAAACTAGGGGTTGGAACATATCTGTACCCTTCATTCCTCACCCCCACCCACCTGCCCCCCAAAAAAGGGAAAGGGTAAATAATAGTATTAAAAAAAGTAAAATGCTATCTCCCAGCAATAGATTGGTACTTATTGAATATCTATATAGGTAGAAATGTATAATCTTTAATTTTTAAGATTGGAAAAAAGAAAAATAAAGATAATTTGCTACCTGAGTGGACAGTCAAGCTACTGTGCCACCATGCACCTTTCCAGTTGTTTTGTGCGCTATTATTGTTTCCTGACAGTGAATTAATCAAGTGTAAGTTATTTGCTCATCTAACCAACCATTAAAGAAAATTTTGCAGGAGAAAACAGTTTAAGCAAACTAAGAAGAAACAAAATGATCGTAAGGCACAAAGACTAATGATAAACTTGTCTAATACATTTACTGATTGTTCCAATATCGTATTTTTGTCCAAATCAGAGGAGGCAAAACAAGGAACCGTCTCACTTTTTATGCCAGAGCAATTATAAATTTTTCCAAGAGTAAGAAGAAAAAACATGTTTGAGCACATGCAGTCACCAAATGAAACAAGAGACATCCAAATTCAAACACTTTTCTGACTGTCAACATGTAGCTACAGAATGCATGACTGTTGTCTTTATGTGCAAGCTATAAAACCTCCGCACGTTCTTACTGAGGGTCATGATTTGCATTGAGAGAGCCTGCCAGACAAAATTCCACAAAACCATAACTGGCATATTTATTTATAGCTAAGAAATTATCTTACTTGACTAGTTTGAAAACACCTCAACTTAGAAAATTACTGGGAATTCACAATACAGAACAGTAGGAGAAGAACTGGAGAGAATTGGTGTGGGGAGGAATGCAGAACACGCACGTTTACACTAAGTAATAAAACCGCAAATTCCAATTTCAATTCCATATCAAGTCTCCCAAGCAGTTACACGGTGATATTTACAAGCTTAACAAAGGAGACGATGGGAAGGGGGAGATGAAACCCTAAAATTCCAATTTCAATCCCCAAATCAAGTTTTCAATTTAAACGTGGTTTTGAACAAAAGCATTAATTCTACTTTCATCCCTCTGGTACCTAAGAAGAATCAGTCTATTAAGGTTGTTGATTTTTGACCTATCAGTCTTGTAATTGGTATGTGTAAGTTTATTGTACAGTTATAGATGAGAGGATGGGATCTGTTTAGAAGATACTATTTCTGAGACCCCGAGTGCATTTTTGGGGGGTATACAAATTGTGATGCTATCTAGTAACTACTGAGGTTGTAGAAAATGTTTTTCAAATGAAAGAGAAGGGGGTTGTGTTTAAATTGAATTTTGAAAAGGCTTATGAATGAGTTAGTTGGAAGTTTTAGGACAAGGTCTTCATTAGAAAGGCTTATAGTGAGGCGTGGAGGTCTTGGATGAGCAGGGTGCTCAATGCATCATTTTCTATTATCACTAATGCAGAATCTAAGACGTGGTTAAGAGCTTCAAGGGATTTTAGGAAAAGGGAACTGCTTTTTCCTTTTTTGTTTGTTCTTACTTATTGTTGATGTCATGAGTAAATCGGTAGAAAGGGCTGTGGCAAGAGGTTTTCTGACATGGGTTGTGGTGAGGAGTGAAGGGGTGGTGGTGTCACATCTTATGATGCTATTTTTCTCTTAGGAGATATGTCTTTTTTGAATGTGCTTACTATTTTGCAGCATTTTTAGAAGGTTTTGAGCTAAAAATAAATTTGTGGAAGAGTGGATTATTTGATATTAATCTTAATCCTAAAGATCTTTGGAGTTGGCTCCTTCAGTGAACTGTCGTAGTCGTATTTTAGGGTGACCTTTGGCATATTTAGGGGTCCTTTGGGTGGTAATCCTAGGTCTGTGAGGTTTTGGGATCCAATGGAGGAAAGTTGTCAAAGCATCTGGATAGGTGGAAAGGTGCTTCATTTTCTTTGGATGGGTGTATTCACACTTATTCAAGCTTGTATTTCTAGTATCCCTCCCTATTTTTTGTCTATTTTTAGAATTCCAGCAGGAGTAAGATTGATAGTCTTGAGAGAGTTTCTTTAGTTTGGGGTAGAGGAGAAAAGGGATCATTTGATTGGTTGGGAGTTTGTTTGTTGATCTAGAAGGGAGGGAGTATCGGTCTTAGTAAGTTGATGTCTGAACACAACTTTAATGGGTAAAGGGCTTTGAGAGTTTCCCTTAGAGAAGTATTCCCTTTGGCCGCGAACTAAAAGTTTAGTATGCATGTAAACTGTTTGGATGCTAATTCGGGAATGATATTATTAATATTTTTGAAAATGATGGAACGGATGAAAAGAAAATGTGCAAGGATTATTTGCCAACCCCTGCGGAGGAGATTTATGAGAAGGATCTAGAAGCTCAGCATTTGATTGATAAGTTTGACTTGCCGCTGCCTCATGTGTAATGTTGTCATTTCTTCTTTTTTGTTCATGCCAACATTCATTCCCACTTCACCATACCAACATTCCTTTAAGAAGCTCACCATTTGATTGATAAGTTCAACTTGCCGCTGCCTCATGCATAATGCTGTCATTTCTTCTTTTTTGTTCATGCCAACATTCCTTTCCGCTTCACCATACAAACATTCCTTTCCACTTCACCATACAATTGAAATGCATAATGTTGTCATTTCTTCTTTTTTGCCCATGCCAACATTCCTTTCCGCTTCACCATACCAACATTCCTGTCCGCTTCACCATACAACTGAAAGGCAAGTCCCTTTATTTGGTTTGGTTGGTGGACTGCATTGTGCAAGTTTCTTTGGAGAGGACTGGGTTTGTTTGGAATCAGCAGAGGAGTTCTTGCCTATTTCTTTTACAAGATTTGGTAGGAGTAGAGATGGCTCAACCTTATTGAGATGTGAGATTTTTGCAGTTTTGTGGCATATTTGGTTGGATATGAATGCCCGTTTTTTGCGGGAGGAGGATGATTTGTTCTTCGCTCTAGGATAGGATTCATTATTTGGTTTCTATTTGGTCTTTTGCAGCTCGTTGTTTTAAAATGGTGTGCTTCCTAATTATGAGGCAAGATTGGCAGGCTGTGTTTTGAATGTCATTTTATTCTTTATTTTCATTTTTCTTTACATTTCTTTTCCCATAGGAGGATTTCTTATTCTCCATTTCACATATCCTTTCTTCTTTAATAAAGTATCATGTTCCATCATAAAATATGTATTAGAAACCCAATGCACATGGAAATTCGGAAAAAAAAAATAGAAATTACTAAGTAATTCAATTCCCAACTGATAAAAAAAACACTAGAATCTACTTATTTATTACCTAATAAAATTCCAAACTTCTTCAACTTGAGCCTTTGAGCCCTCATTTCTCATGCTACATCATACACTTCTAGTTGGAAGAAACTAGGCCATGCATTTCAAATATCTGAAGGACCACGAACCGAATAAATATGCAAATCTATAGTACATGTTAAAGCTTGATATAAATTGTTGGCCCACAGCCGAATAGCTTAAGTTTTTAGGTAAAGTGGTAATCTAACATGATATCAGAGCTCGTTACCAACTTACCAGGAAATCCTGGGTTCTAACTTGTTGCCCATGTTCATTGTCAGTTTAAAAAAATTATAGTATTCCCTATTATGGGTATTATTATCGTGTGTTTATCTCTCCACGTGATTTCAGACTGCAACTATGAGGGAGTATTAAAGTTTTTAGGTAAAGTGATAATGTAACAGTACAGTAATGCAACTTACAGCAATTTGTAAACTTCAAAACAAATAGCACTGCATGTTGGATTAGTCCCCTTGAGGCATAGTTGACAAATTTATTGGGGATGATGAACTCAATATGTAGGATGCTGCTTTTGGGTTACATGTCTTCAATTTTAATCCTGGCAATTCTATTCTTTGTGGTTTGTTGACCTTCACAATTTTTATCTTAGGATCTCTCTTTGAATTCAACTGTTTTGGTCAAGTCCAATATTGGACCCTCAACACTGCTCCCTTAACTTCCTCCTCTTGAACTACCTCCCAACTATTTTGAAAGGACACAATTGCAAAACCATCAGGCCCTTGAGGCTTATCCTTTTCCATGTCAAACACAGCCCCCTTAACTTCCTCAACAAGGAAAGGCCTTTCCAACCAGAGAGCTTTATCCATTCAGTCCCACTATAATAGACCTGTCTGGCAAGCCTCAGTTTATAACTTTCTACAGAAATCCATTATCATCACTCCTATTTGTTTACGATCTCTCACAGCACTTCCTAAATCTAACTCCAGCTCCTGCTGTCTCCCATTAGCCACCCAATGAAACAATCCAGAATTACAGTCCCCAACTGACTCTTGCTTTTTCCGCCAACCACTGCCCTCCCTCAAGGGTCACCTCCAAATCATTACTAAGACAGATCCTCCTCACCCAACAACCCACATTCTTCTAACCAATCCAAACCTTCAATCTCACAAGAATCTCCATTTTTTGCTCTTGAATGTTGACAAGACCTCTTTATTCCACGCTTTCATGAAACACTCCCATACCTTTAAAAGAAAAGGGGGGGAAATGAAAAAAGAAAGAAAACTCCACTTCTTGATGCACTCTCAAAAAGAAGGATGTGTCAGCCACATATTCTCAAACCTGAATTGGGCAGTCCCCACTTTAGTATTGGAATCTAATAGCACCTCAATGATCAGAAACAGGCCTAGAAAAACCTCCTAAACTCAGAAAGACGTCTGCCCAAGTATCAGTAAACAAGATCCTATCAATGCTAGAAGAAGCTACCTGTCTCCACAAGAAGATATCCAAGTAAAAAATGCCCCTAAGCTTGCAACCTTGAATGAAGAAATCAAAATCCCCCATACTAATAGTCATCCTAGATCCAATTACCCAATGCAGATTGCAGTGACCAAAAAGACTAGCCAACTCTTAACAAGAAAAGAAGCCTGCCCTGAAGAATGACCCAAAGCCCTACCATAAACAGACATGAACTACCAGTCTCCAAAGCCAATCACATCTAGAAAAATCAACAATGAAAAGGACCCCACAAAACACTCTCAACAAAGAGATCCTCATGTCTCAACCACAATTTAACCACCCAACGCACCTGAGGAAGGGAAAGACACCCAATCCATAAACCTAACTTCCCAAATACTCAACTGAAAAAAGCATGCACTACATCTAACCTAGATTCTCATAAATAAATAAAAGAATGTCAGGACATCCTGATGCAGGACAGAATAGAAACAGAAAGAGGAGAAATTTGAGGGAAGGAGGGAAAAGAAGAGAGAATTGTGGTAGGTCAGAACAGAAGTCAGGGGGGGAGTTACAAAGCAGAAGATGGAAATGGAACAGGGAGGGAAACAGAAGGAGTAGAAGGGAAGAGAGGAGGGAGAAAAAAGGGGACACGTATAGGGCAGCAAGAGAGAGAGAGAGAGACCAGGAAGCAGTTCTGAATTTCAAGATACGATAAACTGTTTAATACAACAGACAAGAAAAGTTCTTATATACCCAATATTACAGCTAAAACAACTATTTACAAAATAACCTCAATAATTAGAATACACAAAAAAAGAGACCCTAAATTAACTAAACTTCCAAATTAACCAAAAAAAATTTCCAAATTAACATAATAACCGTAATTTCTAAGGCTTTCGCATGTAAGCATCTAAAAAGTTCCCCATTGGTGATACTCCATCAAATTCCCCTTGTTTAATAAAACTCAACCTCAAGTTCCGAATGGCACAGTAGCATCAGCTCTATGAGCGGGAAAAGGTCGGACAATCAGGAAAATCAATACATGGCACAAACCTCAACAAACATAGAAGAGTATCAAAAAGATTTTCCAACTGCAAGTAGCATAGAAGAATCAATGTCGTGTGATAAAATAACAAGTCCTCCAAACAAGAACAAATTTAATACCCAAATTAATTGATTTGGACAATATTCTAGAAAGATGGAAAATGTCGCATTATGCTTGGATGTGGAGGGACAAGATGCAACGGATGAAGTGAAGGCACATTTTTAGCAGATGGAGGAGGAATCATCTAAGGAAGATTTAAAAAAAAAAAGGTTCCATTATTGAATAATTTTCAACAACTCTTAACCACCAAATTGTTGCTCATTCTTGGGATTAGAAATGGAAAATTAAGGTTGAAGGGTAGGATCATTGACAAAAATAGCTGTCCTAATAGTTGGCAACTCATCTTGAAGTTCACTGCAAGTCTTAACAACCAAGTTTGATGATAAATCAAGGTCCTCGGGTCTAGAAGCAGCAACAGTATTTAGGGTCTCTAAAGACAAGTCCAAGGCCCTGTCTCATAAGAAGATGAATGATTTATGTCCTGGTAGAAAACCACTTTACCTAAAAGCTTAAGCTGTTAGGTTATGGGCCAACAATGTATATTAAAGCTTTAACACTCCCACGCGCTTACAGCCCAACAGCACGTGCAGAGATAAACACACGATAAATAACATCCATTACTGGAAATATAATAATTTTTTGAACACCACACACTAAATGCGGGCAACATGCATATAACCTAGGACCCCCTAGCAACCAACTCTGATACCATGTTAGATAATACTTTACCTAAGACCTTAAGCATTTAGGTTGTGGGCCAACAATGTATATCAAGCTTTAACATGTCCAATGAAGACTCAAAAAATTATGCAGTACTAATACGCAAATCATTTACGCAGTCATGAGACTCAATTACACAACAATATGCACGAGCATTTCTCATATTTGATTGTTTATCCCCAACAATTTGAGTTTTCCCCTAAACATCTTGAGCAGGGCTATGACTATCTTGTGAACAGTGATTTCATCTAGGCTGATGGAACTCTTAAACATTAGAATTTAGAAGTTGTGTTATGGGTGCATAATTGGAGAAATCTCTCAGACCCCAAAGTGATGTGGCAAGCCTCAAATAAAGTGGGACATTTTTGGTTTGTCAAAATAATATGCTTCCTAATTTCATCTTCCAACCTTTGTTTTAACATAATCACCACTCTAGGTTCCTCACTAAGAGCATGCAGCACACCCACATATAGGTCTTTAAATTTAAGGTAGGCAGTAGAATAAAGTTACCTAAGACTAGACAGTTGATCCACTAATTGCTCTCTGTAACAATATGGGCATATTTCTCCCTTAAAATATATCTTATTTCAGACCAAGTGACTACAGGAGATTTTCCAAGATAATTTCTGTCCCAGTATTTCTTTGCCAAACCAGAAGTTTTAATTTGGATGCCTAGATCCTTTGGTGGTCACACTGACTTGCACAATCCATACCAATTAAAGCAATTCTCCATGTCATTCAACCAATCTAAGAAAAAACAAGGATTTCAATAAACCATCAAAATTACAAGGACATCTAGGTTGTATCAATTATTGAGAATTGACGAGGTGGGAACTAGATTTGTGGAATTGACTCAATTGTTTTTTTCACTGGAGAGCAAGTAAGAGCCGATGCCTATTCAAACAAGTACCAACTAGATAAGTAACATTAAATCAACTTTTGTGGAGTCGAAGCAATGTAAGTCCATGCAACATTACCAAAGGGTCCTAACGCATCCTTAAGCTGAGTTTGTAATCTTAAAAGATTGTTCAAATATTTCACTTCAGTTTCTTGCAGATGCTGCAAGAAAACTCCACTAATAAACTTGGAAAAGAGTCCTTGCACACTGACTATAAAGATATGCATCAGACAGTCAAAGCTGGATTTTTCACATCGACATCAAAATCTTGCAAATAAAAACTAATTTGTTAGAGTAAATTTGAAAAGATCACATCTGAGCCTCAATATGAATGCTGGCAGACCTTCAAACACTGAAATTTGGATTGGCAGTCCAAGATGCTAGCATTCGTCTCAATCCACAAGGTCCAGAGGAAGGAAAAATAGCCACACTCCAAAGAGCTCAACCATTTCTGTTCTTTCCAAAACCTCTGAAGTTAACCGATAGCAAGTATCCCACCTTTCCTGGAGCCATCCACTCTTCCCACACCAGTGAAAAAAGGGCATCCCAGAGCTACAAAGCCACCTTGCAATGCACGAAAGATGGGCATTCGATTTGTTGCTTTCACAACATGATACACATGCCAAGACTGAGAGCCTTACAAGCACTTCTCCTCTAAAGCAAATCCTGCATTTTAATCCTTTCCAGGATCATGGTCTAGACAAAAGCCGAAATCTTTCCCAGCACCTTAGCCCTCCAAAGGATGTGGTTCCAAGGAAAAAGGTTAAGAGTGTGGGTTTTCAGAAGGTGAGAAAGGAATATTTGGAGGTAAATATACCTGAGAAATTCCCCTCCCACACTCTTTCATCTTTGCTAATAGAGGGGATATGCTGATCCAATAAGGAAATAAGGATAGTGACCTCATTGACCTCTTTTTCATTGAAATTCCTGAAAAATTGGGAATCCTGAGAAGACGGATCCCCCTCAGAAGAAATAAAGTAGCTAATGGGAGCATTATGTAGTGATGAAAGCTTTAAAAGACGAGGGACCTCAACTCCAACAAAGACTCCCCCACCCACACATCCTCCCAAAAAAAGACTTTTTACCGTTGCCCACTTTGAACCAGATAAGAGGAAAGAACTAACTCACACAACCTGGAAGTCAAATTTCCAGGTGCACAGATGAGAGATGCCAAAGCCCCTCATCTCCCACCCATCCTTTTGATCCCACACTTGCTCTTAATCACCTTATGCCACAGGGATTCAAGTTCCAGAGGAACCCTCCAAAGCCATTTTCCTATAGGGGAGATGGTATTGGATACCATGTTCCCAATGCCAAGGCCCCTAATATAGGTCAAATTATATCAAAGTGAAGCCTAAATACTGCGAAAAAATCCAAAATATTGTGACTAAATTCAATTTCTTGCTATTCTGAAAGACAGAGACTCTGGCAGCTTCTTGCTGCACAGCCAGCATAAGGAGCTCGTGCACCTTCATCTGGTGATGGCTTTCCGTATGGCGGTTGATAGGGGCTGATGAGTTAATTGGTGATGGCGGTGGTGTGTCAAGATAACTCAGTAAAGTAAAATTTGGAGGGGGTTGACAGGAAAATGTTTGAGTGGCACATGCTATTTCTCTCGTGGTCAGCAATGAAAAACTTCAGGGGAAGGCTATTCGGTGGCGTCTGTCTTTGATGGCAACAAAGGTGATGAAATGATGCATGGAGGTTAGTGCTAAAATTTTTGAGTGTATCTTTATGTAAAGTTGCAAAAATGACCAGTCTTTGGTGTGTGGTGATTGTGGTTTGTTTTGATACCAAATTTATGTATGACAGCACAAAGAGAGAGAGAGAGAGAGAGCGAGAGACAGAGAGAGAGAGAGAGAATTGACGGGGAGAAACAGAGACAAGGAGAGAAGAAGAAGGGAGAAGATGATAGAATTGTTGCAGGTCAGAATAGAAATTGAGAGAGAACCTACAGAACAGAAGATGGAAACAGGACAGAGAGGGGAACAGAAAGAGTAGAAGAAAAAACAAAGAAGGGAGAGGACTGCACAAGGGAGAGAGGGAAACCAGGAAGCCGTGCTGAATTTCAGAATATGATTCACTGTCAAATGCTATACACAAGCAAAATTCTTATGCACATAATACTACAACTAAAACCACTAATTACAAATATAACCCCAAAGCACTTAAAATACACTAACCCTTAATTTACTAAGGGCCTGTTTGGTATCATTGTCATTTTCTGTTTTCTGATTCTGTTTCTGCACAGTAAAGAAACAGATTATAAAACGCATTTGTTATGTTGCCAGATTTTTGTTTCTGTTGTCAGTTTTTTGCTGTTTGTGAACAAATTGAAAACCAAATTTTATGGTTTTTAGTTGTTTTGGCAACCTGTTAAAAATTTTAATATCCAGAAATAATTCTTTTGAATTAAATAATTTATTTTACACACTTTTTAATTAAAACTAAAATTAAATAATCATACGAATTTAAATATAATTGAAGCTAAAAATATACATAAAGTTCAAAAAATAATAATAAAGCCAATTACAAATTTTTTTTACTATTTTTCAATTGTCATGTCCAATTAAATTTTTATTGTAAAGTAAATTTTGAAAGTATAAGAACTAAGTAAAATGATTATAATAATTTTCATTTCTATTATAGTGGTTTTTTTTAATGTGCATTATTTTGCAATTTAATTATTTTAATCATACTTTTATAATATTATTTGAATTAAAGAAAAAAATGAGAATTTTATAATTAAGTTTTTAATTTATTTTAGCTTTATAAATATTAACCAAACAGGTGCTAGTTTTTGGTTTTTAGTTTCTGTTTCTAGTTTTTGGTTTTTGTTTCTAGTTTTCGTTTATGTAATTTTTGACAATGATACCAAACAGCCCCTAAACTTCTAAAACAATCAGAATTTTTCAAAATTAAAATAACAAACTCTGATTTATGAATCTTTAGCAATATAAGCATCTAAAGTTCTCCATTGGTGTTCCTCCATTACTCACCCTTTTAGCTAACTGCTGAACCAGTCTCCACTTACCGCAATCCCCTAAACCTTTCACCTACGTTTGTGTTGGATATGTGACTCATATTGAGTGGAATGCATGCACCGGGAAAGCACGATGAAGCAAAGAACAAGAAAATTAGGTTACAGGAAAAAACCGTCGACTATTTGGTCGACGGTATGATCGACAGTTTCAATTTGAAGGATTCAACCTCGGTATTAAACCGTCGATGGTTTTGCTGAAACCTTCGACGGTATTGTTCGGCGCTAAACACGGATTTTGTATCGAGAAGATCAATAAATTGGGAGATTCAGAGGTTTTTCCTCCGGAATTTGCTATAGGGGTATACTTTAGGAAGTTTCTAAACTTTCTGTCTGCATAGGGTTAGAATATAAACAATATTTTATAACCCTTGATGCAAGCTTCGAAGATTGATAGAGAAAATTCAGCCGCTTGCTCTCGTGGACGTAGGCACATTGTCAAACGACGTAAATTCTTGTATCGTGTGATTTTATTGCTTTCCTTTATTCTCTTTGTGATTGATTGTGTTTTCGTATATTCATCGTTGCTTGCTTGCATTGCTTGTTCCGATTTGATTTGTTGGTTTCCGCTGCGCATTGGCATTCAACCAGTTTCCACAACAGTTTGGAAACTTATCCAAAGAGAGAAATTGACTATAGCCATTCGCTGTCAATCGTAGCATCATGAAATGGTTTGGTGCTCGAAATGATCTCAACCATGGATTGGCAGTTTTGATGAATAAAAAAGAATGTAACTTCTTCAATAACCATCTTTGTTCTTTGATCAATAAATTAATTAGGAAAAACATCGGTTATTGTTCCCTATAATTTTAGGAAATCTTCCCTTTAACTCGAAGGAAAAATATTTTTTCTTGATTAAAATACTCTTTGTCCTATAAATCCACATAAAAAAATTGTCATAGAAGTATCTGCTTTGTTTGATCAATAGAACTGTTTGGAAACCAACAAAGGTGATCAAAATATGTTGTTGAAGCACTTGATGACAGGTCTTTCCATTTTCTCTTGAGAATTCTTTAACTGGCTAGAGAAGATACTACAATCTATTCTTCTTCTTAAATCTATTCTTCTTCTGTTCTTTATTTTTTCTTTTTATGCAACCAACTCCCTTGTAAATTATGCTTTGACACCACGAGGCATTCTTGTACACTAATACCAACAACAACAACAACAAACCAAGCCCTAAGTCCCACTAAGTGGATTCAGCTACATGAATCCTTTTCTATCATTTTACACGATCGTGGGCAATTTCGTCCAACAGTTTAAGAGCTACTAAATCCTTACTATCTCATTCCAAGTTAACCCCTAGTCCCCTACCCCTTCTATTGCCACTAACAGTAACTAGCTCACTCAATCACTCCTCCTCACAGGTACACTATTTGGCTTATGTTGCACATGCCCAAACCATCTGAGCAGTCCCTCCCCCTATCTTATCTTATACAACTGTTATACCTTACCTCAAATATGTTCATTTCTTAATTTATCTTTCAACATTACACCACTTATCCACCATAGCATTGTCATTTTGGAAACTTTTAGGGCCTATTTAGTTGTGGAAAATATTTTCCATTTTTTTAGTTTTCCAAAGCAGCTTATATTTTAGTTTTCCAAGATTTGCACTAAAAAATGTAGAAAATAAATAGATAATTTAAATGTGCGAAACAGTTTTTCATTTTTTTTATTTCTAAATCTCAAAATAATTATAGAAAAGACAACTTGCTTTTTCAATTTTCCAAAAAAAAAAAAATGATATAAGGTAGTATTTGGGATTATGGATTTTAGGGATTGGATTTGAATTCATGAATTTGGAAGAAACTCAATACATAATCCACACAAATCAAAGTCTACACCAAGGGTTAAGTCTAGAATACCAATTTTAGTACCCAAATCATGTTTTTTCTAGCAGTTACAGAATAACAATAATCAAAGTGCTAATACTCTAACAAGAGGGGTGTTGAGCAGTAGGCACTCTTACGAGCACCCCCACGCAAGTAGCATGCCTAGGTTCAAGTCTTTTAACCTCATTTCAAGTTTATAAAAGATAAAACTGTCAAATTACCAACTTATGACATAACAAAAATACCATTAAAAATTAACCAATTTTTTATTTAAAAAGAAAAACTAAATGTCTTGAATGTGAGTCTCTGACCTCATTTCTCACATGCCTCAGTTACCCTGAACTAATTACTCATGTTTTTCAAGTACCATACAATCTTGTCTTCCTTGTTTTACAATAGAAGGGTAGTTTCAATACTTCCAAGTGCATAATCAAAAACCATTAACAACATTTTGATCAGGCAACCTTGCTAGTAAGCTAAAATCATCCATTTTGGTTTTTTTTATAGAAAAAAATATTTATTAAGAGAAAGAATAAAAATATAAAAGAGGGGCAAGGCATCCACCAAAACAACCCATTTTGCTCTACCATTCAAAACTTCAAATATTTGACTTGTGAATGTTCCACTACAGCTTAATAGTGTTCATTGGTAAACTTTGGGTCTCTAACAAATATAAACAATGAATTATCAACAGAATAAGCTGCCGCATCTATGGATTATCACACACATACTGCTCGTATCAACCAATTAATTGATTATTCTAAATATCAGTTGCCTGGCTTTCCACATTGCTGCCTCAAGGCACTGTCAGAAGCAGATGAGAAGAGCAAGCAAGTCTGAACATTGATCATCAAATAAAAATACTTGATATTCATGGATCTTAAATAACTGCAAGGGCAATGTATAAAGAGATAAATTCGCTTAATTCTAAAAATACCTGAGGGACCCATTCCATCAAGATATCGACAGTGTGGGTTCCATGCATAAACATCAACCAAATGACCAAACCTGTTCACAGAATGAAAAATAAACTAGCAAATCAAATGGCAAAAACATCAACTTCTTAAATAAAATTTTTCAAAGCATATGGCTCTCTAATCCAAGGATCAATAAGCTGGGATTAAAGCCATCACCTGTCACCCCCATTTCCATCTCTATTATCTGCAGGGTTGCCACCATAGAGACGTCCTGGAATAGCATTTCCGATTGAAAAGTGCATAATATCGACCTCATGGCCATGGCAATTCTTGCTGGTGCAACTACCTCGTGCTTCTTTACACCCTCCCATCTTATAACACATATTTTGTTAGTTTTTCACTAAAATTTGTATAGAACACCAAAATAGACATACAAAAATCCAAAACGTCATAAAAGGTAGCATGACCATTGTATAATGATCCATATAACAACTTACATTATGGTAGGAGGCATGTTCACCAATTTGAAACATGAGAGCCACAGATGGGCATTTGTTATTGTTGCTGCATTAGGGGATAAAATTTCAATCGTAACACACTATCGTCAAGATTCAAGAACCAGAAACATGGAACTTAAATTCTTGATTGAACTAATTAAATTAAAAAAATTCTTGAATCATGTTTGCATAAAATAATGAAACAGAAAATCAGCACTCATATAGCCAACACATATACCAGGGGAAAAAAAGAAGTTAGTCACAAGTGGATAAACATGATCACAAGAAAAGAAAGAACACCCACTGTCAAGGCTCCCACAAGAATGAAAGGAAATTTTAAATCTGCTCTGTCCCCCAGGGGGAGTTTTATCTTGAATTCTCAGCAAAGGATTAGCCTTCTCATCCAATGGTCAAGGTCTATCTTCGCTGGAACAGGTTTGGCTTAAATGGCCTTTATAAGGAAAAGATTGCAGGGTACAATGGAAGATCGTGAAGTTTGGAGGAAGGAGTTAACCAGTTCTAAGTCTATCATAGATATTGGCCCGTGGTCACAAGTCATAGATCAATCACAATTCATCATATCACAAAGCGTCTACCACTTTCAACTCTTCATTGTTACTTATGCTTATTGTGCTTAATTGCTTCTTTCATGAACGCTTTAAAAATAGTTTATCAGAGTGTGTCCTTAATTGTTGAATGCCTGGTTATGAACTGATAGAAAAAACCACTAAGGAAATCTAGCTAATATTTACTAAATATATGACTTAATGAATCAATTAAATCACTTAGGATTGCTCAAAGTTATTGAAGCAGGTGAGTAGAGCATTAGAAATTCCCAAAAGGTAAAATAGAAAGGCTACCTCGAATATCTCTGATACAAGGCATGGCCACTTGACCATTTTTAAACCACACTATTACTTAATCAACGACTCCAAGTTCTAAGTGCCGTGATTGGTAAAGTTATAGAGCGAAGAGCAACAAAAGGATCACTCAGATCAACAGGGTTGTCCGAAGTTGATAAGACATGTAATGAATTAAACAGTCAATATTCATTACAATTTATGGGGGCTAAAAAGAGCATACATGACCCCTAAGGCATCAGTCGTCAAGTTGGGCACTGAACGGTAAATAAATAAAACTTGTTTTTACTTCAAAATAAATCAATCAATCAATCAACACGACCAACTTAGTGCTTTCCCTTTAAATTAAAATTAGCAATTACTAATTACCCTTTTGAGTATACATAGTCGCCATCAACTTGCAACATGAAGAAAACATCATGGCCGTCATGCAAAGCCTGCAACAACAGATCATAACTCAGAAAAGAAAATTCAGAATTGAACAAATCCAGAAGCGTTTTCGAAAACAAGATTCATCAATAATAGCACCGCACAACCAATCCAAAAACTAAAACACAGAAAACATTTTGCAAACACAAATAAGAGAATACACCATTGCCCCAACACTTCATAAGCCACAAACAAAAAAATTGAACTTGAGGAAACCCAAAAGAATGTTTTCCAAAGCAAAATCATCAACAAAACGACCAAACAAAACACAACTAATTCGACAACAAAAAAAACTTCGCAAAAACAAAAAAATGGAAACGCCATTCGTTTCAAAGTTCCAGCCCACCTTAACGGTCATCTTCCCACCCTTGTACTCGTGCTCGGGATGTGGGTCCAAAGCAGGCAAGAGAGAGAACTCGAATCCATCAATGTCGGCCCAGTCGTCGGCGCGGCCATCGAGGGTGATGACGCCAGGCCTGAACTCGGCCTGGATTCGGTCCTCCGACTCGGAATCGCAGCTCCACTCGCCCGATTCCTCGTGCGAGTTCACCGCTCCAAAGGCGACGAGCACCAGGAGAAGGAAGAGTCGAAACGACATTGCGGAGGATGGACGAGGTTTGAAGCAATGGAGACGAGTCTTAGCTCCTTCCGGTTCAGAGGAGTCCGCCTTCGCTGACTCAGTCCAAGGATTTCCATTAATATCGACATTTGTGGTCATCGTATTCTTTCAGCCGGCTTTCAAAGGAATAAGATTTAGAAAGACTATTCCACGCCCGCTTAATTATTACTATTATATATATATGTAAAACACGAACTTGCAAAAGAAAACACTAATCTTCTTTTAAGATTTCAAAAAAAAAAATCATCCCAAGTGTGGGAGGTCGAATATTAGATTAGCTAGATTTAGATAAGTTTTAATATAATTTTTTTTTATATATTTTTTAATCTAAATTTAATATAACTCTAAATTCACGATTGTATTTGAAAGCATATGTCTCAAACCATATATTTAAATTAGGTAAATTTGCATGAAATTTTATATAATTTTGTATTACATCATATTTAAATTCAATACAAATCAAATTCTAAACTCCCTCCAAATATAGGGTTAAATTTCGTCAAAAAGACACTTTTCCCTTATAATTCGCAGATAGACAAAAATTTTACGGAATATAAATGTTTAAAAAAAATAAACATTAGGAAAGGTTTATAAAAATTTTAAAATCTTAGAGGAGGTACTTAAAATTTTCAAACCCTTAAAGAAAAGCAGTGGTTTTTGGTCAAACCTCAAGGGAGGTTAATATATTTTATCTTCTTTTTTTTTTTTTTTTTTTTTAAGGGGCTCACTTTTAAAACAATTAAATTGAAAAATATATGACAATTTAATTTATTCAAAATGTGAATTTATGCAAGTAAAAGATATTTGAAAGTAGGTTGAAGATTGCCTCTTATATTTTATTAATGATAAAGTTTTTTTTTGGTTTTGCTCATATACAAAAATTCAACATTAGTATTGATATGATTGTTACTGAAGGGACTTGTGGAATAGCCCTAAGATTCGATTGTAGTGTATACGGATAAAATAAAATAAAAAATCAGATAATGCAATCCCTAATTACGTGATTAGAATTATACTTGCGAGATTTCTCTGATATGATCCCGAATCTGCAAGTATGAAAATGAGATTTTGAAAACGATCAGAAATCTTCTACTGTATTCCTTACACACGCCTTACTCCTGAGAGAGTGGACTCGTAAGTGGCTGCTAGGGTTTTCTTCTCTCACAAAAACGTTTGCCTCTGTGAAAGTTTTTTCATCTCTCTTAGCTGCTGAATGGAGCGTGTGTATATAGGTTACATCAGGGATTTCTGGGCAAATATGATTAGGGCTTCTCACGTAATTAAGAATTCCTAATTCGACCCGAATTTATCCTTAATTACGTTAATTATAATTCATACCACTAAAGTATAATAATTGCACTCCCTGTCATATTCAAAATTATATATATATATATATATATATATTTATTTACTAATGAAGCAAGACAACAAAAGAGACTTTTAGATTTAGAAGATCTAGAGCCCCTTAGGTCAAAATATGATAGGATTCATATTGGAATGGTCCAAGTATGATTATTCCCTTTAACAAGAGCAGACCTTAACAAACCCGTTTGTGTTGTTCTTCGTGATGTCAGGCATTATGAGTTCAATGATTCACTATTAGGCATGTTAGAATCAAATATTGCAGAAGGTCCAATTTATTTTGAATGTTATCCAAACATTAGGGCAAATCTTCAAGATAAATCATTATACAAGCTTTAAACACTTGATATTCAAACCAAAGGTTACGACATAGATTCAAGAAGTTCAAACCTTGAAATGATTTATAGAGTTTATTACAAAGCAACAACTTCAACCATTTTACCTAATTCACTTCAAACAAGTGAAAAAGGAGAAACAATTATGCTTCAAGCAAATTTTAACAGAAATTCCTTAGTATCTCATCCCAAGAAACTCCTATGGCATGAGATTCAAGCCGGAGGAGATTGGGAATTCAACAACTTAAATGAAACTGATCATGAAATTATTCCAAATATTCAAAAAACAGTTGCTACAAAAATTACTCAAGATGAAAGTGGGAATGTTAAAATCAACTTTCAATCATTATTAATAAGATACAAAAGTGTTGGTCAATCTTCAAGACAATCAATAGATTTAGGAAGAAAAAGTATTTCAAGTTTTTATTCATATGTTGAACCAAGTAGTAATCTTAAACTTAAAGGAATTGATTTTGGTTCAGAAATACACCAAGGTTATTATCAAGAAATCTCTGAGTCAAACTCTCCAACCGAATCTCAAATTTTAACAGAAGATCAAAGAGAAATTCTTCAAGAAGAAAACCAAAGGAAAAACATCATGGTTTTAAGTCAAGAATTTAAACCAAATATGGAGATGATTCGAAAAGATTTTTATCATGAACTTAATAAAAAGAACAGGATTTTATTCTTCAAAAAATTTAATGAAAAAGTAAGAGAAGAAATAAAGGCAGAATGGTTCAAAGAAATGGAAAGAATTGAAGAGAATATCCCTTTCTTCAAATTTGTCAAAGAAAGACAATCAATTAATGTAATTCAAGATTGCAAAAAGAATTGGAAAACTTTTGATAATTGTTATGTCGAATCAGTTCATCCTCCAGAAAACTCAATCAAATTTAATTATAAAGGAAAAGAGGTTATTGCCTCACCATTCAAAGAGGCAAAAGGGAAAACTGATATTGATCAATTAATTAGTCAAAACAATTATATAAAACAAATCTTAAGAACAATGGCTGCTCAAACAACAAGGATCGAAGAACATCTTAAAAATCTTACAGAAATAAAAAAACAATAGTACTTACGAAAAAGGAGAAACTAGCAAGTCAAAAGCAAGATTAAAAGATCCATACCCTTTAATACATTAGACAAAAGTTTAAAGGATTTCAATTTTGAAAAACAAAATGATCTTATTAAAAAGATTGATGAACTTGTTAATAAGACCTCCAACCTCAAAATCAATATGATATCAAAAGAAGAAGCAATTAATGCTCTTGAATCAAGTTTCACAAACAATGAAGATTTTGAAATCAATAAAATCAAAGACTGGAAGAGTCAAAGTCAAAGAATTTATTACAAAAAGCCTACACCTCCAAGCCTCTTATCAGAAGAGACAAATGATCTTCTTCTTCAAAAGATTTTTCAAGGAAACGAAAATATATATATTGGATAATTTACATATATATATATATATATATATATATAGATAAATTATCAAATTCTTTTATCATAACTACTCTATTCTTAAAAATAAGTATTACAAAAAGAGGGTATTATACGAAATTGATGTGACCTAAGAGAGCTGTCATATTGTCAAAAGAAGTATTGTACTCTTATGGGTTGGTTCATGATGTCATTTTTTATTTTTTTGGTTTTGCATTAGTTTTATATTTCAATATTTTGTAAAGTGATGATTTTATATTCATTTCTCCATTCAAGTATTTTTAAACAAAAATATAATATCTAAAAATATATATTATGATTAAATGTATACGTAATTAAAGCCAACTTGTATTTGGTAAAGTATTTTTTTAGTAATAAAGTAATTTTCATGTTAGGGTCATTGCACAATTTATTAGAATGTTGAATTTTGAAAATATTAACCACAACAATTTGATGGTTTTGCGATTTATATTTATTAAATTATACTAATAATTGAATATAAATCAGATATGCTATAATTTACTCTTTTGATCTATATATTGTTAATATATACTATCTTAACAACAGTACCAACCTCTAAAATTTAACGAATTGAATATATAATTTTATAATAATGTAGAATCTATTTGCAAATAGGTACATAATTTCAATTTTTAATGTCTAAAAATGCTATATTAATAGTTATAAGATATACATTAGTATAATTTAAAATTTGCATTAGCCTATTTAATAATAAGGATAATATTATTAAATATTTTCAGAGCTGGTACCACAGAGGACTATACATGAGAACATAAGGTAAAAAAAAAAAATCAAAAACTGAAGAAAACAAAATTGGCTGAAAAATCTTGAAGCTGCCACGTGTCCCTCCCTATTTCAGAGAAAATATATGGATAGATAGATGGGACAACAATGAATAGAAATGGGATAAATGATACTTAAGACCTTGATTAGTAGTAAAATTAAATACAGCAGGCAGATATTCTAACTTACTGTGAGGTATTTATGTTCATTTTACCAATTTTAACATTCACATCTCAACTACATTTGCCTGTTGAATCTTATAACCATCTATTAAATTTCCTCACTAAAATATCAACAGAAAAATAACTATTAGAAAGAAGCTCCATTAGTGATTTAGTTCTACTAATACTACCACTGCAATTCGCAGGGGATATGACTTTGGCACATTGTCTAAAGACAACGAATTGCATACAGTTACATACAGAATTTGGCAATTCCCACTTGCTAGTATGGACTAGCCACTTCTATTTATTTCTCAGAAGAAGTGTCCTTCCCTGTAATGGTATATCAAAGAGAGGAATGAAACAAAAGAAACCAAGGGAAAAAAAAAAAAGCTGGAATATTAGAGGGAAAAATTAAGGGGAAAAATGTAAAGAATCTCTCACCTACATTCCCCGAATCAGCCATAAGCCCCGGGCAATCATTTAGGCGCAAAAAGCCTGCTCTCCTCGCCCACAATCATTAGTTTATTTGTCTCGGCTGAATTTTGGATCCTATGTGCATTTTACAGTCCATGGTTTCATTTCCATATACCTCATTGAAGCTTTAACACCTCCCCCAATCCCCATTTCATTAGCTTCATTTCCATCTCCCCCATGATCATTGAAACTTGCAAACTCCGAGGGGAGGGGCTTTAGTTGATTACTTTCGCATCCAATGGATCCTTACACACCCATTTCCTGCCTCTGCAAAGATAAATCTCCAGGCCTGCCCTGCCCTCCCGTGTCTGCTATAATGAGTTTTTGCCTTTAGCAAACCCGAGTAGAATCCACCTTGACACAGATGTTGTGATCATTCGTTTTTGGACCATATTCATTACTCCTCAAGAGAGGACTTGTCGGTGTGCGTAGATTGCACTTCAGCTGTGGAATGCTTGCTGAGGGCCATCATAAAAGAAGATTTGGAGCCATCATCCATAAATAGCACACTTGCATTCAGGAATGGGGCTTCCTGTGGTGGAGGGATCTGACAGCCTTCATTGACTAGCATTTCAACTATTTCAGACATGGATGGTCTTAAAGCAATGGGAGCTTGTGTGCACAGTAGCCCGATTTGAAGCACATTTGATGCTTGTTGCACTGGAAAGTCACCTTTCAAGCATGGGTCAACAGACTGAGCAACATGATCTGACCGGTAATCTTTCCAAACCTGATACCACGAGGACAAGGGAAAGGAAGGTTGTCAAGTGCTAAACCCACCAAAATACAGATCCCACGTAGGGTGTGTGCGTGCATGTCTGTGTGAGCGCATAAACAAATAAAAGAACAACTTGCAGTGCTAAATCATATGATTCAAAGACCTTCCCCAGATAGAGCAGAATGGTGAAGCATTGTGCATTTAGCCTATCCTAAGCAGTTAGAATAATAACAATTCTTTGTTGAACCAAGATATGAATGTTTCACATTGTAATAGCATTTATCCAATTAATTTTTGACAGGCACATACCATCAACAATACCCAGTTGCAATTGGAACATGATCTTAATTTTGCAAAACCAGTGTCCAAAATATAGGGTCCAGATTACACGCTATTTTAAACCTTTTATATCTCTAAGAACTTAAAAGAAATGAAAAAAACATCATGTTGGTAAGCAGATCACTAAATGCTATTGTGGAAAATCAAATTTAATAAACCAAAAAAGAATATGAGTCTTACAGTTTCCAAAATTGAACCAGTCCCCTGCATGTAAATGCTGTTCTTTCTACCAGTAGCAATCTCAAGAACCAGCACCCCAAAAGCATAAACATCTGCTTTATCCGTTAGTAGTCCCCGAAGAAGATATTCCGGAGCCATATAACCCCTGTTGCCCAAAAAGAAAACACACACCACATTTCACAAAAACTATAGAAATTTTCAGAATGTTTAAATGAATAAGAATACATATAAAAGGCAAGACAAAATGAACTGGAGAACAATCTCTTCTTACAGTGTCCCTGCAACATGAGAGAGAACACAAGGCCTATTAGATGCAACGCAGCAGGCAAGTCCAAAATCAGCAATTTTTGGGGTAAGATTCTCATCAAGGAGAATGTTGCTGCATTTTATGTCCCTATGGATAATTTTTTTTGCAGAGCCTCCATGAAGATGTGCAAGCCCTTCTGCTATTCCCAGGATGATATGAAATCGCTGCTGCCAATTTAGAAATGGGTTCATGTTCCTATCTGCAGGCAATGAGAGTTTTCTTGTCATGTAGCAGGCATGATAGAGGCTAGCTAGAGAGCAAAGTGATATGTCACCATTTTATGTTCTTTTCCCATCTAAAATACATCTTAAAGTTGTATAGATTTCATTTACTTTAGAAAAAAAGGTGAAGCAGTTTAAATTTTGAGAAGAATAAATACACAATCATAATAATTATTCTAGGAATTGGGCATAAGAAGCACTGGGAACACTTCTAGAAATGGGAAACTTAATGGAATGGCAGAATGAACAATGGAGAAAATAGAATAAAAAGTGCTGAAATGAGGCTAAACAAGCATGACTAGGAGTTTATATTTGGATATTTACCAAAAAGGAATTGATCAAGGCCCTTGTTTGGTACATATTCATAGACCAGAAGCATCTCTGCACCTTCGATGCTCATACCCAAAAGCCTCACAAGGTTCTTGTGTCGAATTCTTTCAACCAAATGTACCTCATTGAAGAAGTGATCTGTCCATTGTCGAATACTATGGTGTAATCTCTTCACAGCAACAATAGTTCCATCAGGGAGAGTGCCTTTGTACACAGAACCAGCTGCTCCTTGGCCTAATTTCCTTGAGGCATCAAAAAATTCAGTTGCTTTTTCAAGTACCTCGTAAGGAAAATTCACTTTAGGGTTGATTACTTCGGTTGGACCTGGAATGTGATTCTTGGGTTCTAAGCAGATGTAAGAAAACATGGTATTAGATTACAATTCATACAAATTCTGGACAAGATTTTGCGGGAATAATGTCTTCTAAGGAGCCGTACCTGTTCTGGCCTTCGACAATTTTGTACGATGAAGATAAACTCCACAGACAATGATCATAGACAAGATCACCACTACTACAACAACAACAAAGATGCCTACAGGCGGCGGTGCTTTAAAACAAGAAACACAGAAAATCTGTCAAGGTATACACCAAACAGAACAGAGATCACATGCTTCCAGGTTCATTCTACCTCCACTTTATTCCACATAATAAACAGAAGAACTAGATTGAAAGTTGACAAATGACCGCAACAATTAGTAAAAATACCTACAAAATCATATATTTGAAAACCATTTCTGCATAATCAACCAAATGTTTAATCTTCCCAAAACATCTACTGGAAACCATTTCTTTACAAGCAAGCAAATTTTTAATCTTTCCGAAACCTACGAAAAAGTGAAAATCAATGCAAAACCCAATTCAATTAAGTTGGAGAGAGAGAGAGAGAGAGAGAGAGAGAGAGAGATACCGGTGTCAGACTGGTAGTCATCGTCGAAAAATTTAGATGAAGAATACCTCAAATAACACCCAGCATACATAGCCTTCCCTCCCAAGCGAGGTAAACACGTCATCAACCCAGCGGTTGCATTGCCGAAACAATACTCACAATCCTCCACGCTAACCGAGTTCCAGCACTGCGCCAGCGCGTACGCGGGCGCCGAGTTATCGTGCCTCGCCTCCGCCACCGCAAATCCGCCGCTCTGCACCGCCTTCTTTGTCACATTCTCCAGCGCTTCGTCCACCGAATTGTTAAACTTCCCCCTCGTGATTCTGTCCACGAAGCCCAAATCCTCTTCGCAGCGCACAAAGTCGTGGACGCGGTCGACTGATTCAGAGAAGAAGCTGTAATTGTCGTAGCGTAGAAAGCATCCATCGAGGTACATGCGGGCCGAATTGGAGGGGAGGCATCGGGGGAGCTTGTTCCTGCTCTTGACGAAACAGAGCTGGCAATCCTGCGCGGAGAGATCCTCGTGGCATTGGGCGAGGCCGAACATCTGCGGATTCGAGACGATCGAAGCAGTTCCCCAGTGTTGAAGTGAGATCTGGAGGGAGAGGACTTCCATCATTTCCTTCAAATTGTCGGCAAATGCGGCTGGAAACTGCGATTTTCCGCAGAAAAGTCGGGCTTCAGCGGTTCGATTCTCGGGGAGGGAGTGAGAGACGAAGAAAATTGAGGAGAAGACGACGACCCATGCGAGAATTCGATGGATTAGGGCCGAAAAGCGCATTGAATTGAAATGAGTATTGGAAACTTTGGTGGGGGAGCTTAGTTCCGGAATTGAGAAGTTGCGGAGCAAATCAATGACTTGCTCAAATGGGTTCCTTCTCTCTCCCAATGATTTTGCGGCATCGGAGAGCAGAGAGGTGAAGATTGGTGTGAGAATTTGAGGTTACTTTGTTTGAATTGGATGCGCCTCCCCTCCGCATTCCTGCATGCATGAAGATAGCTTCTGTTTGTGAAAGAATGGATGACTCGTGATATTGGTTATTTTTTTTTTTCCATAAAAAATGGATAAATTACAAAAGCAATATATATACGTAAATTATCAAGATATATATATATATATATATATATATATACAAGTAAATAATACGATATATATATATATATGTATATCATCTGATATATATATATATATGCATATATATATATACATATATCGTATTATTTACTTGTATATATATATATATATATATATATATATATACGTAAATCATCTTATGTATATGTATATATACGTAAATAATCTGATATATATTTATATATATATATATATATATACGTAAATTATCTGATATAATCTGATATATATATATATATCCATATACATCAGATGATTTACGTGTGTATATACATATAGATTATATCAGATAATTTACGTATATATATATATATATATATATATATATATATATATATTTCCAATCCCCCCAACAGAATTGGGTTTTTGATTCAAAAACAAAAGCAAGCTATTTTCAGGCAGCAGTTCCACCTTGAAGGGAAATCCAAACGTTTTCAGTCATCAAAAACAACTCCGCCATTGACGGTTCTCGCTCTCCTTCATCCATTTCCAACCACCTTCCCATTCTCACCACTCCCCCAAAATTGCCAATAGGCAAAACAGAGAGCAACCTCGAGAAAAAGAACCCAAGGATCATCCCCCTTTCCGCCTGGCTCTGTTCCGGGTAATAATTAATAATAATCCAGGTATGTCTGCAAATGCTTCGAATCTCCGTAGATGACATGAACATTTGAATCTATAGGAACAAACCTAAAAGAAAAGAAGAAAAAGAAGAAGAAGTAAGTCTTTCCTTTTCTTTCCTTTTCTTTTCTTTTCTTTTCTTTTCTAGGCGTACAGGAAAACTCTCCTCTCCTCTTCTCTTTTCCTTTCTTCCTTTGTGTTTCCTTGTTTTCCTGTATGCCGAAATAAAGCCCCTTCCCTTGTTTCTCCCATAGCCATGCACCCCAAAGCTCGAGTTTTGTTCTCCCTTGCATGTCTATGCGTCGTCTTCATCCCCGTTTCTGGTCTGAAGGGCTCAGACTCGACCCCAAACTCGTTGATCTTGAGCTGCGGCTCTGCCAATGGTGGCTCCGATGAGAACGGTCGAAAATGGGAGCCAGACACCAAGTACCTCGTATCTTCAGACAATTCCATTATGGCTTCTGCTCAATACCAGGACCCTTCCTTGCCATCTGCAGTCCCATACATGTCCGCAAGGATCTTCACATCTGAAGCCACGTACAAATTCCCTCTTAAATCCGCTAAGCGCTACTGGCTGAGGCTTCATTTTTACCCATCTGCTTACAGCTCTCTCGCCTCCGACGAAGCCTTCTTCTCTGTCGTGGCTGGCGGGGTCACGCTATTGAACAACTTTAGCAGTTCAATCACAGCTCAGGCTCTCACACAAGGTTACATTATCAGAGAATTCTCCTTAGCTCCCTTGCATTCTGACAATCTCAATGTTACCTTCAGGCCTAATTCCAACACCCACAGTGGGGCTTATGCCTTCGTTAATGGGATTGAGGTGATTCCGATGCCCGACTTGTTTGAAGCAGCCACTGTGGTGGGTATCTCTGACCAGTCGGTTGAAGCGGGGAGCTTGAGTATGCAGACAATGTTCAGGTTGAATGTCGGAGGGCAGTACGTTTCTCCTACTAATGATTCTGAGCTTTCGAGGACTTGGTACGATGACTCACCATATCTGTTTGGGGCAAGCTCTGGGGTCACCTCCATGGCGGATAATAATGTGAAGATCCAGTACAAGGACATGCCGGGTTATGTAGCTCCGGTGGACGTGTACAAGACATCAAGGTCTATGGGACCGGACCCAAAAATTAATGAGAATTATAACCTCACTTGGGTTTTTCAAGTTGATGGGAACTTCACTTACCTTGTGAGATTTCATTTCTGCGAGTACCAGATGACAAAGATCAACCAGAGAGTGTTCGATATATACATCAACAATCAAACTGCAATGGCTCGGGCAGATGTTATCGCTTGGTCAGGATCAAAGGCAGTTCCTGTGTACAAAGATTACGCAATGTACGTCCCGGATGGGCAAGGAGATGAGCAGCTCTGGGTGGCTCTCCATCCTTCCACTTCGGTGAAGCCTATGATCTATGATGCAATTCTGAATGGGCTGGAAATCTTCAAGCTTAGTGATGCGGCAGGGAACTTGGCAGGCCCTAATCCGACGCCTTCGTCGATGCTTTTGAAAGCTGAGCCTGAGAAACCGAAGTCTTTTGCACAAACAAAGTCGACAGACAATGGTAAAGTCATTGGTGCCATCGGTGGAGTTGCTTCTCTCGGGGTAGTGGCGGCTCTATGCCTAGCAGTTAGTTACCAGAGGAAAAGAAGAGTCCCCGGGAGCGAGTCCCAGAGCTCTAATTGGCTACCCATCTATGGGAACTCCCGAACAACGGTTAGCAAATCGACTATCTCTGGAAAGAGTACCATCAGCAGCAACATTTCGAATGAGGCTGCGTGCAATTCCCGTCATTTCACTTTGGCCGAGATCAAACTTGCAACCAGGAACTTTGATGAATCTCAGGTGATTGGGGTTGGAGGTTTTGGGAAGGTTTACAAGGGAGTTGTCGATGGAACAACCAAAGTGGCCATCAAGAGGTCGAACCCGTCGTCGGAGCAAGGAGTAAATGAATTCCAGACTGAGATTGAGATGCTTTCCAAGTTGAGGCACAAGCACTTGGTGTCTCTGATTGGATACTGTGAAGAGAATGATGAGATGATCTTGGTTTACGACTATATGGCATATGGCACACTTAGGGAGCATTTGTACAAGACCAACAAGCCCCATCTCCCATGGAAGCAAAGGTTGGAGATTTGCATAGGAGCAGCAAGGGGGCTTTACTACCTTCACACCGGTGCGAAGTACACCATCATCCACAGGGATGTGAAGACTACAAACATTCTCTTGGATGAGAAATGGGTGGCAAAGGTTTCAGATTTTGGGCTTTCTAAAACAGGCCCTAACATGAACCAATCTCATGTTAGCACTGTGGTGAAGGGAAGCTTTGGTTACTTGGATCCCGAGTACTTCCGGAGGCAACAATTGACGGAAAAATCTGATGTCTATTCATTCGGCGTTGTCCTTTTCGAGGTCTTGTGCGCGAGGCCAGCGCTAAACGCAAGCCTCCCAAAGGAACAAGTTAGCCTAGCTGATTGGGCCCTGCATTGCCAGAGGAAGGGACTCCTTGAGGAGATCATAGACCCTCATCTCAAGGGGAAAATCAAGGCAGAGTGCCTCAAGAAGTTCGCCGACACAGCTCAGAAGTGCTTGGCTGATCAAGGCATCGATCGTCCATCTATGGGTGATGTGCTGTGGAACCTTGAGTTTGCTCTCCAGCTGCAGGAAAATCCTGAGACTGTAAAATTGGATCTGCAAAGTATGGAGAATGATACCTCTGAAAATCTTAGGAACAACCTAAGCATTGGCAGCTCAACCGAGATTAGCGGGGCATCAGACGACCTGAATTCCAGCGAGATCTTCTCACAGATTGTCAATCCAAAAGGGCGATAAAGAAATCGAGTTTTCATTGCCCTTGTTGGGCTCAGCGTAATGGACTACATTATAAAACGAGAAAGCCGTGGAATTGGAGCAAGTAAAGCTAAGCTGATAGCGTTTGTATTGGCGTTATGGTCTTTCTTCTTTCTTTCTTTCATTTTATTTTTTATTTTTTGATCTTTTAGTATTATGTATTGGGCAGGCTAGCCAAACCAATAGCAACTTGTATTCTGCAGGAGGAGTTTCAAACAGTACTCAACTTCATACATGCCTGGGATTCTATGTTCATTTACGTGTACTTCGTAATACTATTCACCAATTCCTTACTTCCTCTGAGCTGGTACTCTTAAATTACAGATATACGCACTGTCCACATAAATAATTGCAGGAATCGTTTGCCTACAATCCTTATTTTTCAGTTGAATTGGGTAAGACTCAAGGTTTCATGCAACATGCATCCACGTAACTGTATAATTGGTTCGGTTTAGATATATCCGTAATTACAAAGGTATGTAATTATAGTATTGACTATACTAAACTATCATTTGCAGTTAAATTATATAATGGTTTGATTTAGATACGTCCATAATTATGCAGGTCCTTAGTATTAACTTTTCATACCATTGGAAATTAAACAACGTACGTAATTACAAATTTAACATTATTTTTTGAAAATGTACAAAATTTTGTGATTATAGACAATTTAATTTGAATAAGTACGTAATTACCGCAATTATATATGTATCTAATTGCTTCAGTTTAATTTTCAAACAAACTAATAAATATGCATGTATATAATTACGTAATTGGTTCGGTTTAGATATATTCTTAATAATGTAAACATGCATGTACCTATAGTAATTAAACAACAAAATTGCATAATTAATACTATAATTTGAAAATATATTGACATAATTTTATAATCATGGACAATTTGGTTTGAATATGTCTATAATGATGCAATTATGTACGTATGTAATCGACTTACTTTCATTTTTCAAGCCAATGAATATGCATGCATGTACATAATTATGTAATTGGTTTGGTTTAGATGTCTCCATAATTATATTGATATGTAATTATCATATTGCAAGGTTGTAACTATCATTGAAATATAACTACATAAGCACATAATCAATAAAATATTTTGGAAATTGATATACATGACTATAATTATGGACATTTCGGTTCAAATATGTACCCAGTTATGCAATTATGAATGTATACAATTAGTTTGGTTTGGTAATATGCATACATGCATATTACTTATGACTTTGGTGATCCCAAGGTCACGGGTTCGATTCTCACTTGAGAGTTTACCCCAGTGAATTACCAGGTGTGCGTCAATGTGCGAGTGACTTTCACCTCGCATTATAGTGCCCAAAGTGAGGCGATGGTGACTGGAGTCCCTGGGCTATAAAAAAATAAAAATAAAAATGCATGCATGCATGTACATAATTAATTTTCAATATGTTTGTATACGTATTACATAATTGTGAGTGTATGGAGTGGGCTTGATTCGATTATGAAAACAAAATAATATGGATGCATTGTGCATAATTATGTAATTGATTCGAAACAAAAATAATATGGATGCATTGTACCAATTATGTAATTGATTCGATTAAGACATAGATGTCCATAACTATGTAAATATGCAATTATTGAATTGGCTATAACTACCATTTGAAATTAAACTATATAATTAATTTCATAAGTAATACTATAATTCAGATTCTATATATAATTTTGTAATTATGGACAATTCCTTTCAAATATGTATATAATTACGCGATTATGAGTGAACACAATTGGTACGGTTCAATTATTCAATTCAATTAATATGCATGCATACTTGTATGTAATTATGTAATCGATCAATTTGGTTAAGATATATTTGTAATTACATAGATATGTAATTACATAATGAATTACAACTATTAGTTGACATTAAACGATATAATTAATTATGCAACCAATGCTATAATTCGGAAATCTATGAACAATTTTATAATTACTTTGATGCAATTAATATGCATGCATGCATGTACACGTAATTATATATGTGCATAATTATAATGGTGACTACACCTATCATTTGAAATTCAACTACGAAATTATGTAATTATTAAAATTCAGATATTTTTCAATCGAGCAATAGATCGAAGAATCCTTAAAGATGGTGAGATATGTGGCAATGATAATATTTGAAGCTATAAATTTCACTTTGTACTCAACAATTGGCTTTACATGCTTCAAAATTAAATAGGTAAGTGGGCTAACCCATGTTAAACTGATAGGGTTATAAATGAGTCAAATATTTTTATATAAATGAGTCACAAATAAGTAAATGAGTCATGAATAACCTGATCCATCGACCCACGTCCATCCATTTGGCATGTCTATTAGTGGATATTAAGTATCATTTTATCAAATTTATTTCATTCAAGCAATCTTAACAAAATCTTGCACCAAATGCTTTTTGATTTCCAAATCTCTCACATATCTAATATTCATTCAAACGTGCAAGCATCATTTACTTAGTCATTTATTAGAATATGTCCAATAACAACATGTGTTCTGTAAGAACCCAACCCGAGAAATGTGGATTAAATAAATAAGAAAAGAAAAAGAAAATTAAAAAGGGAAAAAAATAGCAAGGCTTGTCGACGAGGCTCCTTCTCTCGTCGACAAAGTCCCTTCTACATTTTGGCGATGAAATTCAGAGGTTCGTGAATGAGTGAATGCCGACAAATTTTTGAGAATTCTGAAATCCCAGGCTCATCGACGAGGCAACTTCGTCGTCAACGAACTCCCTTCTTATGCTCATGGACGAGGACGTCGTCTCACCGACGAGGCTGACCGGGTTAAGGGGTCTATAAATATCATTTCTCATTACTTCATTGCTAACAAACCAAAACTCTCTCTCTAAAATTCAAGTTGTCTGTTACCCAAATCAACGATCCAACGTTACCATGTGGGTCAGGAGAAGAATCTTTAGAGTTATAGCGGATCAGAATTTCATTTTTAGGATTTTCGGGTTTTGTTCCAAAATCGAGGTAAGGGTCTGATTTTGTGTTAGCTTTGGTGCAATCCCAAAGAGGGGTGAATTGGTATTTAAAACTTTATCGCATAGGTTAATTGGTTAATCAACAGTTTTACACAACCTAAGGTCAATCTATGCAATCAATAAATAAACATACACGTGCAGTAAAGTAAAGAGCGGAAAAATAAATAATACACGCGATATGTTATCTAGGTTCGGCCCAACTGCCTACATCCCCGCCTTGGCACACCCGCACAAGGATTACACAATAAGCTCACTTAATGGGTGGAGCAGCACCTAATACAATTAGGTCAATTAGCACAGGGCTGACCTCAACCTTTACAACCAGGTCAATTATCACAGGGCTAACCTCAACCTACACAATCCTTACCGGCCTGGATTACCGCCCTCTTAAGCCACGCCTGTAAATGCTCAGGTTTACAAACAAATGGTACGATCAGAATGCTTTTATGTAAAGCAGATAAGTACCTAGATAAGCTCAATCACATACACCACCAAATGATATAATACGTAAGCTCAGTGTGGTTTAAGATGTCTACTCTCAAATAGATTTACTATCGTTGTAATCAGTACGTGAGAATGCAACTAAGTATAGTCTTTGTATCACAAGATATGTATTCAATCTTAAGTGCTCAAACAAAGATATCAGTCACACTTCATATATTTCAATCAACACATATTCTCAATATGTATATGTATATAAAGCTCTAGTAATGTAAAAGTTTGGTTTGCAAAAAGAGTTTTAATCTTCGTATCAAGCAAAGGATATAACTCAATGAATATTGCGAACAAATATTTTTATCACACTAACAAATATCTCTTCAAATATTTTTCAAGATAAAGTGCAATAGATATTTGAAAATGTTTTGAAATAGTTTTTGCAATCCAAAAACAATGTTCGATCTTCTCAAGATATTGCAATGAATATACAACCTCAGAAGATCAAACAAAGTCTTCTTAGGATGGACTTATTAACAAAGTCCCCTAAGAATACTTAAGGTTTTGCTCTCAAGAAAATCGTGTCAATCAAACAGAACAAGGAGAGCAAACCTTTTCAAACAACACACTCAATCTACTTACAGAGACTTTACGAAATTGTTGTAGGTAAGTATGAGCGAATGAAGATTGAAAACCAAGAGGAAGTTTTTGCTCTAGAGAAATTTTCTCAATTGTATTTTTCAATCCATTATTTAATTTCTCTAAATAAAGAGTCTATATAAACATACCATAACTGATGCTCACTGGGGATACGGTCGAAATTATTAGAAAAGAATATTACCGTTTTTAGTAATTAAAATAATTAAATATGGTAACTTTTCAAAATACCCCGAGAGCATCGGTCGACCAGAAACATTTTCGGTCGACCCAAGTTCATATGGTTCGATCGACCAGGGCAAAAATGAACTAGGGACTCGGTCAACCAGGCAAGGCAATTTTTCAATAACATCGCAGTTCGGTCGACCAGGACAAAAATGAACTAGGGACTCGGTCGACCGGGAAAGGCGATTTTCCAATTCTTCGAGGTTCGATCAACCAAGCTGATTTAAACTAAGCCTGTTGGTCGACCAAACCATTGGGACAACTCTCGAGGACTCTCGGTCGACCAGGTTGGTGGTATACAAAAGTGTCTCGGTCAACTAGGAAGTCAAACTGTTGACTATAAGGTGTTTCGGTCGACCAGGGTCAAATGAGCTTCAGAGGCTCGATCGATTGAACTATGGTCAACATGTTGACCCGGACCTGGTTTAGTCGACCAGGTGCAAAATGACCTGTATAGGTCGGTCGACCGAAAAGGCATAACTTGTGCATTTTGGTCCTTTTTCAAGCATGCAATCATCCAAATCAAATAATCAATCATATGTATGCATGAGTGAGTGTCCTAGGGTTATTTTAGGCATTTTTGAGTGTACCGAAAAAATCTGGTGTCGGTCAACCGAAGGGTGTTCCCTAAGGACTTTCTATGGTCATTTTGATTTTTAAGAGATGATCGATTTGAGCTTACATAGTAGATCATGCATGTGATGTGTGTGTGATTGTTACAATTAAGAACCCTAATTACTATTACAGACCCTTTGCATAAATACAATACAAATAGACGTTTGGTCTTCATGCTGCACATTCTCTTTGTGCTTTGTGATCCGCCAATTTGAGTTCCTACACACAAACTCGGCAGATATTAAATACCTGAGTATTTGTCATAATCAAAACAGAGATATGACCTATAAGGTCAACATTTCGGTTTCGGTTCAATAGATCTGTAGTGGTTGGGATTATATTGAAGTATTGTTCTTCCGTTTTTAGGTTTTGGGGATCCTGTATCATTGTTTTGGACCGATTAAGTTCGTGTTTCGATTTTCGGGATAAGGTAAGGGGTTTCTATTTATATCAGTTATTTTTATAATCTGAATCGGTAAAACTATGGTTTACGATTATACGGATGTTTTGGTTACTTATTTAGGAAAATCTATTGGGTGAAATTACGGGATTTTTGGGTTTACTGTTTTTAGGAAAATTGAGGGTTTTGGGTATCATCTCCATTTTTGTTGAAAAGCTATATATTTGGTTAAACTGTAATACAGAGATGACCGTACTTTGATTATGTTAAACTGTATTTTCAGAGTATCTGTTATGAGATTATTTGTTTACCCAAATAAGTGTGGAATGAGCTTATATATTGAATGATGTGTTTTATGAAAAAACGTGTCGATAAACTACCGTAGGCTATGAATAATGTATTTTGTGAAAAAGCGTGTTAGTTAACTATCGTAGGCTGTGAGTAATTGAAATGAGATATAAGAACGTGAGTTCCAAAATGTTCTAGTTTTTGTGAAAATGCTGAGTTGGGATAAAAACAAAGGCCTAGGACAATCGAAGCGTGCCGGTTAACAACCAAAGGCTAAGATATGAGGCGTGCCGGAATAATACCATAGGTGGCCGAGTCAGTTAACTATGGTAAGCTCAGATATCCAGCTTGAGGCCGAGGGTGTGAAATACCACCTATGATTCTGATTGGTCACCAAAGGGTATAAGTTTGTACCATGTTTGCATCGGTTGAACGTTGTGGGGCTTAGGCTACTCTAGGTTACCGGGGGCACTTTGTGATGCGGCTGGCTTATGCCGAAGAGTGTGACGACACTAGACTGAGGTGTTTTGTAAGATGTATACTGCAACTGTATTGTGAAACTATTGGAATTGTGAAATGTTTATGTTTTACTGTTGAAATAACACTCATGTATCCACACAATGATATAACATGTTTCTCCCTTACTAAGAGGTGTCTCACCCCTATCATACAAATATTTTTTAGGTCCCTCGAGTAGCCAATACTAGCGTCCTAGTGTTTTAGGAGCATGGTTGTTGGTTAGCCTTGTAGGAGTACTTGTGTAAGTACTATACTATGGTCGGGTTGTCGTTTTGGGTTATGTAGATACCCGAGGATTATGTTTTGTATTATGGGACTAGATCCTGATTTTGTAGACTCTGGTATGGTATTTTGAATGTATTAGGTTGAATTATTTCGCTGCGTATGTTGTGTATGTGATTGTGTATAGGGTATACGTGAACCCTACGAGGTCGGACCCTTACATTGTATTGTATCATGGACGTTTGTATGATACAGGGACAGGTTAGGTTACTAAATCACATCTTAGGGCCTATTTTCGGGTTCGGGGAGTGACAGCTTGGTATCAGAGCTAATTAGGTTGTTAGGTCTTGTAGACTTGGTTAGGCTTGATTAAGTGAACATATCAAAGTATAGGATGTAGGGAATGGGTAGAGTAGGTCGAGGGTTGTCTTGTAGCTAGACAAGGATTCATTGACGGTGTTCAGTGTTTTTCCTAGAATGAAGATTTCAGTAAAATCATGGCAAACCATTGATGGTTTCGTGTTTGTGCGGTAAAGCAAACCTAGGTCTGAGAGTCTAGAGTTTAACATGATTATTATGCAATGATGGTGTTAACTGTGCTATGATATAGGAATGTTAATCTATTCCTATACTATTTTCAGAATGGAACCCAAGGATAGCAACTGGGATAGTAGCTCAGAAGAGACTGCAAGTGAAGAGTCTTCTTCCGTGCCTCGGGGTTTGAACAGGCATATTATGCAAGAGATCGGGCGAAGTGTTAGGGTACGGAAGTGTCCACCCACGATTGCGGGTTGCACCATTGAGAAGCTTACCCGCATGCATCCTCCGACGTTTACTAGAGGATTCGACTCAATTGTAACAAAGAACTAGGTGCAGAAAACAGAAAATATACTGAAAGTTCTGCACTACACTGACGAGCAGAAGGCTCTCTATGCTACGTTTCAACTAGTAGGAGAAGCTGAGAGGTGGTGGATGGCGGTGAGTCTGCTTGAGGAGCAGAGAACTGATTCATCAAGGATGACGTGGGGTTATTTTAAGGAGTTTTTCTTCGAGAGATACTTCATGGCTTCCTTCCATGAGGCAAATGATCACACGCCTAAATTGCGTAATTATATGTTTTAATTCATGCATTAAAGCTTATATTTTTAATTAAATACCTAATTATTCTCAATATTTTAACATTGTGTTATATTTATAATATTTGGGTTTTATTGAGTAATTTATGAATTTTTGGTATTTTTTATTGCAGGACAATTATTGGAAGTTAAAATTGACACTACTTCGTAATTCATGCGTAATTTTCTCGTTCGAGCTCCGATCGAGACGATTCAAAATGCTATGGAAAAGTCAACAAAAGGAACTCTTGAGTTTATTATTTCTTTAGGAGAGTAGGCTAGGGTTGAGATATAATTTTTAGGTCTTTATTTTTTCTTCTTGTGAGGTCGTGTGTGGCAAGGGGGGCATCTCTCTCTCTCTCTCTCTCTCTCTCTCTCTCTCTCTCTCTCTCCTCTCTCTCTCTCTCTCTCTCTCTCTCTCTCTCTCTCTCTCTCTCTCTCTCCTTATTTTTTATTTGAATCTTAAGCAATTGGTGGATCTATTTTTATTATTAAAAAGTTAGTTTGATTTTCTTGTTATTTAAATATTGTCAATTAGTTTTAGATTAAATCTTTCTCTCTCTTCTACTCCCTTTCCTTAGTTTATTTGTTTAATAAAAAGTTGTGGTTGGAATTTTATTTTCGTTTGAATTATTCAGTTAATATTGTTTTTCTTAAAGTCTTATGTTGAATCTTTAATATTTGTTTGGGTCATTATTAAGTTTGTTTTTCTTATTTGGAGTCTTTGTTAGCATTTAAATATTTTCTTTGGGTATTTTTACTTTTAAAGTTAGTGTTTTTATTTAGTTAGAGAATATTTTTGTTTGGGTTTATATTTAAAGTTAGTATTTTTATTTAATAGAATGATTGCAGGGTTTGTTTCTTTCATTATTCTGACATTGAATCTGGCATTTATTTACTTATTTTTATGCATGATAAATTTCCAATTAGGATTTACGTTGTTTTAAGTTTCGATACAAAAATCCTAAAAATCCTAGGAACTGAATCTGAATTGTGTTCAATAAAAATTTCTTTTCTTGTTTTCTTTGGGATTACATGAAATTTGGAATTAAACTGCATTCCTTAAGGAGACGATCTGGCCCTAGTGCTAATTATTACACGACTGAACTCCTATACTTGGGATAGCTTCCGAACTGCTCATTTTTAGAATGAGTCAAGTTTTTGGCGCCGTTGCCGGGGAATGTTAGCTTTAGTTTCAAACTAGTGTTTTTCCCGTTAGTGTAATTTTTCTCATAAAGAAAAAAAAAGAAAAAAAAAATGAGTTTTGAAGAAAATATGGCCGCACCTGCACCACGCACGCTTATGGATTTTTTGCAACCTACATGCACCACTGCACCATCTTACACTGTTTTACCTAATGACGCACTTAATTTCATGATGCAGCGCAGGAGGATGTCATTGATACCTTAGTTCTACAGGGCGGAATCCGAGTTTCCTTATCGGCACCTGATGGAGTTTGAGTTAACTTGCAAATTTTTTTTCCTTGCGCTAGAACTGATGAATTTACTAGACTTCGTTTATTTCTTACCTCTTTGAAGGATAGGGTGAAAATGTGATCTAATTCTTTGAGGCCTCACTCTATCTCTAATTGGGCTGATATGGAGCGTGAATTTCTACATAAGTTTTGTCCCTCACAGAAAACTCAATTTTTGCAAGAATAGATCATTCAGTTTATGTAGAAGGGTGACGAGACTTTTTAGGCTTGCTGGGAGAGGTTCAAGGATCTGCTAAGTACTTTTCTACATCACGGGTTTGAATCAAGGAGGTTAGCCAATTATTTCTATACAACTCTTACTTCTGATTGCAAACAATTTGTCCAAACTATGTGCAATGGAGAACTCTTTAGTAAGGAACCGGATCAAGCACTATTATTCTTTTATTACTTAGTTGAAAGTGTCCGACAATGGAATACACGATACGATCAAGCACCCATGGTAGTACAATCCATCAGCGCAATCAGTGGTGGAGGTAAATATGAGCCAACATATTATCCAGATGCTCCTCCACCTCAATATCAGCAACAGAAAGTCTATCAAAGCTACGCACTTCCAGAATTTCAACCTAATGAAGCTTATGTTTCACTGACGACATCTTTTGAGGATAGCATGACACAGGTGGCTAATACACTTTAGGAAAATATGTAAAGTAATACTCAGACCATGAATGAATTATGGGACACCATTAATAAGTTGAGCACACAGTTGAATATCTTAGAAAAAGGAGAATTTTTAGTTCGAAAAGTGGAAAACAAGTTTCCTAACTTGAGATACTCATCGGCAGACAAACAGTTGTCCTAGCACCTGAAGTTACGACTGAGACAGATGAAGTTGAAATTAGGAATAGCTTCCCAAGAGGGGGGTGAATTGGCTTTTAAAATTTCCTTTTAATTCCTTTTTAGAATTTTTAAACTTATTTTATTTCTTTTAACCAATTGGTGACTTATTTGTTTAATTTGTTAAGTACTCAAGAACTTAGTTTCTTTATTTAATCCTTAACCATACAAACATCCAATCATTCAACCAAACCAATCAACTATAATTAGAATGTAAACAAACAAGTCAATACACAGCACTTATGTAATATAACAACTTAAGATGGTTGTTTGTTTATATTAGCTAAATTTGAACCAAGTCCTACAGTGAATGAGAATTTATGTTTGCTGATGTAAAGCCCTGTACAGATGAATTCAATCACTCTTTCCAAATATTTAGAACTCAAATAAACTCTTGGTAAATTTATCTTTGGGATGTTAACCAAGTAATGTACTCCGGTATGGTTTCCGCAAGATATGGTGTAACCAACGTACTCCCTTTCGGTTTCCGCAACCCAAATCAAAATTAGACTTTAAGTTTACTTGATTTCCAAATATACGTAGTATGTATAATTTAGATATTTAAAAACATCCACGCCGTTGTATATGAACTGAATATAAAAAATAGGGAAAAGAGAGAGTGAGACGAGGATTTTTACGAGGTTCGGCTTATACCCAGCCTACGTCCTCGCCTTTGGAAAACCACCAAAGGATTCACTAAACCTGTTCCAATGACGGGTGGAACAAAACCTTTACAAGCGATACCCCACGCTCAGACACTCCTTCACTAGGCTAGAGCACGCCCCTCCAAACGATGTTCCCTCGTTTGGTCACTCCTTTAGGCTAGATCCCGCCTCTCTAAGAAATATCCCCTTGTTTAGCCAACGATCCAAACAACCCTTGGAATGTCAAAGAACTACAAGAAACAAGATATAGTATGTGTACAAATATACTCTCACAAAGAGCAAGTTAGTACAATTTCAGCACTATATACTTCAATGTAAAATATCAATATGAAATAAAATGAAGCTTAAGTGTAGAATTCACCAATATCCTTCTTAGATGAGGATTAGCAGTAGGAATTTAGAGAAGGAAGGATTAGCACTTCAGAATATCTCAGCAAAAGAGATTTGCAATGAGTAAGGAAGAGAACTTTGGAAGAATAAGAGTGCTTTCAACTTCTCAAAACAAAATTTTCAATTCTTGGATGTATTTTGATTTGCAAAACCATGTATTCATAGGCTTTCAAACTTATTTCCATGTTGCTAAAGTTTCCTTTGAGTGTTTCCCAAAATTTTAAAAAGTTTGGAGCCCAAGCAACGAATATTTAAAAATTAAAACTTTTAAAATTTATGCCCTTTGAACAGTGTTCAGATGTCTGAAGAGTCGAGTTCAGACATCTGAAGTTCCTAAAACCCTTTAAAAAATGAACTGGACATAGGTTCAGATGTCTGAGGTGGTTCTGTGTGCTGTTCAGACAACTGAAGTTCCTCCCGTGAACAGTGTTCACATGGTTGATAGCTGTGACCCCGCTTCCGTGTTTTGGCCATAACTTTTTATTTATAACTCCAAATTGAGTGTTCTTGGTGTCAAAAAAAATCTAAGAGAAAATCCTACAATTTTAATGTTGAACACATTTTAAAAAAAGGAGATTTTGATAGATAAAAATTCACTTCAATGCGGATGTATAAAAATTGATAGCATTTGGAAAAACTCTTTTTGGTGCTTTTCATTCCAAAAATGATTCTAACCTTTTTAAAATAATTTTTGACCTTATAAAAATATTTTCCAATTATTTTAAAACGTATCTAGGTCCAATAAGTTAACCTAAGAGTTTCAAAATATTTCAAACAATATTTTAAACATTAAAGCACTTACATGAGACTTCTAAGACATTAACATTTTATATTCTTGAGTCTTCATGCTTTGTCCTTGGATTGAGTCCATCTTTTCTTCAAGATTTCATATTCTTTGAGCTTTCTCACTTTGCCTTTCTTTGGCTCTTTTGACTTTAATATTCCTTGGCTTTCAACAACTCATTCATGTCCTCATAATCTTCAAGGTTTAATATATCATCTTTAAATCCATGCTTTGACTCATTTAAGCTTCATTTGATCCTTGTGAGCACTTTGACCTTACTTTCTCATATATGAGCCCTGAAATATCACTACTCACACAAATACATTAAATTTCACTTGTTTGTTATCATCAAAATAAGATAACAAGATTTTAAGCCTTGTAAGGCCAACAGAAGTCAAAGAAATATCAGAGAAAGCAAGCCCAGAATTAAAGAAGTCAGTTAACGTGGAGACCGAGACTAAGAAGGAGTAACAACATATGGTACCTTATCCTCAGAGATTGACAACTGTGGAACTATCATTCCCTACTGAATTAAATGTCAATGAGTGTAATGCTGAAGCAAATCCTGCAGTTGTAAGGTGATGGGTACACCCGATAAAGAGGGTGAATAGACTGGTGAGTGTTTAATTTTCAAGGAACCAGGTAAAAATTTTAATGTTGATGCTTCTGAAGAACTAAAGGTAACTACTCTGACAACTCTGCCTCAAAGACCGGTTCTTAAATAAGTGAATTTCTTGGAAAATATGTTGAATCAAGATCCTTTCTTGTTAAAACAAGGAAGGCAATCTGCACATATTTTTTCTGGTACCTTAGAACATATCGATTTATTTGAGACTAATTTTTGTGCAGGTAACAAGACTAATTCATTATGGCGACTCAAATTTGGGGATTCGCAGGTTTAATTTATAGACCTGCACCCACCAAATGAAATTCCTCCGGAGCCTCCGCCAGACAGACTGTGATGTTTTTCTTTCCTTTCTTTTAATTTTGTTTTACCTTATTTTATTTTTAGTTAATTTTTAGGTACATTTTTCCTTAGTTTTAGTTTTTATTTTCTCTTACTTCTCCACCCAAGTACGCTCTACTTCCCCTATGCTTTCACATTGAGGACAATGTTCCACTTTAGTTTAGGGGGGGGATGAAAAAACACATGAAAAAAAATTTGAATAAATAGGCCATAATTAAAACTGACTTATACCCTTTACATACTTGCATATAACCTAGGAGTTAGATATTTAAGCTGTATAGTGGGTTATTTATGTGTAGTTTCTCTTTAGAGGGTTAATCTAGGAATTGTAACTTTATGAAGGTTGACTGGTAATCCATTCGTGTTAATCTAGCTATATAAAATCTTATATTTACATAGTATCTCATGAGGCTGAATAAACACATTCACGTGATTCATTGCACTTAGGGTTCCTTGTGAGTACTGAGAGAACACCCGTGGCGATTATGACACCTTGTGAGGTATCCTTAAGCTATTTATCGTCCTTTTGAGCATTAACATCAAATCAAAGTTCATGAAACTCAGTTCTCTTTTCTTCTAGATGATTCTTTGTACACTAGTTTCTATTTTTAACTTGCTAGTCTAGAGGTGACATCTAGTGGGGAGATAGAAACCTAGGTCTTGTAGCCTACTTAAGATGTGAAGACTAAGTCACCCCTAGAAATATACTTATTTCATGGACTACTGTTCGAGCTTAATTCACATGGGTGGTATGAAAATAACAAAAGAAGTGTAATGATTGTCCTAATTGATAGTGAAAATACAGAAATTGAAGAATGAGCATAAGAAAGAATAAGAAAAATAAAAATGCACATGAAGTGAAAGGTTAATATCTGCTCCACACAAATACCACAAAAAGTCATGGACATGACACATGTTCTCCACATATGAAGACTTTTCAACCGCTTAATGCCTCAGAAATATTCATGCCTTGTTTGTGAATAAGTTGATCTAGGGTTGTCTTGGTTAGATTTGGCAAGTAGGTGAGAAGATGCTAGGGTGAAGGACCTAACACCTCACAAATAGGCTGGATCCTTTTCAGACTAGTCCACTCCATACATTTAGCGTTTGTTCCTTGCAATATATGAGATGTTTGATCGCGACACTGCTCCTTACATATAATGAGTGAACCCATCCTTTTTGAGTATTTTTTAGGGTATACTAGTTAGGCCGAGTCAAAACGATCGTTCTGTAGGTGTTCATTGGTATCTGGGGTGTAACGAGTCATACACATTACACATACCTCGAGATTTCACCTATTTATACTCTAATTTATATGACTACATTAACTCTGAATTGTATTTCTGATTAACTCCATGTGAGTATATTGTTCTTAACGGCTATATAACAATGAGACTCGCATGAATGACTTACTTCGGAGTTACGTGCATTGTATATGATGAGTTTGTATGAAATTTGGTTATATTCTTGTATGTGATATGGTATGGTTGGGTCGCATGTGCATTCATTTCATGTTTGTTGGAATTAGTATTTGTGGGTGCCGCTTTGGAATTCATTCACGTTATTTGCTAGAGACTAGCAAAACATTAGTTGGGGGGTGTGATCACACGCCTAAATTGCCTAATTAGGTGTTTTAATTCATGCATTGAGGCTTATATTTTTAATTAAATACCTAATTATTCTCAATATTTTAACATTGTGTTCTATTTATAATATTTGGGTTTTATTGAGTAATTTATGAATTTTTGGTATTTTTTATTGCAGGACAATTATTGGAAGTTAAAATTGACACTACTTTGTAATTTGTGTGTAACTTTATCGTCCGAGCTCCGATTGAGACGATTCAAAATGCTATGGAAATTTAAGGAAATTATATACAACTTTTATGTTTTAGTCTTTGAGAGATATGGGTTGTAAGATAGTCAAAATTGGGCTTGAAAGTGCAAAATTGACCATGTGTTAACAACAGAAAAAAAATCAATAAAGTCCCATTAAATGATGTGACCACGTGAGTGGGCTTGAAGCCCATGTGAAAGCCATGCGTTGGAGCTCCTTGGGGCAGCCAAAATTTCAAGAAAAAAAAGGGGGCTTTTGATGGCTTTTGAAAAGTGAACAAGGGGGGCTCTTGAGTTTATTATTTCTTTAGGAGAGTAGGCTAGGGTTGAGATATAATTTTTAGGTCCTTCTTTTTGCTCCTTGTGAGGTCGTGCGTAGCAAGGGAGGCCTCTCTCTCTCTCTCTCTCTCTCTCTCTCTCTCTCTCTCTCTCTCTCTCTCTCTCTCTCTCTCTCTCTCTCTCTCCTTATTTTTTATTTGAATCTTAAACATTTGGTGGATCTATTTTTATTATTAAGTTAGTTTGATTTTCTTGTTATTTAAATATTGTCAATTAGTTTTAGATTGAATCTTTCTCTCCTTTCTACTCCCTTTCCTTAGTTTATTTGTTTAATAAAAAGTTGTGGTTGAAATTTTATTTTGGTTTGAACTATTCAGCTATAGATTGTTTTTCTTAAAGTCTTGTGTTGAATCTTTAATATTTGTTTGGGTCATTATTCAGTTTGTTTTTTCTTATTTGAAGTCTTTGTTAGCATTTAGATATTTTCTTTGGGTATTTTTACTCTTAAAGTTAGTGTTTTTATTTAGTTAGAGATTATTTTTGTTTGGGTTTATGTTTAAAGTTAGTATTTTTATTTAATAGAATGATTGCACGGTTTGTTTCTTTCATTATTCTGACATTGAATCTGACATTTATTTACATATTTTTATGCATGATAAATTTCCAGTTAGGATTTACGTTGTTTTAAGTTTTGTAGCAAAAATCCCAAAAATCCCAGGAATTGAATCTGAACTGTGTTTAGTAAAAATTTCTTTTCTTATTTTCTTTGGGACTATATGAAATTTTGAATTAAACTTCAGTCCCTGAGGAAACGATCTGGCCTTAGGGCTAATTATCACACGACTGAACTCCTATACTTGGGATAGCTTCCGCGCTGCTCATTTTTAGAGTGAGTCGGTAAAGGCAGACGAATTCTCAAGTCTGACTCAGGGGACCCTAACAATGCAGAGTTACGTAGCAAGATACGTCGAGTTGTCTCGCTTTGCGCCTTGTATGATCTTGAACGAATACGAAAAGACTCAGAGGTTCGAGAAGGGCCTGAGGAAGGACATACGTAGGCTTGGTAATGCTGCAGATTCGGGAGTTTCCAGTTCTAGTGGATAAAATCGTCGTAGTTGAGGCTGGTCTCCGGGAGGATGAGGTGGCACAAGATCAGAAGAAGAGGTTGGTACCTTTCGGTTCTCAGACTGGTTTTCGTTAGGGGCGGTGGAAGAAGAAGAACTACGATTCGAGTAATCGTTAGAGTACGGAACCATGGGGTCCACAGGGGGACCAATCTCACGAGCGTTGTGCCAAGTGCTATAAATGACATGATGGTGAATGTCGGCCGTCTGCGGGTAATTGTTACAACTATGGCAAATCGGGCCATAAAGCCCGAGACTGTCGTAGGCAGATGACTAGTACGCCTACACCGAGTCAAAATTGGGGAAGTAATTAGGTGTCTCAGGGAAACACAGCTCAAGCGAGGGTGTACTCGCTTACTCCAGCCGATGCAGAGAATGCTGGCAACGTGGTGACAGGTGCCATTTTACTACTTTTAAATAAAGTTGTTGTCTTATTCGATTAAGGAGCAACCCACTCTTTTATATATGCAAATTTTGTGAAAGTTTGTAGGGTTGAAACCCAAGTGATGGACGAGAGGTTGTCTATGGCTACACCGTCTGGGAGTGTGATGATCTATAGGAAGATGTTAGAGAACTGCCCAGTGGTAATTCAGGGAAGGTCGCTACCGCTGAATCTGGTAGTATACAACATGTACGAGTTTGATGCTATACTGGGGATGGATTGGTTATCCTCAGCTTTGCTGTGATTGACTATCATAGGAAAGTGGTGGTGTTCAGACCTCCTGGGGAGCAAGTATATGAGTTCGTTGGATCGTGTGTGCGTTCGATGCCACAGGTTTTGTTTCTTATGCAGGCAGGAAGGTTACTCTTGGACGGTTGTCAGGGGTACCTAGCTTGTGTGAAGGAACCACCTTGAGATGATCTGAAAGTTGAAGATATTCGAGTGGTTAATGAATTTTTGGATGTATTCCCGGAAGACTTGCTCGATTTACCTCCTGATCTAGAGGTGGAGTTCGCTATTGAATTGCTGCCAAGCAAGGCACCGATTTCTAAAGCTCTATATCGGATGGCTCCAACTGAACTTAGAGAGTTGAAAGAGTAGCTACAGGAACTACTGAATAAGGGCTTTATCAGACCTAGTGTTTCGCCTTACGGAGCTCCAATATTGTTTGTGAATAAGAAGGATGAGTCAATGTGAATGTGCATTGATGACCATGAGATCAACAAGGTAACAATGAAGAATTGATACCCTTTGCCTCGTATTGATGATCTGTTTAACCAACTGTAGAGAATGCGAGTCTTTTCAAAATTCAATCTACGGTCAGGGTATGATCTGGTGAAAGTTAGGACTGAGGATATTGCAAATACTGTTTTTCGAACTAGATATGGTCACTATGAGTTTTTGGTCATGCCATTTGGGTTGACTAACGCTCCGACGGTATTTATGGACCTAATGAACATGGTTTTCCATGAATACCTGGACCAGTTCGTAGTGTTATTCATCGACGATATTCTGGTATATTCTAAGAGTTCGAAAGAGCACGAAGATAATCTTAGGTTGGTACTTCAAGTACTACGGGAAAAGAAGATGTATGCCAAGTTGAAGAAATGTGAGTTCTGGTTGAAGCAAGTTGCATTTCTTGGCCATGTCGTGTCGGGAGGTGGTATCTCAGTTGATCCAGGTAAGATTGAAGCAACGGTTGACTGGGTGAAACCGAAGAGCGTGTAGGATGTTTGGAGTTTCCTAAGACTAGTAGGGTATTACCGATAGTTCGTGGAGGGATTCTCTAAGTTATTTGGCCCTCTGACATGATTTACGAGGAAGGATGTGAGATTTAATTGCACCGACGAGTGCGAGCAGAGTTTCCACAAGTTGAAACACCAACTGGTCATTGCTCCGGTTTTAACCATCCCATCTGGGGACGGTGGTTTTGTGATTTACAGCGACGCATCTCTGTAGGGTTTGGAATGTGTGCTGATACAACAGGGGAAGGTAATTGCTTATGCTCCTCAACAACTCAGGGAGTATGAGAAGAATTACCCCATGCATGATCTAGAGTTGGCTGCAGTGGTGTATGTGCTGAAGATCTAGAGACACTACTTATACGGTGAACAATGTGAGATCTTCACGAACCATAAGAGCCTCAAATACATTTTCACGCAGAAGGAGTTGAACATGAGGCAGAGGAGGTGGCTGGAACTGATCAAGGACTACGATTGTACCATTAGCTATCATTCGGGGAAAGGTAATGTGGTAGTTGATGCATTGAGTCGGAAGTCAGAGTATGCATCAGTATCTGCAATGGTAGGTCAACATCATACCGTAGCTAGGAATGATAGATTTTATGTGAAATGAGTTTAAAGTATAATTTTAATTACTTAAATTGCATGATATACTCTAAGAAACTTGATGATCCAGTTGTTATGAGCATGGTACCGTAGCTAGAGAGTGTTTCACCATTTGACTGTGTGTGCCCACACTATACTGCAAGAGTGGTGTTAGGTGGTCCTAGCCTATTGACCCAAGTAGAGGTGTTACCTTCCCTGGAAGTACGTACAAGGATGTGGTAAGGAAATAGTACCCGGAAGCGAGTTGCGGAAGCCTGCAAACGTAATTAGCAGGGCGTGACTTGGTCTGAGTTGATCCCCTAGGTTTTAGTCCAGCCTTCGGGCAGCACAACCCTAAGCACAGGGGTTTATACATGGCATATAGTTCAAGGGGGAGTCTTTTATGCATATTAGTATATTTATGTAAGTGATGTAATTGTTTTCAGTACTGTTTTATACTATGAGAAATGAGAAGTGAGTAGACATACTATTTCCAGTAAAAGAGAGATGTATGATTTTGTACACACTGAAACACATGATGACCACACATTGTCATTAACTTAATCTTCCTTACTAAGAGGTGTCTCACCCTGTATCCAACATATCCTTTCATGGAATCACAGAGATCGAGTTTAGCAGAACTAGGGGGTGGAAACTAGTATAGTTTCTTTTTTATGAGTGTCTGCAAGAACTCAGATGTGAGATTTTTATGTTGTATGCCTCAGGTCTTATATTATGGTCGTGTGCTATTAGTTGACTTTTTAGTTTGAGATGTAGAGATTGGTACATAACATAGATAACAAATTTCGAGGACGAAATTTTATAAGGAGGGGAGAATGTAGAGACCTGAAAAATATAATATTAAAAATAAATAAGAAAAAGATGAAAATGGGTTGGAGAGGAGAAAATCGGTGACAATTTTCTAGAGTGTTAAGAAAACCGTCGACAATTATAGAGTTTTATCGTAGCCGGGTAAAAGGGTAACAGTGAAAGCTGGGTAAGGTTAAAGACAAAACCAACGACTATTTTTGCTAGGGACAGAATGCTATTTAAGGGTTGTAGGTCATTTTTCGTATAAAAAAAATTCAAAAGTTCTTTCTCTCCTCTAGAAGGCTGCGAAACCTCTCCCTCTCTCTCTCTCTCTTTCTCTCTCTCTCTCTCTCTCTCTCCTCATTTTCTCAATCTAGACTCACCCAATCGACGATCAGACTTCGTATCTACAGCCTAGCGACGTTTCTCTTCAATTTAACTGGAGCAGAATTATGTTTTGAGGATCCCAAGAACCATCCCAAACTGGGGTGAGGAAGTTTTTTATGAGGTTGATTGGTGTTTTAATTAGTTTAATGGTTGTATAGGTTTAGGAATGTGAATATGAACATAATTATGGGGTGAACTGATAAATTGGGATTTGTGGAATACAGGGTTTTGGTGTGAACGTCGTAGGCACGGGTTTAAGGTTCCTGCGGGCGTTTCCTTAGGGAATGAGGTAAGAGTAATAAATAGTTAATTATTTGATGTTTCATTGATTAAATAGAGTATGTGAATGTGAATGTGATATTATTCTAGGGAATGTATGATTTCAGGGTTTTTGAGTTTCGAATGCCGCAAGCGTGAGTATAGTATTTTTAGCAGGCTTATCAATAATCAAGTAAGGGGAATAAGTTACACCAGCTAATTTTTGGGAATATTATCAATTAAAGTATAACATGTGTTTATGAGATTTGAATTTTACATTTATTATATGCTTGTGAAAAATCAGAAATTTGGGTTACTGGAAAATTTTACAAATGATATATATTATTTTTGTATAGTAGGAAAATACAGTTTTTTCCCATACAGAATATAGTAAAAGAGTTTCATTTAAATTGTGTGGCATGAGGAATATCAGATATAGTACAGAGATTTAATACAAGAATTTTTACAGCTTTTACAGAACTAGGATTATATACAGCTTTTACAGAACCATGACTATATATAGCTTTTATAAAACCATGATTATATATAGTTTTTATAGAACCATGATATACAGTTATGATAGAGCTATGATATACAATTTATACAGAATCATGGTATTACAGTTTATTACAAAAATCATAGTAAAACAGTAATATACAGACATAGTATTATATAGTATTAGATCCCTGATGGACCAACACAGGTTATAGAGCACGGTATCGTAGCTATACAGTACAGATAGTGCAACCACACATCTCAGATAGAGTGTGGATTATTCAGTCAATTGTGCCTAAAGGATAGATGAAGGCTCCCTGGCAATCAGGTCCAGGTTGAGGAGGCCAATCGTAGTACAGAGGTTATAGTTTGACTTAGCCTAGTAGGTCAGCCAGAGTTAAGTCCCGCCCACAGGCCGCACAACTCGAGCATGCAGGGTTAATTCATGCATACATTTATCCATCCAGGGAAGCTTTCTGTAATGACCTAGGAGAAATTATAATATCAAAAGGGAGAAAATAGAAATTGGGAAGGAAAAAAAAAAAGAGGAAACAGGCCCCATCGACGAAGTTGCAATTGGGCTCGTTGACGAGAAAATACCGAGAGGGGAGTTTTTGGATCTCTAAATTTCGTCGACGAGGATAAAATTCATCGACGAATTGTCTTCTGGGCTCATCGACGAGGTGACATGGCTCGTCGACGAAGGCCAGGGTATAAAAAGTCCCAAACTCCATTTTTGGCTGAAAAATTCACGCGGAAGCTTCCTTTCTCTCTCCTCTTTGGCCACCACCCCTTCTCTCTAGCTTTCTAGGTCCGTTTTTTTGCCAGATCGATGATCCAAAGCCACCATGACGCTTCTGGGAGAGTTCTCTTCAAACCTACTGGAGCTTATCGTTAGTGGGACTGGGTTGGGAAACCATCCCAAATCCAGGGTAAGGCTTCCTACTTAGTTTTTGGCTCCTTGACAGTTGTAGGAAGCATAGTACGCGTAGAAATATTGAACTTTAATTCTGGTAGATGTGATTTTCAGGGTGTTGAGTGGGGTACCTTGTGAGTGCGGGGTGAATTATTTTAGGGGCTTCTCAGAAATCAGGTAAGGGGATAAACTAAGTTAGGTATTTTATGAAAATGTACATATGTTATTACGGTAACCGATTTCAGGAAATATATATATATATATATATATGTTTTATATTTGGGAAATACTGCTGAAAATGATGGTATGTTAAATATACGGAAAACCTAATTCGTGTGGCATGAGTAAAATTTATGGTAAAATACTATTTTCTGAGAAATGTGAAATGTTATGGAATCTGTTATTGATATGATTTGTCGGCGTACGGACCATGCTATTGATATGATTTGTCGGCGTACGGGTTATGCTATTGTTATGATTTTCCGGCATACGGGTCATGCTATTGAGATGATTTGTCGGTGTACGGGCCATGCTATTAATATGGTTTACCGGCGTACGGGCCGAACTATGGTAAAATGTGAAATACCGACGCACAGGCCGATGATTTTCATGATATATACAGAAATGCAAAATGATATGATGATATTGATTTGATAATTAATGATATGAAATATTCATGTATCATAGTTTCATTATATGCTATATGTATCATAACCTGGTTGGCTTGCTATAGGCTAGCACTTGTACGGTACCGATGCTATGTGTTCATGATTTATCATGATATTTGTGTTAAAGCCGCTGTACAAAGTGGTGAGATTGGATGGTCGATGTGGTTTTAAGAAGTGTGAGTGCCCCTGGTGTACGGACCAGGTCTGGCAGACCCATCGGACTTACAAACTATACTTTTGACTTGGCAGTGGTCGGCCAACCATTGTCAGGTACCACCTTCGGGCCACACAACCCAGTCATGTCGGGGTAATACATGACAACAGCCAGCTAACCTACTAGGATTGTTTTTATTATTTTAATTATAATATGAGATGAATTATGTTTATGAAAATGCAGTATGTTCTGCCATGTTAAGACGATATATATTTTCCTAGATATGATATAACAGTTTACTAAATATGTTTCTGTATGGTATATGTATAACAACGATTACTCATGTTGCCACACACTAGTATTAGTTTATTTTCCTTACTAAGAGGTGTCTCACCCCTAAATTTCATAAATTTTTCAGAAGCCTAGGATAGGAAAGCGGATAAAGCTCCGCTGAAGTAGATTCAGCTAACCTGCCCTTTTTGAAGGGTAAGTCGTTTGCTAGGGTTCGTTGGATTTTTGGGTATGAACCCTAGGGCTGGTTTTTTTTATATTTTGGGATATGTATTATGGATGTGGTGTACTTTAGTATTGTAATTAAATGATATTAAGATGTGCATGGTTTATGATTTCCTGCTACTTAGGCTTCCGTGTTATGTTTCTGTTGTATCCCTGGTACCCACGGGTCCAGGTTGATTATGACCTACTAGATTGGATATGGTATTTTATTATTTAAAAAAATATATGTAAATGAAGCAGGTCGTTACAGTTTGGTATCATAGCCTAGGTTGTTAGGTTCTGTAGACTTTAGAATGCAGTGGAAACATTACCAGAGTTTAGGAAAAGATTTGAGGTTTTGTTCTATAGTAGAGGCAGGACTTCCGTGGTAGTTTCTATGTTTTTCCAAGAGTGACGACTTCAAGAAAACCATAGTAAGCTATTGTTGTGTTGTGTTCCTAGAATGTAGGACTGGGATTAGGAATAAACTAAGAGTGTAAGATAGGGAGGCTAAGTTTAGTGGGTGAATTATAAGGATAGGTTTACTAAGTTGTGTTTATCGTTTTCAGGATGGATCTAGGAGGAGGTAGTGCCCATGCGAGCGACAGTGAAGGGGCAGGACCCTTAGGTGTAGGTAGGACTGACTCTGATGCAGTATTACGTAGTGTGGCTCAACTGGTTTTGGCTGAGATCGCTAGGAACTTCAGGGAGCAGAGTGGTCCATCTGCAGGCCATGGGTGCACTATCAATAAATTTATGAAGATAAATCCTCTGGCCTTTTTGAGAGGAGTCGATCCTGCAGCCGCTAAGAGCTGGATGTAGGATATTGAGAAAGTCTTGGCCGTGTGGCAATGCACGGAAGAACAGAGGGTTCTCTTCGCCACCTATAAATTGATAGGGGAGGCCGAGAGGTGGTGGACTGCTATGAGGCTGCTGGAGCAGCAAAGGACGACTCTGATGGTTATGTCATGATACTGGTTTAAAAAGTTGTTCTTTGACAGGTATTTTCCAGCTACTGTTAAGGAGGCTAAAGTGGAGGAGTTCTTGATTCTGAAGCAAGGACAGTTATCAGTCCAGCAGTATGCAGCGCGTTTTATCGAGCTCTCTCGCTTCACTCCGTATATAGTTCCTAATGAAGTGAAGAAGGCGAGGCAGTTTGAGAGAGGCTTGAGGCAAAGTATCTTCAAGCAGGTGGTGGTACTGCGGATCCAGGACTTTGCCGAGTTAGTCGACAAGGCAGCCTTGGCAGAGGTTGGTGAGCATCTGGATGTAGAGGAGTAGGGACAGAAGAAAAGATCTGCATCTTCGAGCTACCAGCAAGGTCCTAGATAGAATCAGTGGAGGAGAGGAAACCATGGCAGAGGTCAGAGGCTGGAGGCTGGAGGTCGTGAGGCACGGGCAATGCAGGGTCCTCCAGTCTTCCAGACTTGTGGGAGAAGGCATTGAGGAGAGTGCCGAGTCGGTGGAGTTGTCTGCCACCACTGTGGTAGGTAGGGTTATATGGTGTGAGATTTCCCTACACCACCAGATGCAGCTCCTGCTCCCAGACCGTACCAAGGAGGATATCAGGCGCCACGTAGGGGCCAGCAAAGGAATATGGCTCCAGCCAAGGTGTTTACTCTGACGCCGGGTGAGGCTGAGATGACAGGTGACGTGGTGACAGGTATAATTATTATGCTTTCTTTTAAAGTTATTGCATTGTTTGATTCAGAGGCTACACACTCGTTTATATCTTTGGGTGTGTTAAATTATGTGGGGCTAAAACGCAATCGCTAAATATTGAATTATTAGTGGCTACACCGACCGAGTCAGCAGTGAGGTGTAGTAGGGTTCTTCATGGCTGTCCAGTTGATGTTCAGGGGAGAATTTTATTTGCTGATTTGATGGTGCTGGATATGCATAAGTTTGATGTGATCTTCGGCATAGATTGGCTAGCAGCTAATTTTTCCAGTATAGAGTATCATTCACGAGAAGTGATATTCAAACCCCCGGGACAAGCAGAATTCAGATTCGTGACTTTTGTAAAGGAAATGTCAGAGAATGAAGTGAAACTTATCAGTACGCCTGTGGTAAAAGAATTTATAGATGTTTTTCCCGATGAGTTGCCAGTCTTGCCACCTGATAGGGAGGTAGATTTTCCTATAAATCTACTCCCAAGTACAACGCCAATTTCTAAAGTATCTTACCGAATGGCGCCAACAGAATTGGCAGAATTGAAAGATCAGTTGCAAGATTTGCTCAATAAGAGTTTCATACGACCTAGTGTATCTCCGTGGGGAGCTCCAGTGCCATTTGTGAAGAAGAAAGACGAATCTTTGAGGATGTGTATAGATTATAGAGAAATTAATAAAGTAACAATCAAGAACAAGTATCCTCTACCCCGTACAAATGATTTGTTTGACCAGCTCCAGGGTACACAGGTTTATTCGAAGATTAATCTTAGATCCGGCTATCATCAGGTAAAGGTGAAAGTAGAAGACGTCTCGAAGACGAATTTCAGGACCAGGTATAGGCATTACGAGTTCCTTGTTATGCCATTTGGTCTAACGAATGCTCCTGCTATATTTATGGATTTGTGGAATAGGATTTTTCATCCATATCTAGACCAGTTTGTTGTTATTTTTATTGATGATGTACTGGTCTACTCGAGGAGCTATGAGGAGCATGAGACACATTTAAGGCAGGTTCTGCAAACACTACGAGAAAAGAAGTTGTATACCAAGTTTAGTAAATGTGACTTATGGCTTGAGAAGGTCGTGTTTTTGGGGCATGTTATATCTAGAGATGGTATTTCTGTGGATCCCAGTAAGATCGAGGCGATAGTGAATTGGGCTAGACCGAGGAACGTCCAGGAGATCAGGAGTTTCTTGGGATTAGTTGGGTATTACCGTCGTTTCGTGGAGGGATTTTCAGCGTTATCAGGACCTCTGACATGACTGACTAGGAAGAATGTTAGATTTGAATGGGATGACAATCGTGAGCAGAGTTTTCAAGAGTTAAAGCATAGACTTATCACGGCGCCAATATTGACCATCCTGTCAAGGGGTGAGGGTTATGTCATATACAGTGATGCATCCTTGAAAGGTCTTGATTGTGTGTTGATGTAGCATGGCAGGGTAGTGGCGTATGCTTCCCGACAGTTGAAAGAATATGAAAAGAACTACCCTACCTATGATCTTGAATTGGCTGCAGTTGTACACGCATTAAAGATTTGGAGGCATTATTTGTATGGTGAGCGGTGTGAGATCTCCACCAATCACAAGAGTTTCAAGTACTTTCTCACGCAGAAGGAATTAAATATGAGGCAGAGAAGATGGTTGGAACTAATTAAGGATTTCGATTGTACCATCAGCTATCACCTAAGGAAAGCAAACGTGGTAGATGATGCATTGAGCAGGAAATCAAGGGAATCAGTATTGGCAGCTTTAGCCACCTAGTATCTGATCGTGATGGATCTAGAGAGACTCGGCATTGAATTAGTCGAGAGTTGTTCTCAGGCTCTCATCGCCAGTTTAGTAGTGCAACCTACTCTGCAGGAAAGAATTAAAGCTGCTAAGAAAGAAGACCCAGAATTAGTAGAGGTGATGGATATAGTGTAGAGTGGATAGAGGGAAGAATTCAGTGTTGCAAATGATGGAGCTTTGCAGTTCCGTACTCGACTATGTGTTCCCACTGACACTGACATCAGGAGGACCATTTTAGAGGAGGCTCACAGATTTTTATACACAGTTCATCCTGGTAGTACAAAGATGTATAGGGATCTGTGAGAGTCTTATTGGTGGAGTGGTATGAAGAAAGAAATTGACGAGTATGTAGCCCAATGTTTGACATGTCAACAGGTGAAAGCTGAGCACCAGAAGCAGGCAGGGCAGTTGCAGTCGTTGTTTGTCCCAAAGTTGAAGTGGGAACATATATCTATAGATTTTGTGTCAGGACTGCCGACGTCATTGCATGGCCAGAATTCCATCTAGGTTATTGTTGACTATTTGACTAAGACCGCCCACTTCTTACCTATCAAGATCAGCTACTCCACGGTCAAACTAGCGTAGATATATATTCAGGAGATAGTCCGTTCTCACGGCGTGCCAGTGTCTATAGTATCAGACAGAGACCCATGATTCACATCACGTTTTTGGAAGAGCTTGCAGGAAGCTTTGGGGTCTCAGTTGTCTTTTAGCACGGCGTTCCATCCTTAGTCAGATGGGCAGACTGAGAGGACAATTCAGATTTTAGAGGATATGCTTCGAGCGTGCGTGCTAGATTTCAGGAGTAGTTGGACTCAATTTTTGCCACTGGTGGAATTTGCGTATAATAATAGTTATCAGGATAATATTGGCATGGCCCCGTTTGAGGCCTTATATGGTAGGAGATTTCGTTCTCCTTTATTTTGGGACAAAGTGGGTGAGCGGCGAGTAGTGGGACCTGAGCTCGTTCAGCAAGCGTGTGATAAGGTTCAGCTCATCAGAGAGAGAATCGGTGCAGCTTAGAGCTGACAGAAGAGTTATGCTGATAATTGCCGCAAGAATCTGGAATTTGATGTGGGTGACCATGTATTTTTTAAGATAGCTCTGCTAAAAGGGGTTATGCAATTTGGAAAGAAAGGTAAACTTAACCCTAGGTTTATCAGTCCATTTGAGATCCTAGAAAAAGTGGGGTCAGTTGCCTACAGGCTAGTTTTGCCACCTGCATTATCCAAGATGCATGACGTGTTCCACGTATCTATGATGTGGAAGTATGTCCCCGACCCTTTTGATATAATTAGCTATAGAGAATTGGAGCTTAGTGATTCGCTAGTTTATGAGGAGGTCCCCATACAGATTCTGGATAGGAAAGTGCAGGAACTACGTAACAAGAAGATTCCTTTGGTAAAAGTTTTGTGGAGGAATCATGCAGTTGAAGATGCTTCTTAGGAGTCCGAGGATCTAATGAAGCAGAAGTATCAACAATTATTCCAAGAAGTTTAACCGGGTAAAATATAAGTAGATAGGTAGTATTTCTTTTGCAGGTTCATGTAAAAGTTTAATTAGTAAGTGATATTTTAGTTTTGGGAGGATTTTATTTTGTATATGTAATCTCCCAAGACTTGGAATGTAATCACGGTATTCCTCCACCATAAGTAAGGGTAAGTAATAAGATAAGTAGACCATTTTGTTTTAAGGGATGGTGAATTACATGATGAAAAATTTTGAGGACGAAATTTTATAAGGAGGGGAGAATGTAATGACCCAGGAGAAATTATAATATTATAAGGGAGAAAATAGAAATTGGGAAGGAAAAAAAAAAAAAGGAAACAGGCCTCATCAACGAAGTTGCAATTGAGCTCATCGATGAGGACGCGTCTCGTCGATGAGAAAATACCGAGAGGGGAGTTTTTGAATCTCTGAATTTCGTCGATGAGGATAAATTTCGTCGATGAATTGTCTTCTGGCCTCGTCGACGAGCCACGGACGAGGTGACGTGGCTCATCGATGAAGGCCAGGGTATAAAAAGTCCCAAACTCCATTTTTTGCTAAAAAATTCGCGCGGAAGCTTCCTTTCTCTCTCCTCTTCGGCCACCATCCCTTCTCTCTAGCTTTCTGGGTCCGTTTTTTGCCGGATCAACGATCTGAAGCCACCACACCGCTCCTGGGAGAGTTCTCTTCAAACCTGTTAGAGTTGATCATCGGTGGGACTAGGTTGGGAAACCATCCCAAATCCAAGGTAAGGCTTCCTACTCAATTTTGGGCTCCTTGATAGTTGTAGGAAGCGTAGTACGCATAAAAATATTGAACTTTAATTCTGGGAGATGTGATTTTCAGGGTGTTGAGTGGGGTACCCTGCGAGTGCGAGGCGAATTATTTTAGGGGCTTCTCAAAATTCAGGTAAGGGGAAAAATTAAGCTAGGTATTTTATGAAAATGTATATAGGTTATTACAATAACCGATTTCAAGAAATATATATATATATATATATATGTTTTATATTTGGGAAATACTGCTAAAAATGATGGTATGTTAAATATACGAAAAACCTAATTCGTGTGGCATGAGTAAAATTTATAGTAAAATACTGTTTTCTGAGAAATGTGAAATGTTATGGAATCTGTTATTGATATGATTTGTCGGCATACGGGCCGTGTTATTGATATGATTTGCCGGCATATGGGTCGTGCTATTGTTATGATTTGTCGGTGTACGGGCAGTGCTATTGAGATGATTTTTCGGCGTACGGGTTGTGCTATTGATATGGTTTGCTGGTGTACGGGCCGAACTATGGTAAAATGTGAAATACTGGTGCACGGGCCGATGATTTTCATGATATATACAGAAATGCAAAATGATATGATGATATTGATTTGATAATTAATGATATGAAATATCCATGTATCATAGTTTCATTATATGCTATATGTATTAGAACTTGGTTGGCTTGGTCTAGGCTAGCACTTACATGATACCGATGCTATGTGTTCATGATTTATCATGATATTTGTGTTAACGCCGCTGTACGGAGTGGTGTGAGATTGGATGGTCAATGTTGTTGTAAGAAGTGTTTGTGCCCTTGGTGTATGGACTAGGTCTGGAAGACCCATCGAACTTACAGACTGTACTTTTAACTTGGCAATGGTCGGCCAACCATTGTCAGGTCCTGCCTTCGGGCCACATAACCCAATCATATGGGGGTAATACATGACAACAGCTAGCTAACCTACCAGGATTGTTTTTATTATTATAATTATCATATGAGATGAATTATGTTTATGAAAATGCAATATGTTCTGCCATGTTAAGACGATATATATTTTCCTAGATATGATGTAACAGTTTACTAAATATGTTTCTGTATGGTATATGTATAACACCGATTACTCATGTTGCCACACACTAGTATTAGGTTATTTCCCTTACTAAGAGGTGTCTCACCCCTAAATTTCATAAATTTTTCAGGAGCCCCAGATAGGAAAGCGGATAAAGCTCCGCTGAAGTAGATTCAGTTGACCTGCCCTTTTTGAAGGGTAAGTCGTTTGCTAGGGTCCGTTGGATTTTTGGGTATCGACCCTAAGGCTGGTTTTTGTTTATTTTGGGATATGTATTATGGATGTAGTGTACTCTGGTATTGTAATTAAATGATATTAAGATGTGCATGGTTTATGATTTCCTGCTGCTTAGGCTTCCGTGTTATGGTTCTGTTTCATCCCTGGTACCCACGGGTCCAAGTTGATTATGACCTACTGGATTGGATATGGTATTTTATTATTTTTAAAAAAATGTATGTAAATGAAACAGGTCGTTACACTTTCACAATTATATAAATAAATGTATATAGTTTTATAGAGAACAAGAACTATCTACTACAGTTAAAAGTATGTTCAAATAGAAAGCTTATTTTAAAGGGCATAGGTGTGAGTTATAATATATTTTACATTGAAATGCTATCATAGTTATAGTTGATTTAATAACTATGTTATTCAAGTAAAACTCACTTGCCACACACTGGTTGTAACTTATTTCGTCTTACTGAAAGGTGTCTCACCCCAGCATTCCAAACATTTCAGATGATTCAGATAGGCGTGCGGAGCATGCTTCGAGATAGAGGGGACTTTTGTATTGCCCTAACTGTAGGGTAAGTTTTGAGTTGGGAGTTGTATTTTTGGGCATGCCCCTAGGGCATTGTGTTTGGTTTTGGGAGATGTAGATTTATATTTTGGCAAATACTGAAACTCTGGTATTGTAAATAAGGTTAATGTATTTTAATGCTTTCCGCTGCATAGGCTATATGTTTTGTGAAAAGGTATCCTCGGTACCACTTGAGGTCCAAGACGTGATAGTGGATATTATTATGGGTATGAGAGTAATGTTATTTTGTTACATGATATATAGATATATAAAAAAAAGTGGTAGTAATTTTGAGGTCGTTACACCCGGCACTTAGCAAGAGTCTGTCATGGGCCGCCGAACAATGCACCCCCTCCTAATCAGTACCAGGGGAACAATCCGGTACCCCAAGGCGATGATAAGAGGAGCACCGCCCTGGCGTGGGTTTACATGCTTACTCCGGGAGATGCAGGATATGTTCGAGATAGGGAAACATGTAACGCTTCTTTATTTTAAAATACTTCAATGAATGGTATCTTTGATTGTTTATTTATGGGGATAGTATGGCGATAAAAAATTTGGACTTTAAGACACTAATACTTAGAAAGCAATATCTTTGCATAGTCAGATTCCTTAAATGGGTCTCATCATTTTTCGAGCATACATCTGTAAGGAAATATATATATATATATATATATATATATATATATATATATATATATACTAGTTTTGAGAGATCTTGATTGAAAATCAAAGTTGTGGGATATTGATCCGGTATTACTGGGTGTAAGAATGTTTTCATCAAACGATTATGTCCAATCCTAGATTTCCAAAATCTCTAGTGGGGTGATGTGGTATAGCAAAAGTTTAGGATACCTTAGTTTAGAGTTGAATTTGGAAGTGAGTATTGGAAGTGTAGGAAGGGGAGAAATGTTAGAATTTTAGGAGCAAGGTGTTCAATCCACTGGGTTATGTTAGTTAGCAAATGTTTACAAGTGTAACCTAGACTTACAGGATTCATGACAAATTTTACTTGGAGCTATCTTTAGCAAATTTCGAGGAGCAAGGTGTTCAATCCACTGGGTTATGTTAGTTAGCAAATGTTTACAAGTGTAACCTAGACTTACAGGATTCATGACAAATTTTACTTGGAGCTATCTTTAGCAAATTTCGAGGACGAAATTTTTATAAGGAGGGGAGATTATAGGGACCCAAACCCAGAAAACAAAAGAAAATAAGTAAAAGAAAAGAGAAATAAGGAAAAAGTGAAGGAAAAAAGGAAAATCGGTTTGGCAGGAGGACCCCAAATCGTCGACGGTTTCATTGAGCTCAGGAAAACCGTTAACGATTTCAGAAACCCCAGGAAAACCATCGACGGTTTAGTGCAGGACAGCTTCTCTATAAATAGGTTTGAGCTCATTTTTTTTAGAAAAAAATATTTTCTCTCTCCTAGGGCTTTGAAGTGCTCTCTCTCATCCCTCACGTGTCCCTCTCTCTCTTAAGGCTCCTCAGAGCTCCCTCTCGCTCTCTGATCATGTCTCTCTCCTCTCTCAGCTACCGGCTCACTTCCTGCGGTAGCTTCGTAAAGCTAGGGTTTCCATCCTCCGAACATTTTAGGCATATCTTCAGGAACAGGTGAGGGAAATAGATTATGTCATGTTGTTTTATAAAGTGAACTGACTAAAATGCCGTATATGGATATAGGAATATTATGATAACTGCACTGTTAAAACCAACCGATTAAAGTTGAGTATAGGCAAGGATATCAGATTATAGGTTGACTCGCCCTGTTGACCCAAAACCGGTGACGGTTTTTCTCATGCTCTCTGAAACCGTCGACGATTTTTGGCCCTGACACTTAGATTCTTTCCTTCTCTTTTATTTTTCTTTATTTCTCTTTTTAATATTTATTTTATTTTATTTTATTTTTCGGGTTCGGGTTTCTACAATCTCCCCTCCTTATAAAAATTTCGTCCCCGAAATTTGCTAAGTGTTACTAACCACTTCCTAAACTCATGATTCATTTCTACCGAAGAGTCGGTAGCCACCCACATAGCGGCCCTGTCCTAAATTTATTAGATACCCTCACTTATGGCGGAGGAATACCATGGTTACACATAATGTCTCAGGAGTTTAGCACGCTATACAAAACTCTTCCAGAGACCTTTTGTAACGCCCTAGAAAGTGATAGTATTGGGAATAAAAAAAATTAATTAATTAATTAATTAATTAACTAATTAATTAAATTATTATTATTAATTAAATAATAATAATATAATATACATTAGATATATATATATGTATATATACATAAAATTAAAAAAAGAAAAAAAACAAAAAACAAAGCTTGCTAAAGCTTAAAGCTTCAAAAAGCATTTAGAGAGATCCAGACGCACAGGGAGCCCCCCACTGTCTTTCTCTCTCTTCTCGTTCTCTCCTTCTCTCCTCAGTTCCGTGACGAATTCTCGCCTGATCGGAAATCGAAATATACCGCTGAACTCCATTCTCCGATGCCGTCATTTCTATCGGAGCGGATTGGTGGTAGGAGCGACGTGGGCATATCTCCTGGGGTAAGCCAATTTCCTCTTTTTCTTTAATTTCTTGCAAATTATAAGCTCAATTAACGAACAGACACCATCACGAGAATCTAGGGATGATTCTCTACAAGTCTAGTGGGACGAAATTCTTGTGGGGTTGTCGTGGGCAAAACCCCAAATTTGGGGTACGGGGGTTATTAAGGAGTTTATTTTTAATTAATTAGGATTAATTTAGAAATGCTAAAATATTGAGCATCTAGAGTTGAAGTAAAATTTTCGGAATTTAAGGTTCGGATGAGTGTCGCAGATGTAATTTTGGGACCCGTAAGCGAAATTCAGAAAATTAAGTGGGGGTGTCAAATATTGGTTTAAATGTTAATTTGGAGTACATGGAGCCTAGGGAAGGCTAGATGAGTATTATTTTGGAGAAATGAGTTAATTAATCTAGAAAAAATGTAAATTGCAGGAGTTGAGTTTCGGGCGCCAAGGGCTTAGGATTTGGGTGTTAACGAGACTCTCAGTAAGTCAAGTAAAGGAAATAAATTATAGCAGCATTTTTAGAATTATTGTTTAAATTAATATGTGAAAATGAGCATATGGTATTTTGCCTAATAGTTATTATGATATAAATATTAGATAAATTATGTGGCATTTGAGTAATATTAAATTGTGATGCTTTGGAGTCTGAAATTAATATATTATGAATATTAGATAAAAATTGTGTAGCACATGACATGTGTTGAAAAATGTGAAATATAACGAGGATTATTTTCTGAGAAAATATTGAAATGAGAATGATTGATGTGATTAGTGGAAAATAATGAAATGTGGTATTTATATTTGAGTGGAAATTATTTGCATGAAAAATGAGTTTGTACAAATTACTAATATGAGTATTTTGAGAAATGTGAAAATACGTGAAATATGATATATATTATTATAAGATGATGAAATGTGTACAGAAAATGATGAGAATATTTATATTGAACTGAATTGTGATATACTAAAATATGATTGATGAAATGCCAATACCGCATAATAATTGCAGGTAAGAGGTTCTCTTTTCCTACTGATGTCGTTGGGGAGGTATGCTCAGTAGGGAGATTATGTGTGTGAAGTTCCTACTGACGCTGTTGGGGAGGTATGCTCAGTATGAAAATTGTGTTGTGAAGTTCCTACTAATGTTGTTGGGGAGGTATGCTCAATATGAAAATTGTTTGTATGAAGTTCCTACTGATGCCGTTGGGGAGGTATGCTCAGTATGAAAATTGTGTGGTGAAGTTCCTACTAATGTCGTTGGGGAGGTATGCTCAGTATAGAAATCGTGAATGTGTTGAGAATTGGAATTATGTGATCTATTGTATTATGTAAAGTACATAAATGTGAACTTATGTATACATAGATATGTAATGAGTTAGAATGAGAAATGAAAAAGTGTGTGTTTTATAAAATAATGTATTGAGGCGAAGTGAAACTCTCCGCCTGAGGGCTTACTGAGTAAGGTGAGTGCTCTGATAGGTATCAGATGTGGCCATTCCTAGCAGCATAACATGTTAGGGCAGAGGGAAGCTACCTGTATGGGCGGGCAATCTTTCCTATTCTCAGGAACTTCATGGGTAATTATGTGTGTTGGAAATGAATAAACTTTAGAAGTGGTTTTAAAGCTTATAAAAGCTTATGTTGTATATCTATATGATTATGAGAATGTGAATATCAGTGTATTTTCTCAAATGAAATATTATTTTAGAAAAATAAAACATGTTATAACTGAACTTATATGGCCACACATTGTAAATAATTTATTCCTTCTCACTGAGATGTGTCTCACCCAAATTATCTAAATTTTTCAGGGAATAGAGACCGATCGGGTGACAGAGCTCAGTGATAGTAGGGAGCTGGGACCCTGACACATAGGGTAAGTTTTTGGATTACGGGAGGAGTAGTTCCCCTAGAGTTGTGTTGTTTTTGAGGTTGTGATGATAGTGTATATATTTGTGTGTATGTTGATACTCTGGGTATTATATTCTGGTTGTTAAGTATGTATTAACTTCCGTTGTTAGGTTATATAAATAAAATAACTTTTTACCCGATACCCAATGCGGGTCGGGTCGGGTCGTATGAGTGATAGTAGGATTGTTGACGTGGCCGATTTATGGATGTGGTTGATGACGTGTGGAAATTCATTTATTATTGGAAAAAAAATTGCATGAAAATCGGGACGTCACACCTTTCATACATAAACTCATAAACAACTAACAAACTAAACACACTTACTTTACCTGACTTGCAAATAAAACTATCATTACCTGAGCAACTGTACTGGTCTAACTAACACTGATCCTTTCTGAAAAGTTATGGGTATTTCTAACATATTTTTGTGCCTAACTCCTAAGAAGCCTCCATGACCGCATGATTATGCCACAACACTTTCACTAACGATATTTCCTTAGTATGTAGTTCTTGTATTTTCCAATCCAAATTTTGAACTGGTACCTCCTCGTAAGTCAAAACATCTCCAATCTCTAAGGGTTCATAGCTGATCACGTGCGAAGGATCTGACATATACTTCCTCAGCACTAATACGTGGAAGACATTATGAACTCTAGACAATGCTGGAGGTAACGCCACTCAATAAGAAACTAGACCAATCCTTTCCAGGATCTCAAACGACCCAATGTATCGAGGGCTCAGTTTGCCTTTCTTTCTAAACCTCATCACTCCCTTCATCGAAGCAATCCTAAAGAATATCATATTCCCGATCTCTCTAGCTCCCGTTGGCGAGTATCTACATAACTCTTCTACCAACCTTGAGCTGCTTTTATCCTCTCTATGATAATCTTGACCTTTGTAGAGGTCTGCTGTGCTAATTCCGGCCCCAAAATCTGCCGCTTGCCCACCTTATCCCAATACAACGGAGATCGGCACCAGCGACCATACAATGCCTCATATGGTGCCATCTAGATACTAACTTGATAACTGTTATTATATGCGAACTCAACTAACGGAAGATATCTGATCCAACTACCACAAAAATCCAGTACACATTCCTGTAGCATATCCTCCAGAATCTGAATGGTCCTCTTGGACTACCCATCCGTCTTTGGGTGAAATTTGGTACTGAAGGTGAGTTGAGATCCCAAAGCGTCTTGTAAACTCTTCAAAAATCGAGAGGTGAAACATGGATCTCGATCTGAAACTATAGAAATCGGGACGCCTTGAAGTCGTACTATCTCATGTACATAAAGTTCTTCCAGCCTATCTATGGAGTAACTGACTCTGATCAGAACAAAGTGTGCGGTCTTCATCAGTCGATCCACAATAACCTCGATAGCATTCTGCCCATGCACCGCCAAAGGCAATGCTGACACATAATCCATCGAGGTATGCTCTCACTTCCACTTTGGGATGTCAAGTGGCTGAAATGGTCCTATTGGCCTCTAGTGCTCGACCTTCACCTGCTGACACGTCAGACACTGCTATACAAAATGGGCAATCTGTCTTTTCATGTTAGACCACCATAAAGAACCTCGCAGATCACTGTACATCTTTGTGCTTCCTAAATGTACCGTATATAAATAGTGATGTGCCTCATCCAGGATGGTTCATTTAATATCATCATCATTCTGTACGCAGATCCTAGTGTGAAATCTCAACACCCCATCATCTACGATATTGAAATCTGCATTCAACTCATCCTGTATTCCACTCACAAGCTTTGCTAGCTCTGCATATTTCATCTTAGCTGATCTAATCCTCTCTCCTAAGGTTGGTTGCACTACTAGGCAAGTAATGAATGCCTGGTGATTTCATTATGCTAACTCTATACCCAGCCTCTCCAGATCCATCTTGATTTGGTGTTGAACCCCAATTGCTGAGACTGATGCAGGCACTAACTTCCGACTCAAAGCATTAGCTACCACATTAGTTTTCCCGGGGTGGTAACTAATAATATAGTCGTAGTACTTAATCAATTCAAGTCACTTGCGTTGCCTCATATTCAACCCCCTCTAGGTGAAGAAATATTTGAGACTCTTATGATCAATAAAGATATCGCACTTTTCACTGTATAGGTAGTGCCGCCAAATCTTTAGTGCAAATGCCACTGCTGCCAACTCTAAGTCATGCGTAAGGTAGTTTTTCCCGTACTCCTTGAGTTGGTGATAAGCATACACAATAACTTTTCCCTATTGCATCAAAACACACCCAAGTCCCTTCTGGGATGCGTCATCGTAGATCACGTAACCACCATCCCCTGATGGAATGGTCAACATTAGGGTTGTGACTAGACATTGCTTAAATTCCTAGAAGCTTTGCTCACACTCACTATTCCAGTCAAATCTACTATTCTTTTTCGTAAGCTACGTCAAAGAACCTGACAACCTAGAAAAATCCTCAACGAATCAACGATAGTATCCTACCAGACACAAGAAACTTCTAATTTTATGTACGTTCTTAGGTCTCGCCCAATCAACTATCGCCACTACTTTGCCCGGGTCTACTAAAATTCCTTCCTGGACACTACATGTCCAATAAATGCAACATGTTCTAGCTAGAACTCGCATTTCTTAAATTTAGAAAATAATCTCTTCTCTCGGAGTACCTGAAGTACCAGCCTCAAATGAGATTCATGCTCTGCAAAACTCGAATAAATCAGGATGTCATCAATGAACACCACTACGAACTGATCAAAGTATGCGTGGAACACCCTATTCATCAGGTCCATGAATGCTACAAGCGCATTCCTCAAATCGAATGATATAACCAAAAATTTGTAATGGCCATACCGGGTTTGGAAAGTTGTCTTCAATACATCCTCTGATTTCACCTTCAACTGATGATATCCGGATCACAAATTGACCTTAGAGAAAACCTGAGTGCCATTTAGTTGGTCAAACGGGTCGTTAATATGAGGTAACGGGTATTTATTTTTCACTGTCACCTTCTTAATTTCCCTGTAGTCGATGCCCATCCTCATCGACCCATCCTTCTCCTTCACGAACAACACCGGTGCTCCCCAAGGTGATACGCTTGGTCTGAAGAAACCCTTATCCATAAGTTCCTGTAGCTGCTCCTTTAATTCCTTTAGTTTAGTCGGAGCCATTTGGTACGGAGCCTTGGAAATTGACATTGTCCCTGGGGTTAACTCTATGGCAAATTCCACCTCACAACCAGGAGGTAACCCCGATAAGTCCTCAGGAAACACATCCAAGAACTCCTTTATCACTGGAATATACTCTAGTTTCAATTCTTCCTTTGGTGCTTTTTTCACATACGCAAGGTACCTTTGGAAACCCTCTAGAAGTAACCTCCATACCTGAATCACCGAAAGGATCCATGGTGCAGAGCGCACACACGACCCTATGAATTTAAATTCCTGCTCCCCTAGAGGTCTAAATACTACCTCCTTCCTGTGGCAGTCTATGCTTGTGTAACTAGATGCTAGCCAATCCATCCCTAGAATAATGTCGAATCCATGCATATCAAAGATGATTAGACTAGCAGGCAGTCTTCTCCCCTGAATCTCCACTGGACAGTCTCTAATCACTTTACTGCATACAACAACCGACCCTGTCGGCGTGACCACCCCTAATCGACCCCTAACGATTAAGTCTCTACTCCCCACACTTTAACAAACCCCCGAGACACAAATGAGTGGGTCGCACCTAAATCAAAAAGCACAACAAATTTATTGGAAAGCATAAAAATGTTACATGTAACAACATCTCATGCGTGCTCGGCGTCACTCAGAGTCATAGAATATACCTGCGCCTGGGCGATGCCCCCCTAGTGACCACCTCGGGGTGTCTGGTTTCCTTTCCTATACTGATGCTATGGAGGTGTGTAATTCACTATTGTGTGACAGTCCCGCACCTGATGCCCTGCTCCACCGCACTGGCAACAAACAGCTAGTCCAACCTTACACTCGCCCCAATGCTTCTTTTGGCATCTAGAATAAGTAGCATACAGAGAATTCCCCTGAGGGGCTCGAGATCCCATCTCCTGTCGCTGGCTTGTAAAATTACCGGGTCTCTTCCACGAACTCTGACTGGAGCTAGAATGAAACCCTTGAGACAATGGTCTCTTCTTCTGGTTTGCTACTCTCTCCCCCTCCTTAATGCTGGTCTTGACCGCCATGGCCCTGTTTACCAGTTTAGTGAAACTCTGCGACAGTAACACTACCACCTACGATCGCACACCCTGCCTTAGGCCTCTCTCAAACATTTGAGCCATCTTCGGCTCATTCGGGACCATGTGTGGTGTGAAACGAGATAGCTCCACAAACCTGGCCACATACTGTTGCACAGTTATGGACCCCTGTGTCAAATGCAGGAATTCCTATGCCTTTGCCTCTGGTGGCAATAGGGAAGTATCTGCTGAAGAAAACCTCCCTGAAACGGCTCCAGGTAACAGATACATTCTCTAAACGCTGTTCCTCCACTAACTTAACCGATCTCCACCATCTCTTTGCCTCCCCCACCAGTTTAAAGGTGGCAAACCATACCTTCTATTCCTATGTGACTTCCAGCACACCCAACAGCTCCTCCATCTTCTCAACTCAGTCCTCATCCGCAATCCGATTCAATCCTCTAGAAAATGCTGGCGGATTCATCAGTAAACTGCTGGAACATGCAACCTTTATCAGCTACTAGCTGACCCTGCTCACGAGAATCCCTCCCAATTTTCTTCCTAGCATGTCATGCTCTACCGCGCAGCACTACTAAGCCTCAACGTCATCTTTGCTGGAGGTACCCACATGATTATCCCCTCCAGCCATGATCTCCTTTCCTTTGGTATCCATCCTGAAGATAGAATAGAAACCAACTTAGAAATTCCACATTTATCATGATTGTTGCAAGTATGTAATGACTAATAATATAACATATAAGTTCATAGTTAGAAAGAAGCATTCACACATTCTTGCCACAAAAAAGTCGACGGTTTTTGTGAACGGTTCCAAAACCGTCGACGGAAAACCTGAATTACAAAGAACCTATTTTGAAGAAAATCGTCGACAATTTTATATTTCCCTTAGGAAACCGTGGACGGTTTGCCTCCTGCAAACCTTACTACCCTCTGTTGCCTATATACACTTAGTCAAATAAATATATTAGTCCCCAAACACAACTCCGAGACTAACATCTACTCACCCACTCCTAACCTTTCCACCTAAACTTCCAAGTTCCAGTCTCTCATCCTAGAAACGAAACTATCGATGGATTTACTGTGTCTTTCTTAAAATCGTCATTCCAGGAAAAGCACAAAAAATCGTCAAAATGTTACCGTATCTAAGCTTCCAGACTAAGACTCACTTAACCTACTCACTCTCATCCATAAATTGTCTCAACCTATACTCTGGTAATTATCTACGGTCAAAGTCTGCAGAACCTAGCAACCCTAGGCTCTGATACCACCTGTAATGCCCCGACCCGCCATGTGGGCACGGGGTGCTACTTTAGTGATGTCTGCGTACCTGATACCATATTTATCATACATATATGCAGTGAAAATAATGAAACATTCTCCAAACATACATTACAAGAGTTCTAAGTTTCTTTTATACATAAAGGTTTCCATATATCCATACTACAATCCATAATACAAAACAAACCCGACTCAGTTTTATACGACCATATTACATAATCAGAGCTTCAAACCCAACGGATATACAACAGAGTTCTTACTGACACTCATAAAAAAAAATTGTAACTAACTATCAACCTGCCTCGAAGCTCGCTAACCTCAACCTCGATATGGCCCTGAAAAGATGATTTGTATATTAGGGTGAGACACTTCTCAGTAAGGAAGATTAAGTTAACATCAGTGTGTGATTAGCATGCATTTAGTGTTTATAGAAAACATACATCCCTCATATAACCGAAAATAACCATGTTACATTGTACTTACTTCCCATAGTTAAAAGATCTTGTTTCATTTTCCTAATATAAACAGTTTAGTAATTACATAACATCATTTGCATAAATTTACAGATATGCATAAAAGACAATCCTTGAGACTAAACGACATGCTTAACCCCCATGACGAGTTGTACGGCCCTAAAGCTAGACTAAGTCTAGGGTGATCAACCTAGATAAAATCAAACATACATCCGCAACTAACTCCGACTATGCAGGCATCCGCAACTTGCTTGTGTGGTTCTGATTTCCCTACTATATCCTGAAAGATCGCGCTTCTAGGGAAGGAACACCCTCTACTGAGGCTAATCGGCTAAAACCACCCTACACTGCTATCAAGAACAGTGTGGGCGTACATGGCCACATAAAGAATCTCTAGCAATGGTATCGTGCTCATAACATAACTGGTCCTCATGGTTCCTAAAGCATATCATGTAATTTAAGTGATAAAAACTATATTTCATACCCATTACATATAAAGCCTGTAATTTAAAAACTTTTGGCCATCGTCCGTCATATAAAACTCGGCTCATAGTCGTTAAACATAATCCTGGCACTCGCGGCCTCAAACATAAGTCTGGCCCTCACAGCTGTAAACATAATCCTGGCCCTTGCGGCCTCAAACATAATCCTGACCTTTACAACCTCAAACATAATAAATTCCTGTACTTTCATAAACAGTTCCAATATTTCACAAACATTCATCATTTCGGTTATAAAATAGTACATACATATCGTTCACCTGCCACACAATTTCCAGTACTTTAAACATAGCTCGTAGGCAACCAAGAAAACATAGTATATTCAATGTAAAAGATAAAACCAAGCTTCCCATCATTTGTTTTTACTTAAAATAGCATAACGTATTTCCTAGGTTTGAAAAAGGGTCTTTTGAACGGTCGATTTTCAAAGCATCAACTGGAAACATAAATATACTTATACCAAAAAAACATTTCATATGGTTCAAATTCATTAAAAAACTGAATTAACTTAATCCCCTTACTTATTTCTGAAAAAGAAACCAAAACAAACAGAAAAACCTGAAACCCTAGCTTTTCAAACTGGTAGAAACACGAGATTCTATGAGTCGAAATGAGATAGAGTGATCTGGGAGTACAAGGGAACTCGTGGGAGCCTTTTAGCGAAGAAATCCCGAAACCCTAGCAGAGCTCAAAAAGAGGAAAATTCAATTTCCAAAAAAAAAAATGACCTCACTTCTATTTATAGGTGAGCAGCCCAAGAGAAAACAATTGACGATTTTCCTTGTATCCACAAAACAGTTGATGGTTTTGTGTTTGACTTGCCCTGTTGACCCAAAACCGGCGACGATTTTTCTCATGCTTTTTGAAACCGTCGACAGTTTTTGGCCCTGACACTTAAATTCTTTCCTTCTCTTTTATTTTCCTTTATTTCTCTAGTTTATATTTATTTTCTTTTATTTTTTGGGTTTAGGTTTCTACAGGGGATGCATCTTGTTCAACACCTTCATTGATCATATCGACATCCTTGTAAGGAAGATTGTCAAGTTTGTGTCGCTGAGTATGGAACACGTTAAGTTGGAATTGCATATTGCCAAAGGAAATGTCTATGACGTCTGTCCTACATTGAATACAAGCATTAGCAGTAGCTAAAAATGGTTGGCCCAAAAGAACGGAGCCCGACTGCTGTGATGGCCCGACATGTTCCATGTCTAGAACAAGGAAATTAGCAAGGTAAAAGAATTTATTCACCTTGACTAGGACATCCCTTATAATATGCCGAGGTCTTTTTATAAATTGATCAACAAATCGCAACGTGACCGGGGTTGGCTGCAAATCTCCCAAACCAGCTCTCTGATAGACTGAGTAGGGTAGTATGTTCACACTAACTCCGAGGTCTAAAAGGGCCTTATCAATAATACATGCTCCTCTTTTTTCCAATGATCAATTCCCTTCTTTTTTATGTCTACTTTTTTCTACAACTCTCTATCTATAGGCCAAGAGAAGAACTTCCAATTAAATTTCATTGAATAATCAAACTTGATGGATCAATCCAATATTAAGTCTAATTGATCAATTTTTAAATTAGTCCATCAAATTCAAAGCTAATTGGTTGATTTTTTACTATTTGAAACTCTCTTGTGCGTGTAGGTGCAAGCATGAAAATGCTGACCAACCAAACTTATTTTTATTTTATTTTTCTATTTTTTTTATTTTCCATGTTCAACTTTTTAAAATTTATTTTCCATGTATTTTCTCATTTTCGTTATATTAATGAATATTTACACAATGTACAATTTTGGAATTGGTCTAGGAAAAGATCCAAATGAGTATTAAAATTAAATCCAAAAACCCAAATCTTGTTATATAAACCCGGATAAATTTGGATGTCTACAAGAAGCTATAATTATAAACTTGTTTTTGTTTGTTAGATGATTGGAGTTTTACCTTGCATTTGCTTACTTGTGTTTCAACAAAAGTCGAGTATTTTTTAACCTTGCTTTCAATAAACTTTCAAAAGAAAATATTTCAATTTTTGTTATTTTAAGATGGTCGATGATGAGACGCTAGTGTAGTAACCCAAACCAAGAAAATAAAGGAATAAATAAAATAAAAGAGAAAGGAAAAGGAAAAAGAGGAAAAAAGGTTTGGCCAGGACCAAACTGTCGACAGTTGCGTGAGGATCAGAAAAACCGTCGACGGTTTTCTTGCAAGTAAACTACCGAGAGTTGTTAAGGGCCAAACCGTCGACAGTTTTGTCAAGCCCAAAAAAAGGTCGACGATTTTCCTGCGGGTCTGTTTACTTAAGGGTTAAGTTATGTTTTAATTCTTCATAACTCTCATATCCTCTCTCTCTCTCTAACCTGGGGTTTTGGAGGGCTCTCTCTCTCTCTCTCTCATCTCTCAATCTCTCTCCTAAGCCTCCCGGATCATCTTCGAGTGCTCTTCGATCTTCTCTCCCTTCTCCCGGCACGTAGGCCGTCGATCTTCGGCAGATTCGTGCGGTTAGCCTTCGGTGGTTTCGAAGGTTTAGGAATTTTTCTTTAGGAACAGGTAAGGGTATTATATTATGTTAGTTAATTTTGTAAGTTCCATTGATTAAAATGTAGTATATGTTTATATACATATGATTACGACTTTTACTTTTCAATCCAACCGTTCAAACTGATGTTTTTGAGCCTAGGGTTCGGTTAATAGATATTATTTTCAAAACCAACTGATTAAATTTGAATATGAGATTAATGGATTAAAGTACTGGATTTTATGAACGTTTTGACCAATTGAAATTATTGATTCCGAATTGTTATGCGTGTTTTATAAAGAATCAAAGTGAGTGGGGTTGATAATCTCCATTTTTCCTTTACATATCTATATATTTTAATCAAATAAAATCTATGGAGATAATTAAACTCGTGTTTTCAACTAAGCAAATATGTATGGTATGACCTATTTTTCAGCAGATGATATAATTGTAAGAATATGACAGATATGATATACTGATTTATGATTTTTAGATGAAAATTGTGTGGCATGAGAACGGGTTAAAATGACATAAATAAACGGAATATTTATACAATATAATGTGCCGGTTATAAGTCGTGTGACGATGTGCTGGCTATAAGCCAATATGTTAAGTGCGACCTATAAGTCGAGATGTGATGTGACGGCCATAAGCCAAGATTTGATATGACAACTAGATGTCGAGATTTGATATGTTGATTTTATACCAAGAAAAAATATGACAAATATTTTACAAAATTATGAACAACTTATATTTTATACAGTGTTATAAAAATGAATTATGATTTCAATATTATTATGTAAATTACCATATATGATTTAAGAACCCCGTGGATATGAGATGTTATGTTATGAGTACGATACCATAGCTAGTTTTAGGAGGTGATGCAATCACACTAGGATGATAGTGTGATGATGGATAGACAATTGGAGACTTGGGTACAGTACTACTTCAAGGCAGTTCCGAGGACCCCATTCGATGTAGTTCCGGGTGACCCTTCCCGATGCAGTTTCGGGTTAAAGGTAGGCACAATCGTACTTACTACCTTTTCTGATTCAACTACGGTCAGCTAGCCATATGCCGAGAGTAACCTTCGGGCTTCACAACCCATTATGGGGGGAAGTATGTCGTATTAGTATGTGAAAGCGTGACGACGCAAGTTCAACAGCCCAAGTTGTATTTTTTATGCATATATGGGCAAATTTACTATTTATGGGTTATATTGAGCTGACAGTGCATTATTCAGAACTTATGTATTTTCAGTATAACAAATCAGTACAGTTTAAATGTCATTTCATATACAGTTAAATAATGGAAGTTTTATATTTACACGAAAACTCATGCTAGCCACACACTGATAATAATATAATCCGCCTTACTAAGAAGTGTCTCACCCCAATATACAAATCATTTTCAGGACCATCTCGAGATCGAACTTAGCAAGCTCCGGGGCTGGGTGATAGCTAGATTTTGTTTGTGAGTGTCTGTAAGAACTCTAATGTATTTAAGTTATGTTTGAATTCCCTGAATATGTAATATGGTCATATGAACTGAGTTAGTTTTCTTTCTTTTGGTTGGGATGTAATATTGATATTGGGAGACTTTTATATGTTAGCAGTTTAGAACTCTGGCAATGTATTTGGAGGATGTATCATTTATTTTCACTGCTTTTCTATAATGAATATGATATTAGGAAAATAGAGGTTACTAAAGTAGCACCCCGGGCCCCACGTGGCGAGTCAGGGCGTTACAGCTAATACCCAATTTTTCACTCCCAACATCAAATATTCAATTTGAAAATCTTGTTTTTGAAATATCATTTATATCTCTTTTAACTAATCAATAGTTTAATTTGCAAGGTCATTTTCATTTGGTTTTTTAAAGTTTCAAAATTAGGTAACTTGAGGCCACAAACACTCAAAGGACCTTTTTTCCTTTCTTTTATCATTTCCAAATACACATCCTAGTGATAACTATTCTTTCAAACGAGTGAAGACAATTATGCTAATTAGTTAATTATCCTTGAGATGTTTCACCAACTATATTGTCTCTGCACAAATGTAATTTCAAACACTTTATTAGTTTATTTAACATTTCAGGATTTTTTTAATATTTTCCTTTAGAAAAAAAAATAAATAAAGTGGAAGCTCATTATCTATTTGTTTTGATTTATTCAATATTCTTTTTTTGGTTGGTTTGAACTACTCAATAAGAGGTAGACCATAGTGTGTGTGTATATATATATATATATATCCATTCCTTTCCAAAAATAGAGTTCAAGATGCAACGTCCTCAAAATTTTTTTTTATATATATACTAAACCATACCTATGTAGTGGATATACGAGTCATACAACCATATACTAAACAATATCAGAATTTAGTACATTCAGACCATAGCTATACACAAAAACTCCCTTAAAAAAAATATATATATATCCCAAAAATACAAAAACCTATCACAAACTAACCCTAAACCAGGATAACCAAGTCAACTCTCTATCCGCGAGCCTAATCTGCTCCCCTGGCTGGCTTACCTGAAAAATGTTAAAGTCATGGGGTAAATAGACGCTCAGTAAGTGGAAATACACTATTACTAGTGTGTGGCGACTGAGTCGTAAAACTATAATAATATTTAAAACTGAATGTTCTGGCAAATCTGTAAAACACAACTATAGTAGCTTAAAACATTTGTATCATCTGAACTTTCTATCATTCATACTGTTATATTATACTATATAAGACAAAAGCTGTAAAACTATATACATATACATATACATAACTGTGCTCTTTCCCTGTGACTCTGTATGTCATGATTTGACCCCTCATGATAGGGTTGTGTGGCTCATAGGCGGGACTTAATCTAGTTGGCCCTCCAGATAAGTCATTATACTTTACATACTCTCCTAGGCAAGGGACTGGCTGCTACCTCGTCAAACTTGTGCCCTCAACCCAGCGAACTGGGGGGCTGCAAACTCTCCGAGCACGGTTGACGGTACCCACACACTATCTGAGATATGTGTTTGCACTCTATCTGTATTAGCAACGGTACCGTGCTCTGTAAACTATATCTATCTGTAATATTTCCACAGGGATCTGATACTATATAAGTACATATATACATCTTTGTTGTTTTCATCAGATTTCCAAAGTAACCATAACACTATAATTCAGTATTATAAATAATGTGATATATAAATAACTGTAGCATCTTGATGCTTATAACTGTATAATCTGTCTTTATAACTGTCTGTATACTCGGAGTGTTATGACATTTAGGAAAACATGACATTCTGTAAATACTAGTCATACTGCTCTGAATAAACATCTGTATACAGCTATACATACATCTATCTATGTATATACGTAAATCTTTCTGCATATGCTGTATCACTTGATATATTGGAAAACTATATAAAACTCTATATTAGGTAATATATACTCGGGCCACATATACTTTAAAAATATCTATTCTGAAAAAATTACATAATAACTGACGTACATACATGTTTATAAAATTTCTATAAATATATTCAAATTTCCTAGCATAGCATATTTCCCTTACTTAATTCTTGAAAAATCCCTCATTGAATTTTGGCCCTACACCCGTAGGGTTCTCCACTCAACACCCTAAAAACGACATCCCCCAGAACAAAACATTAGTATTTTCTTGTATACAATATTTCTTATAACTACAGGGGAAACATATCTGGAGTAAAATACCTTACTTTGAGTTTGGGATGAATTCCAAACCACTCCCACCGACGATCCGCTCCGGCAGACTTGTAGAGAACTTTGCCAAGAGCATCGTGGTGGCCTCAAATCTTCAATCTGACGAGAAATGGACCCCGAATCGAAAAGAGAAGGGGAGGGAACCGTAGAGAGAGAGAGAGAGAGAGAGAGGAGAGGTTTCTGCGCTGAAAATTGGCTTAAAAATCCAGGTTTTTATTATTTATAGGACCAAATTCGTCGACGAGTCACATCATCTTATCGACGAGCCCTTTAATAATTTTGTCGACGAACCCCACACCTCGTTGACGAAATTCAGACTACCTAGAAACCTCTCTCGATATTTTATTGTCGACGAAACCTATCCTCGTCGACGAGCTCCTCCTATATCCACGTCGACGAATCCCCTATGTTCGTTGACGAGCTCCTCTTATATCCTCGTCGACGAATCCCCTGTGTTCGTTGACGAGAACCCTTCTAATTTTTCTGAGTTATTACATCCAAAGTGCAATGTTGTCGACGAACGCTTCGCCTGCAACCTCCTTCTGTTTCTGTTTCCATTTCCCTCCCTCTTTATTATTTAGATACCATTTATTCTTCGGGTCATTACATTCTCCCCTCCTTATAAAATTTTGTCCTCGAAATTTACTATATGTATCATCATCCATCATCCCGTAAAGACAAATGATCTACTTGTTTTATTACGTGCCCTCACTTATGGCAGATAAATACTGTGGTTACATGGGTAGTTTAGGGAGATTACAAATATAAAAGAAAATTCCCCCAAAACTAAAATACTGCCTATCCTACATATTACATTACAATTCCACTGTGCTAACAAAATAAAATTACTATTACCTATCTACTCATACTTTACTTGTTTACCACCAAACCTCTTGAAATAATTGTGGATATTTCCATTTGATTTCATCCTCGAGTTTCCATGAAGCTTCTTCTACAGCATGGTTCCTCCACAAAACTCTCACTAGCTGGATCTCTTTCGTGCGCAATTCCTGTGTTTTTCTGTCTAAAATCTGCACTAGCGCTTCTTCATAAGCTAGTGAATCTTTAAGCTCTATTCCTGCATAGATGATGATGTGGGACGGGTCAGGACGTATTTTCTTAAAATGACAACACGAAACACGTCATGAATTCTAGCCAGAGATGGTGGTAAAGTTAGCCTATAGGCAACTGGTCCTACTTTCTCTAGTATCTCAAAAAGACCAATATACCTAGGGAGGGGCTCACTTGCCCCTTCTTTCCAAATTCTCCAAATAATTTAATTCCTTTTAAGGGGACTAATCTTCAAGCATACACCGATCCCCCACAAATCCAAATTGCCTAACGTCCCTTCGACGGGAAGTGTCTGCGTAAGCTTTTTCCACCCTTTTCTGCGACCTCCTCTTTGCTGCGGCGGTGCTTGATTCTTTTCTTTTTAATTAAGTCGGGATCTTATCAATCACACCCTGCTGTACAATATCTGACCCAAACACTCGCCCTTCACCAACTTTCATCCCATAAAATAGGAGAAACAAGCTCTTGCCATAACATTTGGCGTCGGTAGGGTGCCATGCCCAATACCTAGCAGGAAAGCTATTATTATTAAGCAAATTCGACTAATGGCAAATAAAATTGGAATCCAACTGCCTCCAAATCAAGCATACAAGCACGAGCATATTCTCTAGTCTCTCCCCAATTGTCCTTTTTATCGGGTCCTGACCATCTATTTGGGTGGGAAAGCAGCGCTAAATACTAACTGGGTAAACCCATCGTGTCTTGAAAAATTTTCCAAAGGATCTGAAGTGAACCGAGGATCTCGGTTAGAGTATTGGGATACTGGAACACCATAATGTAACGTAGCGCCGGAAAGAAGATTGTAATATGTTAATTGCAATTCTATCGCAATGGAGAAACGAACTGGTACATCGGGATGAGGAGCGGGCCGTTTGGGGGCAAACAGCAACAAGCCAACACCCAAAGCCACAGTTCCCAATCCTATCACGTTGGGGTGAATCCCGAACGAAATCCAGCGAAACGTGGATCCCCCATTTCCATTCGGGGAAGAAAAAATGGGGGGCGTGCAAGGGGGCCCTGCGGGTCGCTGGGCTCAGCTTTAACCTACTCCCTACGGGCACGCCCAAGCAACTAACTGAACAGATTTCATATCTCTCCATCTTCATTCACTGCCACCAGAAGTCCTCCCCGCAGAATCCCGATACATTTCTTAATGCTACTGATGAACGGTGTATAGGGGAGCTGTGTAGCTGCCTCTAATATAGTTTTCTCTTGAGCTGGTATCCCAGCCGCAGGAACAATAGGCTTAGTAAAAACGGAACCCACAAGGCCTCCCAATCAGTCAGAGAGGCTGAAGGCCGCACCCTGACCAGCCGCAGCTTGCACCCCTAAGCCTTACCGTTAAACCAAACCCGCCCCGCCAGCCAGCACCCTGAACGGCTGGAAATTCTCCTCGCGCATAGAAGGAGGGCGGAACCCACTAGACCGGGCAAGGATTGCCCGATGACGGCTCCGCAATCAATGGCGAAATGCGGGAGCATCGGAGCCCGGCGCCAAAGCCAGCAGAAATGGGAGGGCTGAATACCCCAGAACGGATAACTGGCGAGCACGGGGCCCCCCGATTTCCTGCTGAGAGCACCTGCCAGCAACAGGGGGCCGGCCCCCGGGGGAAGGGGAACGAAGCCGGAGCAAATCAGAAAGGCGTGTAAAGCGAAGCTCTAACCCCACAGTCGGTGGTTGGGTCCCGCATAGGGGAAGCGGGGGGGCCTGGGGGGAAAAAACGAGGGCACAGGCTCGTGGATCCCGGAAAAAAAAAACTCCGCACCTTAATCCCACCAGAAAGGGAAAGGCCGTCCAAAGATCTGGAG